>NC_034175.2:77872688-78224678 GCF_002021735.2 Oncorhynchus kisutch | reverse complement strand
AATATAGCCTCCACATTGACTCTGTACCGTAACACCTGTATATAGCCTCCACATTGACTCTGTACCGTTACACCCTGTATATAGCCTCCACATTGACTCTGTACCGTAACCCTGTATATAGCCTCCACATTGACTCGTACCGTAACACCCTGTATATAGCCTCCACATTGACTCTGTACCGTACCCCCTGTATATAGCCTCCACATTGACTCTGTACCGTAACACCCTGTATATAGCCTCCACATTGACTCTGTACCGGTACCACCCTGTATATAGCCTCCACATTGACTCTGTACCGTAACACCCTGTATATAGCCTCCACATTGACTCTGTACCGTAACCCCTGTATATAGCCTCCACATTGACTCTGTACCGGTACCCCCTGTATATAGCCTCCACATTGACTCTGTACCGTACACCCTGTATATAGCCTCCACATTGACTCTGTACGGTAACACCTGTATATAGCCTCCACATTGACTCTGTACCGGTACCCCCTGTATATAGCCTCCACATTGACTCTGTACCGTACACCCTGTATATAGCCTCCACATTGACTCTGTACCGTAACCACCCTGTATATAGCCTCCACATTGACTCTGTACCGTAACACCCTGTATAGCCTCCACATTGACTCTGTACCGTAACACCCTGTATATAGCCTCCACATTGACTCTGTACCGTACCCTGTATATAGCCTCCACATTGACTCTGTACCGTACACCCTGTATATAGCCTCCACATTGACTCTGTACCGTAACCCCCTGTATATAGCCTCCACATTGACTCTGTACCGTACCCCCTGTATATAGCCTCCACATTGACTCTGTACCGTACACCCTGTATATAGCCTCCACATTGACTCTGTACCGTAATACCCCTGTATATAGCCTCCACATTGACTCTGTACCGTAACACCCTGTATATAGCCTCCACATTGACTCTGTACCGTAACACCCTGTATATAGCCTCCACATTGACTCTGTACCGTAATACCCTGTATATAGCCTCCACATTGACTCTTGTACCGTTAACCCTGTATATAGCCTCCACATTGACTCTGTACCGTAACCCTGTATATAGCCTCCACATTGACTCTGTACCGTAACACCCTGTATATAGCCTCCACATTGACTCTGTACCGTACCCCCTGTATATAGCCTCCACATTGACTCTGTACCGGTACCCTGTATATAGCCTCCACATTGACTCTGTACCGGTAACACCCTGTATATAGCCTCCACATTGACTCTGTACCGTAACACCCTGTATATAGCCTCCACATTGACTCTGTACCGTAACACCCTGTATATAGCCTCCACATTGACTCTGTACCGGTACACCCTGTATATAGCCTCCACATTGACTCTGTACCGTAACACCCTGTATATAGCCTCCACATTGACTCTGTACCGGTACCCCTGTATATAGCCTCCACATTGACTCTGTACCGGTAACACCCTGTATATAGCCTCCACATTGACTCTGTACCGTAACCCCTGTATATAGCCTCCACATTGACTCTGTACCGTAATACCCTGTATATAGCCTCCACATTGACTCTGTACCGGTACCCCTGTATATAGCCTCCACATTGACTCTGTACCGTAACACCCTGTATATAGCCTCCACATTGACTCTGTACCGTAACCCCCTGTATATAGCCTCCACATTGACTCTGTACCGTAATACCCTGTATATAGCCTCCACATTGACTCTGTACCGGTACCCCCTGTATATAGCCTCCACATTGACTCTGTACCGTAACCCCCTGTATATAGCCTCCACATTGACTCTGTACCGTAACACCCTGTATATAGCCCCACATTGACTCTGTACCGTAACACCCTGTATATAGCCTCCACATTGACTCTGTACCGTAACACCCTGTATATAGCCTCCACATTGACTCTGTACCGTAAACCCTGTATATAGCCTCCACATTGACTCTGTACCGTAACACCCTGTATATAGCCTCCACATTGACTCTGTACCGTAACACCCTGTATATAGCCTCCACATTGACTCTGTACCGTAACACCCTGTATATAGCCTCCACATTGACTCTGTACCGATACCCCCTGTATGTAGCCTCCACATTGACTCTGTACCGGTACCCTGTATATAGCCTCCACATTGACTCTGTACCGTAACACCCTGTATATAGCCTCCACATTGACTCTGTACGGTACACCCTGTATATAGCCTCCACATTGACTCTGTACCGGTACACCCTGTATATAGCCTCCACATTGACTCTGTACCGTAACACCCTGTATATAGCCTCCACATTGACTCTGTACCGTAATACCCTGTATATAGCCTCCACATTGACTCTGTACTGTAACACCCTGTATATAGCCTCCACATTGACTCTGTACCGTAACACCCTGTATATAGCCTCCACATTGACTCTGTACCGTAATACCCTGTATATAGCCTCCACATTGACTCTGTACCGGTACCCCCTGTATATAGCCTCCACATTGACTCTGTACCGGTACACCCTGTATATAGCCTCCACATTGACTCTGTACCGTACACCCTGTATATAGCCTCCACATTGACTCTGTACCGGTACCCCCTGTATATAGCCTCCACATTGACTCTGTACGGTACACCCTGTATATAGCCTCCACATTGACTCTGTACCGTAACCCCTGTATATAGCCTCCACATTGACTCTGTACCGTAACCCCCTGTATATAGCCTCCACATTGACTCTGTACCGTAACACCCTGTATATAGCCTCCACATTGACTCTGTACCGTAACCCCTGTATATAGCCTCCACATTGACTCTGTACCGTAACACCCTGTATATAGCCTCCACATTGACTCTGTACCGTAACACCCTGTATATAGCCTCCACATTGACTCTGTACCGTAATACCCTGTATATAGCCTCCACATTGACTCTGTACCGTAACACCCTGTATATAGCCTCCACATTGACTCTGTACCGTAACACCCTGTATATAGCCTCCACATTGACTCTGTACCGTAACACCCTGTATATAGCCTCCACATTGACTCTGTACCGATACCCCCTGTATGTAGCCTCCACATTGACTCTGTACCGGTACCCTGTATATAGCCTCCACATTGACTCTGTACCGTAACACCCTGTATATAGCCTCCACATTGACTCTGTACCGTAACACCCTGTATATAGCCTCCACATTGACTCTGTACCGTAACACCCTGTATATAGCCTCCACATTGACTCTGTACCGGTACACCCTGTATATAGCCTCCACATTGACTCTGTACCGTAACACCCTGTATATAGCCTCCACATTGACTCTGTACCGGTACACCCTGTATATAGCCTCCACATTGACTCTGTACCGGTACACCCTGTATATAGCCTCCACATTGACTCTGTACCGTAACACCCTGTATATAGCCTCCACATTGACTCTGTACCGTAATACCCTGTATATAGCCTCCACATTGACTCTGTACCGGTACCCCCTGTATATAGCCTCCACATTGACTCTGTACCGTAACACCCTGTATATAGCCTCCACATTGACTCTGTACCGTAACACCCTGTATATAGCCTCCACATTGACTCTGTACCGTAATACCCTGTATATAGCCTCCACATTGACTCTGTACCGGTACCCCCTGTATATAGCCTCCACATTGACTCTGTACCGTAACCCCTGTATATAGCCTCCACATTGACTCTGTACCGTAACACCCTGTATATAGCCTCCACATTGACTCTGTACCGTATACCCTGTATATAGCCTCCACATTGACTCTGTACCGTAACACCCTGTATATAGCCTCCACATTGACTCTGTACCGTAACACCCTGTATATAGCCTCCACATTGACTCTGTACCGTAATACCCTGTATATAGCCTCCACATTGACTCTGTACCGTAACACCCTGTATATAGCCTCCACATTGACTCTGTACCGTAACACCCTGTATATAGCCTCCACATTGACTCTGTACCGTAACACCCTGTATATAGCCTCCACATTGACTCTGTACCGTACCCCCTGTATATAGCCTCCACATTGACTCTGTACCGTAACACCCTGTATATAGCCTCCACATTGACTCTGTACCGTAACACCCTGTATATAGCCTCCACATTGACTCTGTACGGTACACCCCGTATATAGCCTCCACATTGACTCTGTACCGTAACACCCTGTATATAGCCTCCACATTGACTCTGTACCGGTACACCCTGTATATAGCCTCCACATTGACTCTGTACCGGTACACCCTGTATATAGCCTCCACATTGACTCTGTACCGTAACACCCTGTATATAGCCTCCACATTGACTCTGTACCGTAACACCCTGTATATAGCCTCCACATTGACTCTGTACCGTAACACCCTGTATATAGCCTCCACATTGACTCTGTACCGTAACACCCTGTATATAGCCTCCACATTGACTCTGTACCGGTACACCCTGTATATAGCCTCCACATTGACTCTGTACCGTAACACCCTGTATATAGCCTCCACATTGACTCTGTACCGTACACCCTGTATATAGCCTCCACATTGACTCTGTACCGGTACACCCTGTATATAGCCTCCACATTGACTCTGTACCGTAACACCCTGTATATAGCCTCCACATTGACTCTGTACCGTAACACCCTGTATATAGCCTCCACATTGACTCTGTACCGGTACCCCCTGTATATAGCCTCCACATTGACTCTGTACCGTAACACCCTGTATATAGCCTCCACATTGACTCTGTACCGTAACACCCTGTATATAGCCTCCACATTGACTCTGTACCGTAAACCCTGTATATAGCCTCCACATTGACTCTGTACCGGTACCCCCTGTATATAGCCTCCACATTGACTCTGTACCGGTACACCCTGTATATAGCCTCCACATTGACTCTGTACCGTAACACCCTGTATATAGCCTCCACATTGACTCTGTACCGTAATACCCTGTATATAGCCTCCACATTGACTCTGTACCGTAACACCCTGTATATAGCCTCCACATTGACTCTGTACCGTAACACCCTGTATATAGCCTCCACATTGACTCTGTACCGTAACACCCTGTATATAGCCTCCACATTGACTCTGTACCGATACCCCCTGTATGTAGCCTCCACATTGACTCTGTACCGGTACCCTGTATATAGCCTCCACATTGACTCTGTACCGTAACACCCTGTATATAGCCTCCACATTGACTCTGTACCGTAACACCCTGTATATAGCCTCCACATTGACTCTGTACCGTAACACCCTGTATATAGCCTCCACATTGACTCTGTACCGGTACCCCTGTATATAGCCTCCACATTGACTCTGTACCGTAACACCCTGTATATAGCCTCCACATTGACTCTGTACCGTACACCCTGTATATAGCCTCCACATTGACTCTGTACCGGTACACCCTGTATATAGCCTCCACATTGACTCTGTACCGTAACACCCTGTATATAGCCTCCACATTGACTCTGTACCGTAACACCCTGTATATAGCCTCCACATTGACTCTGTACCGGTACCCCCTGTATATAGCCTCCACATTGACTCTGTACCGTAACACCCTGTATATAGCCTCCACATTGACTCTGTACCGTACACCCTGTATATAGCCTCCACATTGACTCTGTACCGTACCCCCTGTATATAGCCTCCACATTGACTCTGTACCGTACACCCTGTATATAGCCTCCACATTGACTCTGTACCGTAACCCCTGTATATAGCCTCCACATTGACTCTGTACGGTACACCCTGTATATAGCCTCCACATTGACTCTGTACCGTAACACCCTGTATATAGCCTCCACATTGACTCTGTACCGGTACACCCTGTATATAGCCTCCACATTGACTCTGTACCGGTACCCCCTGTATATAGCCTCCACATTGACTCTGTACCGTAACACCCTGTATATAGCCTCCACATTGACTCTGTACCGTAATACCCTGTATATAGCCTCCACATTGACTCTGTACCGTACCCCCTGTATATAGCCTCCACATTGACTCTGTACCGTAACACCCTGTATATAGCCTCCACATTGACTCTGTACCGGTACACCCTGTATATAGCCTCCACATTGACTCTGTACCGGTACCCCCTGTATATAGCCTCCACATTGACTCTGTACCGGTACACCCTGTATATAGCCTCCACATTGACTCTGTACCGTAACACCCTGTATATAGCCTCCACATTGACTCTGTACCGTAATACCCTGTATATAGCCTCCACATTGACTCTGTACCGTACCCCCTGTATATAGCCTCCACATTGACTCTGTACCGTAACACCCTGTATATAGCCTCCACATTGACTCTGTACCGTACACCCTGTATATAGCCTCCACATTGACTCTGTACCGTACCCCCTGTATATAGCCTCCACATTGACTCTGTACCGGTACACCCTGTATATAGCCTCCACATTGACTCTGTACCGTAACACCCTGTATATAGCCTCCACATTGACTCTGTACCGTAACACCCTGTATATAGCCTCCACATTGACTCTGTACCGTAACACCCTGTATATAGCCTCCACATTGACTCTGTACCGTAACACCCTGTATATAGCCTCCACATTGACTCTGTACCGTACCCCCTGTATATAGCCTCCACATTGACTCTGTACCGTAACACCCTGTATATAGCCTCCACATTGACTCTGTACCGTAACACCCTGTATATAGCCTCCACATTGACTCTGTACCGTACACCCTGTATATAGCCTCCACATTGACTCTGTACCGTAACACCCTGTATATAGCCTCCACATTGACTCTGTACCGGTACACCCTGTATATAGCCTCCACATTGACTCTGTACCGGTACCCCCTGTATATAGCCTCCACATTGACTCTGTACCGTAACACCCTGTATATAGCCTCCACATTGACTCTGTACCGTAATACCCTGTATATAGCCTCCACATTGACTCTGTACCGTAACACCCTGTATATAGCCTCCACATTGACTCTGTACCGTAACACCCCTGTATATAGCCTCCACATTGACTCTGTTACCGGTACACCCTGTATATAGCCTCCACATTGACTCTGTACCGTAACACCCCTGTATATAACCTCCACATTAACCCTCCACATTGACTCTGTACCGTAATACCCTGTATATAGCCTCCACATTGACTCTGTACCGTAACACCCTGTATATAGCCTTACATTGACTCTGTACCGAACACCCTGTATATAGCCTCCACATTGACTCATGTACCGGTACACCCTGTATATAGCCTCCACATTGACTCTGTACCGTAACACCCTGTATATAACCTCCACATTGACTCTGTACCGGTACACCCTGTATATAACCTCCACATTGACTCTGTACCGGTACACCCTGTATATAGCCTCCACATTGACTCTGTACCGTAACACCCTGTATATAACCTCCACATGACTCTGTACCGTAAATACCCTGTATATAGCCTCCAACATTGACTCTGTACCGGTACCCCCTGTATATAGCCTCCACATTGACTCTGTACTGTAACACCCTGTATATAGCCTCCACATTGACTCTGTACCGTAACACCCTGTATATAACCTCCACATTGACTCTGTACCGTAATACCCTGTATATAGCCTCCACATTGACTCTGTACCGGTACCCCCTGTATATAGCCTCCACATTGACTCTGTACCGATAACCCCCTGTATATAGCCTCCACATTGACTCTGTACCGTAACACCCTGTATATAGCCTCCACATTGACTCTGTACCGTAATACCCTGTATATAGCCTCCACATTGACTCTGTACCGTAACACCCTGTATATAGCCTCCACATTGACTCTGTACCGTAACACCCTGTCTATAGCCTCCACATTGACTCTGTACCGTAATACCCTGTATATAGCCCCCACATTGACTCTGTACCGTAACACCCTGTATATAGCCTCCACATTGACTCTGTACCGTAACACCCTGTATATAGCCTCCACATTGACTCTGTACCGTAACACCCTGTATATAGCCTCCACATTGACTCTGTACCGATACCCCCTGTATGTAGCCTCCACATTGACTCTGTACCGGTACCCTGTATATAGCCTCCACATTGACTCTGTACCGTAACACCCTGTATATAGCCTCCACATTGACTCTGTACCGTAACACCCTGTATATAGCCTTCTACATTGACTCTGTACCGTAACACCCCTGTATATAGCCTCCACATTGACTCTGTACCGGTACACCCTGTATATAGCCTCCACATTGACTCTGTACCGTAACACCTGTATATAACCTCCACATTGACTCTGTACCGGTACACCCTGTATATAACCTCCACATTGACTCTGTACCGGTACACCCTGTATATAGCCTCCACATTGACTCTGTACCGTAACACCCTGTATATAACCTCCACATTGACTCTGTACCGTAATACCCTGTATATAGCCTCCACATTGACTCTGTACCGGTACCCCCTGTATATAGCCTCCACATTGACTCTGTACTGTAACACCCTGTATATAGCCTCACATTGACTCTGTACCGGTACACCCTGTATATAGCCTCCACATTGACTCTGTACCGGTACCCCCTTGTATATAGCCTCCACATTGACTCTGTACCGGTACACCCTGTATATAGCCTCCACATTGACTCTGTACCGTAACACCCTGTATATAGCCTCCACATTGACTCTGTACCGTAACACCTGTATATAGCCCCCACATTGACTCTGTACCGTAAAACCCTGTATTATAGCCTCCACTATGGACTCTGTACCGTAAACACCCTGTATTTATCCTCCACATTGACTCTGTACCGTAACACCCTGTATATAGCCTCCACATTGACTCTGTTACCGTAACACCCTGTATATAGCCTCCACATTGACTCTGTACCGTAACACCCTGTATATAGCCTCCACATTGACTCTGTACCGGTACACCCTGTATATAGCCTCCACATTGACTCTGTACCGTAACACCCTGTATATAGCCTCCACATTGACTCTGTACCGTAACACCCTGTATATAGCCCTCCACATTGACTCTGTACCGTTACACCCTGTATATAGCCTCCACATTGACTCTGTACCGTTTACCACCCTGTTATATAGCCTCCACATTGACATCGTGTACCTGGTACAACCCTGTATATAGCCTCCACATATGACTCTTGTACCGTAAACACCCTGTATATAGCCTCTACATTGACTCGTGTTACCGTAATACCTGTTATAGCCTTCCCACATTGACTCTGCTACCGTAACACCCTGTATATAGCCTCCACATGACTCTGTACCGTAACACCCTGTATATAGCCCTCCAACATTGACTTCTTGTACCGTAAACAACCCTGTATATAGCCTCCACATTGACTCTTGTACCGCGTACACCCTGTATATAGCTCCACATTGACTCTGTACCCGTAATACCCTGTATATAGCCTCCACATTGACTCTGTACCGTAACACCCTGTATATAGCCTCCACATTGGACTCTGTACCGTAACACCCTGTATCATAGCCTCCACATTGACTCTAGTACCGTAACACCCTGTATATAGCCTCCACATTGACTCTGTACCGTAACACCCTGTATATAGCCTCCACATTGACTCTGTACCGTAACACCCTGTATATAGCCTCCACATTGACTCTGTACCGTAACACCCTGTATATAGCCTCCACATTGACTCTGTACCGTAACACCCTGTATATAGCCTCCACATTGACTCTGTACCGTAACACCCTGTATATAGCCTCCACATTGACTCTGTACCGTAACACCCTGTATATAGCCTCCACATTGACTCTGTACCGTAACACCCTGTATATAGCCTCCACATTGACTCTGTACCGTAACACCCTGTATATAGCCTCCACATTGACTCTGTACCGGTACCCCCTGTATATAGCCTCCACATTGACTCTGTACCGGTACCCCCTGTATATAGCCTCCACATTGACCTGTACCGGTACCCCCTGTATATAGCCTCCACATTGACTCTGTACCGTAACACCCTGTATATAGCCTCCACATTGGACTCTGTACCGTAACACCCTGTATATAGCCTCCACATTGACTCAGTACCGTAACACCTGTATATAGCCTCCACATTGACTCTGTACCGTAACACCCTGTATATAGCCTCCACTTGACTCTGTACCGTAACACCCTGTATATAGCCTCCACATTGACTCTGTACCGTTAACACCCTGTATATAGCCTCCACATTGACTCTGTACCGTAATACCCTGTTTATAGCCTCCACACTGACTCTGTACCGTTACACCCTGTATATAGCCTCCACATTGACTCTGTACCGTAATACCCTGTATATAGCCTCCACATTGACTCTGTACCGTAACACCCTGTATATAGCCTCCACATTGACTCTGTACCGGTACCCCCTGTATATAGCCTCCACATTGACTCTGTACCGTAACACCCTGTATATAGCCTCCACATTGACTCTGTACCGTAACACCCTGTATATAGCCTCCACATTGACTCTGTACCGTAACACCCTGTATATAGCCTCCACATTGACTCTGTACCGTAACACCCTGTATATAGCCTCCACATTGACTCTGTACCGTAACACCCTGTATATAGCCTCCACATTGACTCTGTACCGTAACACCCTGTATATAGCCTCCACATTGACTCTGTACCGTAATACCCTGTATATAGCCTCCACATTGACTCTGTACCGTAATACCCTGTATATAGCCTCCACATTGACTCTGTACCGTAATACCCTGTATATAGCCTCCACATTGACTCTGTACCGTAATACCCTGTATATAGCCTCCACATTGACTCTGTACCGTAATACCCTGTATATAGCCTCCACATTGACTCTGTACCGTAATACCCTGTATATAGCCTCCACATTGACTCTGTACCGGTACCCCCTGTATATAGCCTCCACATTGACTCTGTACCGTAACACCCTGTATATAGCCTCCACATTGACTCTGTACCAGTACCCCCTGTATATAGCCTCCACATTGACTCTGTACCGTAACACCCTGTATATAGCCTCCACATTGACTCTGTACCAGTACCCCCTGTATATAGCCTCCACATTGACTCTGTACCGTAACACCCTGTATATAGCCTCCACATTGACTCGGTACTGGTACCCCCTGTATATAGCCTCCACATTGACTCTGTACCGTAATACCCTGTATATAGCCTCCACATTGACTCTGTACCGTAACACCCTGTATATAGCCTCCACATTGACTCTGTACCGTAACACCCTGTATATAGCCTCCACATTGACTCTGTACCGTAACACCCTGTATATAGCCTCCACATTGACTCTGTACCGTAACACCCTGTATATAGCCTTGTTAATATTATGTCATTTTCTTGTGATACTTTTAAATTTTATTTAAATTTTTACTTAAGTTTGTTTAGTAAATATTTTCTTAACTCTATTTCTTGAACTGCATTGTTGGTTAAGGGCTTGTAAGTAAGAATTTCACCTGTTGCATTCGGGGCATGTGACAAATACAATTTGATTTGATTTGATATTTACAAAAAAAATATGTATTGGAAATTATGCTGAAAAATTACATTGTTAGAAGCCACAATCTATCTGCAATATTAAAGGTGATCTACCCCTTAAAATAATCTAACAAACTATGTCTTACAATAAGCTATGAATTTGCTAAATGTATGATATGTGACAAATTCCAATTTGTTGTGGCTAATGTTAGCTAGGTGGCTAATGCTAATATTAGGTAGGTGGCTAATGTTAGCTAGGTGGCTAATGCTAATATTAGGTGGGTGGCTAATGTTAGCTAGGTGGCTAATGCTAATATTAGGTAGGTGGCTAATGTTAGCTAGGTTAGCGTTAACATTAGGAGTTAGGTTAAAAGGTAAAGGTCAGTGTTACGGGAAGGGTTAGCTAACATGCTAAGTTGGTGCAAAGTAGCTAAAGAGTTAAAGTCATTAATGATGAGATTCCAACACAACCTTTGGATTGCTAGATGTCACATTATAACCCTACCCATCCACCACAACCAACCATCCTCCTTTCATTTTACGCCTTAAAAAGTCATCTTCTGTCTAACGTAACCATACCGAACTAATTTGAGTGTCCTGGATTTACATGTACTATGTTACATGTAGTCTATGAGACCAGGTTGAGATATAAAGGCAGCAGCAACAGGAAGACAGAGCAGCACCCTGTAACACAGAGACAAACAGAGAAAGTAGAGGTAAAAGAGGACAGGACTGTGTTGTGTAAAATGCAGAAAGATGATGTGCTGGTGGAAGTTAAGCAGGTACATAAAGACCTGACGTGGTGCTGACAGACAGTGGGGTGATTTAAAAACGGGACAAAGACTTGAGTGAGATGAAATAAGCCTCCTCATTCGCCCCTTTTGTGCTCAGCTCAGAATCGGAAAAAAAAAGACCAATCTCTCAAATTGTCTCTTGGTCTCTTTCTTCCAGTCCGACCAACAGACGTGTCTCCCTGGGGATTAGATAGATTTTTCTGCTCTCCTTCCACCTCCAAATGACATCCTGGTTGGGATGGATCACAAAGGAGGGGGAATCAGCAGATAGACAAACATAGGGATAGAGAAAGAGAGGGATATAGAAAGAGAGGGATGGAGAAAGAGAGGGATAGAGAAAGAGAGGGATGGAGAAAGAGAGGGATAGAGAAAGAGAGGGATAGAGATAGAGAGGGATGGAGAAAGAGAGGGATGGAGAAAGAGAGGGATAGAGAAAGAGAGGGATAGAGAAAGAGAGGGATAGAGAAAGAGAGGGATATAGAAAGAGAGGGATATAGAAAGAGAGGGATAGAGAAAGAGAGGGATAGAGAAAGAGAGGGATAGAGAAAGAGAGGGATAGAGAAAGAGAGGGATAGAGAAAGAGAGGGATAGAGAAAGAGAGGGATATAGAAAGAGAGGGATATAGAAAGAGAGGGATAGAGAAAGAGAGGGATGGAGAAAGAGGGATGGAGAAAGAAAGAGGTTCTGGCGCAGCCTCACGTTCCCACCGGGCAACAAGACTGGAGAGGAACTCACTGGGCCTGGCAACAAGACTGGAGAGGGACTCACTGGGCCTGGCAACAAGACTGGAGAGGGACTCACTGGGCCTGGCAACAAGACTGGAGAGGGACTCACTGGGCCTGGCAACAAGACTGGAGAGGAATTCACTGGGCCTGGCAACAAGACTGGAGAGGGACTCACTGGGCCTGGCAACAAGACTGGAGAGGAACTCACTGGGCCTGGCAACAAGACTGGAGAGGAACTCACTGGGCCTGGCAACAAGACTGGAGAGGAACTCACTGGGCCTGGCAACAAGACTGGAGAGGAACTCACTGGGCCTGGCAACAAGACTGGAGAGGAACTCACTGGGCCTGGCAACAAGACTGGAGAGGAACTCACTGGGCCTGGCAACAAGACTGGAGAGGGACTCACTGGGCCTGGCAACAAGACTGGAGAGGGACTCACTGGGCCTGGCAACAAGACTGGAGAGGGACTCACTGGGCCTGGCAACAAGACTGGAGAGGGACTCACTGGGCCTGGCAACAAGACTGGAGAGGGACTCACTGGGCCTGGCAACAAGACTGGAGAGGGACAGAGAACAAAGAGGTGGAAAGATGAGCGGTGTGATGGACAGCGCCGCCGTGCTCTCTGGGACATAGACTTTCACGACAGAGAGACTGCACCACACATACAAGCACCACACACACAGACAGATAGGCTGTTCATTACACACACAGTCGATATAACTGTAGCTATCTGTAACTCTCCCCATCCTAGAAACCCACCGGCCTAATCTACTGTCATCATTCTCTCTCCTCTCTCTCTCTCTCTCTCTCTTACTCTCCCCCCCCTCTCTCCCTCTACTCTCTCTACTCTCTCTCACACTATCCCACTCTCTCTCTCTCCTCTCTCTCTCACTATCCCACTCTCTCTACTCTCCCCCTCTCTCTCCTCTCTCTCTGCTCTCTCTCTCTCTCTCTCTACTCTCCCCCCTCTGTCTCTCTACTCTCCCCCCTCTCTCTCTCTTTACACTCTACTCTCTCCTCTCTCTACCCTCTCTACTCTCTCTCTCTACTCTCCCCCCCTCTGTCTCTCTATCTACTCTCTCCTCTCTCTCTCTCTTTACCCTCTCTACCCTCTCTACTCTCTCCTCTCTCTACCCTCTCTACCATCTCTACTCTCTCTCTCTCTCTCTCACACACAACATTTTTCTCATTTTACTTCTTTTTTTGCCTTTCTGTTGTGCTGCATTTCATTCCATTTCTCTCTGGTCCCATGCGGTAAATGACAGGGCTTGGATTGGAAAAATAAACTGAAGAAATGGGTCTTAAATTGAGCTTTTGTTGAGGAAGCTGGAGCCCACATTCTCTCTGTTCACTATTCACATGGATTACTATGGATTTTATGACTCTCATTCTATAGCAGCAACACTTCAAAATGTGTGTGTGTGTGTGTGGTTAAAACGACTAAATACACTGAGCATACAAAACATGAACACCTGCGTTTCCATGCCATAGACTGAGCAGGTGAATCCAGGTGAAGCTATGAGTCCTTATTGATGTCACTTGTTAAATAGTGTAGGGTGGGAGACGGGTTAAATAAGCATTTCTAAGCCTTGAGACATGGATTGTGTTTGTCTGCCATTCAGAGGGTGAACGGGGTCTGGTAGTAGGTGCCAGGTGCACTGGTTGGTGTCAAGAATGGCAACGCTGCCGTGTTTTTCACGCTCAACAGTTTCCCGTGTGTATCAAGAATGGTCCACCACCCAAAGGACATCCAGACAACTTGACACCACTGTGGGAAGCTTTGGAGTCAAAATGGACCAGCATCCCTGTGGAACACTTGCGACACCTTGTAGAGTCCATGACCTGATGAATTGAGGCTGTTCTGGGGACAAAGGGGTTAGGAAGGTGTTCTTAATGTTTTGTGCACTCAGTGTATATAATGTCACTGCAGTTTGATATATGTCCACACGGTGGCACTGTGGTAATGTACCTTCATCCACAATGTTAATGTTTTGTGATCAGATGTTGGTTTCAAATCAAATCACATTTTATTGGTCACATGGTTAGCAGATGTTAATGGTCCCATGGTTAGCAGATGTTATTGGTCACATGGTTAGCAGATGTTAATGGTCACATACACATGGTTAACAGATGTTATTGGTCACACACACACAGTTAGCAGATGTTATTGGCCACATGGTTAGCAGATGTTATTGGTCACATGGTTAGCAGACGTTATTGGTCACATGGTTAGCAGATGTTATTGGTAACATGGTTAGCAGATGTTATTGGTAAAGGTTGTGGGTGGAGCAGTTGCCGTACCAGGCAGTGATACAACCTGACAGGATGCTCTCGATTGTGCATCTGTAGAAGTTGGGGACCCAACCCAATGCATGTGGGGACAGGACATGCATTGGGTTGGGTTAGGCTACTGGTTGGGCTAGGCTACTGGTTGGGTTAGGCTACTGGTTGGGTTAGGCTACTGGTTGGGCTAGGCTACTGGTTGGGTTAGGCTACTGGTTGGACTAGGCTACTGGTTGGGCTAGGCTACTGGTTGGACTAGGCTACTGGTTGGGCTAGGCTACTGGTTGGGTTAGGCTACTGGTTGGGCTAGGCTACTGGTTGGACTAGGCTACTGGTTGGGCTAGGCTACTGGTTGGGCTAGGCTACTGGTTGGGCTAGGCTACTGGTTGGGTTAGGCTACTGGTTGGGTTAGGCTACTGGTTGGGCTAGGCTACTGGTTGGGCTAGGCTACTGGTTGGGTTAGGCTACTGGTTGGGTTAGGCTACTGGTTGGGCTAGGCTACTGGTTGGGTTAGGCTACTGGTTGGGTTAGGCTACTGGTTGGGCTAGGCTACTGGTTGGGCTAGGCTACTGGTTGGGTTAGGCTACTGGTTGGGTTAGGCTACTGGTTGGGCTAGGCTACTGGTTCTAAAGCTATAAGATGAATGGAAGAAGAAGATGGAAGAGAGAGATGCCAGTAGAGATGTCATTTAATTAAATATTTTCACGACTATTTGTCGTCACATATAAGTACAATGAGGGAAATTGTTCACCTACAAAGCGGGTCAATGTGGAAATCAGATCGGACGCCAAGGTGGTGTAATGTAGCGATCTGCAGTTTGCTAATTATGTATTAGCTAACGTTATTTCACCTTGAGCTTGCTAACTTAGCTAGCAAATATTAGTTTGCTAATCACAGGTAACTAACGTTAGCTAGCTACCAACTTTGCCACATTGATTAATGTTAGCTAGCTATGTCTGTTCAGTTTGCCACATTAGCTAGCTATGTCTGTTCAGTTTGCCACATTAGCTAGCTATGTCTGTTCAGTTTGCCACATTATCTAGCTATGTCTGCTCAGTTTGCCACATTAGCTAGCTATGTCTGCTCAGTTTGCCACATTAGCTAGCTATGTCTGCTCAGTTTGCCACATTAGCTAGCTATGTCTGCTCAGTTTGCCACATTAGCTAGCTATGTCTGCTCAGTTTGCCACATTAGCTAGCTATGTCTGTTCAGTTTGCCACATTAGCTAGCTATGTCTGCTCAGTTTGCCACATTAGCTAGCTATGTCTGCTCAGTTTGCCACCGTCCTAGCTAGCTATGTCTGCTCAGTTTGCCACCGTCCTAGCTAGCTATGTCTGCTCAGTTTGACACCGTCCTAGCTAGCTATGTCTGTTCAGTTTGCCACCGTCCTAGCTAGCTATGTCTGCTCAGTTTGCCACCGTCCTAGCTAACTAACGTAGCCAACTGATTTTCTTTTTGTATTAGCTTTGGGAGGTGATTAGTGAGGAGCACGAGGAGCATGGAATAGACCCAACCGGGACACACCATGGGGACAGCGACCTTCTGCTGGAGGGAATACATGTCTACTACAATGAGGTGGGTAAAAACACAACAAATAAAACTGCATCAACAGTTTTACAAAGTTACAAAAATGTAACTTGGGAGCTTTTGTAGTTTGAGTATCTGACATTGATTCTATTGTAGTTTGAGTATCTGACATTGATTCTATTGTAGTTTGAGTATCAACAACAGGAGGAAAATATGTCCCCAGACCTGGTGGATCTGGAGCCAGGCACCATGGATTCAGTTCGGTCTGGACTATTTGGACAAATATTTAGACCAGATAACTTTGTCTTTGGTAAGTGGATTTTGTAAAAGTAAATAAGTCATGTTGGCTAAACTACTAGCTAGCTAGGGTAGATATCATGGAGATGTCATCTGTCAAATATGTTCAATGTGTAGCATAAATCACTCAGGTTATACAACACAAATAACTTCAACTAGCGAGCTAAGTTGGGGGGAAAATGTATGAGTGGCCTCTAAATGACTAACATTTTTTTTATTTTTCTGCTCACAGGGCTGAGTGGTGCTGGTATTAAGTGTTAGGGGGCGCTATTTTAATTTTTGGATGAAAAACGTTCCCGTTTTAAACAAGATATTTTGTCACGAAAAGATGCTCGACTATGCATATAATTGACAACTTTGGATAGAAAACACTCTGACGTTTCCAAAACTGCAAAGATATTGTCTGTGAGTGCAACAGAACTGATGTTACAGGCGAGACCCAGATAAAAATCCAACCAGGAAGTGACGCATTTTTTGAAACCGCCTCATGCCAATGACTCCTTATATGGCTGTGAATGAGCTACGAATGAGCTTACGTTTTCCACGTATTCCCCAAGGTGTCTACAGCATTGTGACGTCTTTTTACGCATTTCCATTGAAGAATAGCCGTAAGGGACCATATATAGCAAGTGGTCACATGGTGTCTCCCGCAGAAAATCTTGCGTAAAATACTGAGGTAGCCATTTTTCCAATCGCTTCTTATGAGAAACCAATTGCCTCGACGGATATATTATCGAATAGATATGTTAAAAACACCTTGAGGATGGATCCTAAACAACGTTTGCCGTGTTTCTGTCGATATTATGGAGCAAACTTTGAAAAAAAGTTCGGCGTTGTAATGGTAGCATTTTCCGGCGATTTCAAACTGAGAAAAAAAATCCTGAAAATCACATTGTAGGATTTTTTAATGAATTTATTTGCAAATGATGGTGGAAAATAAGTATTTGGTCACCTACAAGCAAGCAATATTTCTGGCTCTCACGGACCTGTAACTTCTTCTTTAAGAGGCTCCTCTGTCCTCCACTCGTTACCTGTATTAATGGCACCTGTTTGAACTTGTTATCAGTATAAAAGACACCTGTCCACAACCTCAAACAGTCACACTCCAAACTCCACTATGGTCAAGACCAAAGAGCTGTCAAAGGACACCAGAAACAAAATTGTAGACCTGCACCAGGCTGGGAAGACTGAATCTACAATAGGTAAGCAGCTTGGTTTGAATAAATCAACTGTGGGAGCAATTATTAGGAAATGGAAGACATACAAGACCACTGATAATCTCCCTCGATCTGGGGCTCCACGCAAGATCTCACACCGTGGGGTCAAAATTATCACAAGAACGGTGAGCAAAAATCCCAGAACCACACGGGGGGACCTAGTGAATGGGACCAGAGTAACAAAGTATACCATCAGTAACACACTACGTCGCCAGGGACTCAAATCCTGCAGTGCCAGACTTGTCCCCCTGCTTAAGCCAGTACATGTCCAGGCCCGTCTGAAGTTTGCTAGAGAGCATTTGGATGATCCAGAAGAAGATTGGGAGAATGTCATATGGTCAGATGAAACCAAAATAGAGCTTTGGTAAAAACTCAACTCGTTGTGTTTGGAGGACAAAGAATGCTGAGATGCATCCAAAGAACACCATACCTACTGTGAAGCATGGGGGTGGAAACATCATGCTTTGGGGCTGTTTTTCTGCAAAGGGACCAGGACGACTGATCCGTGTAAAGGAAAGAATGAATGGGGCCATGTATCGTGAGATTTTGAGTGAAAACCTCCTTCCATCAGCAAGGGCATTGAAGATGAAACGTGGCTGGGTCTTTCAGCATGACGATGATCCCAAACATACCGCCCGGGCAACGAAGGAGTGGCTTCGTAAGAAGCATTTCAAGGTCCTGGAGTGGCCTAGCCAGTCTCCAGATCTCAACCCCATAGAAAATCTTTGGAGGGAGTTGAAAGTCCATGTTGCCCAGCAACAGCCCCAAAACATCACTGCTCTAGAGGAGATCTGCATGGATGAATGGGCCAAAATACCAGCAACAGTGTGAGAAAACCTATATATATATATATATATATATACATACACACACTAGATGACTGCCAGGGGCCGCTGTTATGAGACTCAACCAGTGATGTGTATGTGTGTGTATATATATATATATATATATATACACACACTAGATGACTGCCAGGGGCCGCTGTTATGAGACTCAACCAGTGATGTGTATGTGTGTGTATATATATATATATATATATATATATATACACACACTAGATGACTGCTAGGGGGCGCTGTTTTCACCATCTTGGCTCTCCCCCACAGCAGTCATTTTATTTTGAAAGCTGTAGAAATGCATTAATGGCTATATTTGTTTTTGTCATGTTTATTAAATTACAGACGCCTTCTGTTATATTAAATTGTCAGCTAAAATGTTTAGTTTTTTTTACCTATAAAGTATAATTTCAGCATCCATGAGAAGTATTTACAGTATCTGTGCAGAAGACCAGGGGGTAGGGTCAGTCAGGAGACTCCTGTCTGTATCAGAAGACCAGGGGGTAGGGTCAGTCAGGAGACTCCTGTCTGTATCAGAAGACCAGGGGGTAGGGTCAGTCAGGAGACTCCTGTCTGTATCAGAAGACCAGGGGGTAGGGTCAGTCAGGAGACTCCTGTCTGTATCAGAAGACCAGGGGGTAGGGTCAGTCAGGAGACTCCTGTCTGTATCAGAAGACCAGGGGGTAGGGTCAGTCAGGAGACTCCTGTCTGTATCAGAAGACCAGGGGGTAGGGTCAGTCAGGAGACTCCTGTCTGTATCAGAAGACCAGGGGGTAGGGTCAGTCAGGAGACTCCTGTCTGTATCAGAAGACCAGGGGGTAGGGTCAGTCAGGAGACTCCTGTCTGTATCAGAAGACCAGGGGGTAGGGTCAGTCAGGAGACTCCTGTCCGTATCAGAAGACCAGGGGGTAGGGTCAGTCAGGAGACTCCTGTCTGTATCAGAAGACCAGGGGGTAGGGTCAGTCAGGAGACTCCTGTCTGTATCAGAAGACCAGGGGGTAGGGTCAGTCAGGAGACTCCTGTCTGTATCAGAAGGCCAGGGGGTAGGGTCAGTCAGGAGACTCGTCTGTATCAGAAGACCAGGGGGTAGGGTCAGTCAGGAGACTCCTGTCTGTATCAGAAGACCAGGGGGTAGGGTCAGTCAGGAGACTCCTGTCCGTATCAGAAGACCAGGGGGTAGGGTCAGTCAGGAGACTCCTGTCTGTATCAGAAGGCCAGGGGGTAGGGTCAGTCAGGAGACTCCTGTCTGTATCAGAAGACCAGGGGGTAGGGTCAGTCAGGAGACTCCTGTCTGTATCAGAAGACCAGGGGGTAGGGTCAGTCAGGAGACTCCTGTCTGTATCAGAAGGCCAGGGGGTAGGGTCAGTCAGGAGACTCCTGTCTGTATCAGAAGACCAGGGGGTAGGGTCAGTCAGGAGACTCCTGTCTGTATCAGAAGACCAGGGGGTAGGGTCAGTCAGGAGACTCCTGTCTGTATCAGAAGACCAGGGGGTAGGGTCAGTCAGGAGACTCCTGTCCGACTCCTGTCCTGGCAGACTCCTTGCCACTCACCCCCTACTAAACATTACACCACAGACCAACCTGGGTATTTCTACAGTTATTTGTTTCTACTTTATTCCATTCCATTCTCACCCACACCAATGTACTGACCACTGATTCAATGACTGGATCACCCATTCTCACCCACACCAATGTACTGACCCACTGATACACCCATTCTCACCCACACCAATGTACTGACCCACTGATTCAATGACTGGGTCACCCATTCTCACCCACTCCAATGTACTGACCACTGATTCAATGACTGGATCACCCATTCTCACCCACTCCTATGTACTGACCACTGATTCCCAGACTGGGTCACCCATTCTCACCCACTCCAATGTACTGACCACTGATTCAATGACTGGATCACCCATTCTCACCCACTCCTATGTACTGACCACTGATTCCCAGACTGGATCACCCATTCCAATGTACTGACCACTGATTCAAT
The DNA here is from genome assembly GCF_002021735.2 of Oncorhynchus kisutch. Taxonomy (NCBI): domain Eukaryota; kingdom Metazoa; phylum Chordata; class Actinopteri; order Salmoniformes; family Salmonidae; genus Oncorhynchus; species Oncorhynchus kisutch. The sequence continues at coordinate 78,203,492 of NC_034175.2, read as the reverse complement.
GACTGGATCACCCATTCCTATGTACTGACCACTGATTCAATGACTGGATCACCCATTCCAATGTACTGACCACTGATTCAATGACTGGATCACCCATTCCAATGTACTGACCACTGATTCAATGACTGGATCACCCATTCCAATGTACTGACCACTGATTCAATGACTGGATCACCCACTCCTATGTACTGACCACTGATTCAATGACTGGATCACCCACTCCTATGTACTGACCACTGATTCAATGACTGGATCACCCACTCCTATGTACTGACCACTGATTCAATGACTGGATCACCCACTCCAATGTACTGACCACTGATTCAATGACTGGATCACCCATTCCTATGTACTGACCACTGATTCAATGACTGGATCACCCATTCCTATGTACTGACCACTGATTCAATGACTGGATCACCCATTCCTATGTACTGACCACTGATTCAATGACTGGATCACCCACTCCTATGTACTGACCACTGATTCAATGACTGGATCACCCACTCCTATGTACTGACCACTGATTCCCAGACTGGATCACCATCGCAAAGAAGACAGATATTTACATGGTCAAAAGAGGAGGAGCATTATTTAAAGAGTCATAATATATATTTACATAGTAGATGGTATAGAGTACAGTATATACAGTGGGGAGAGCAAGTATTTTACACATCCTAGATCTGAATGAATGAAATATTCTTATGAAATACTTTTTTCTTTACATAGTTGAATGTGCTGACAACAAAATCACACAAAAATTATGAATGGAAATCAAATTTATCAACCCATGGAGGTCTGGATTTGGAGTCACACTCAAAATTAAAGTGGAAAACCACACTACAGGCTGATCCAAATTTGATGTAATGTCCTTAAAACAAGTCAAAATGAGGCTCAGTAATGTGTGTGGCCTCCACGTGCCTGTATGACCTCCCTACAACGCCTGGGCATGCTCCTGATGAGGTGGCGGATGGTCTCCTGAGGGATCTCCTCCCAGACCTGGACTAAAGCATCCACCAACTCCTGGACAGTCTGTGGTGCAGTCTGTTGGTGGATGGAGCGAGACATGAAGTCCCAGATGTGCTCAATTGGATTCAGGTCTGGGGAACGGGCGGGCCAGTCCAGAGCATCAATTGCCTTCCTCTTGCAGGAACTGCTGACACACTCCAGCCACATGAGGTCTAGCATTAGGAGGAACCCAGGGCCAACCGCACCAGCATATGGTCTCACAAGGGGTCTGAGGATCTCATCTCGGTACCTAATGGCAGTCAGGCTACATCTGGCGAGCACATGGAGGGCTGTGCGGCCCCCCAAAGAAATGCCACCCCACACCATGACTGACCCACCGCCAAACCGGTCATGCTGGAGGATGTTGCAGGCAGCAGAACGTTCTCCACGGCGTCTCCAGACTGTCACGTCTGTCACATGTGCTCAGTGTGAACCTGCTTTCATCTGTGAAGAGCACAGGGCGCCAGTGGCGAATTTCCCAATCTTGGTGTTCTCTGGCAATTGCCAAACGTCCTGCACGGTGTTGGGCTGTAAGCACAACCCCCACCTGTGGACGTCGGGCCCTCGTTGAGTCTGTTTCTGACCGTTTGAGCAGACACATGCACATTTGTGGCCTGCTGGAGGTCATTTTGCAGGGCTCTGGCAGTGCTCCTCTTTGCACAAAGGCGGAGGTAGCGGTCCTGCTGCTGGGTTGTTGCCCTCCTCGGCCTCCTCCACGTCTCCTGATGTACTGACCTGTCTCCTGGTAGCGCCTCCATGCTCTGGACACTACGCTGACAGACACAGCAAACCTTCCTCCCACAGCTCGCATTGATGTGCCATCCTGGATGAGCTACACTACATGAGCCACTTGTGTGGGTTGTAGACTCCGTCTCATGCTACCACTAGAGTGAAAGCACCGCCAGCATTCAAAAGTGACCAAAACATCAGCCAGGAATCATAGGAACTGAGAAGTGGTCTGTGGTCACCACCTGCAGAACCACTCCTTTATTGGGGTGTCTTGCTAATTGCCTATAATTTCCACCTGTTTTTCTATTCCATTTGCACAACAGCATGTGACATTTATTGTCAATCAGTGTTGCTTCCTAAGTGGACAGTTTGATTTCACAGAAGTGTGATTGACTTGGAGTTACATTGTGTTGTTTAAGTGTTCCCTTTACTTTTTTGAGCAGTGTATACACACATCACTGGTTGAGTCTCAAAACAGCACCCCCTGGCAGTCATCTAGTGTGTGTGTGTGTGTGTGTGTATATATATATATATATATATATATGTGAGGCAAAAAAAGTATTTAGTCAGCCACCAATTGTGCAAGTTCTCCCACTTAAGATGAGAGAAGCCTGTAATTTTCATCATAGGTACACTTCAACTATGACAGACAAAATGAGAAAAAAAATTCCAGAAAATCACATTGTAGGATTTTTTTATGAATTTATTTGCAAATTATGTAACCTTTGGATTCTGCTGAGGCACGTCAATGTCGGTCTCATGAGACGGTTGAGGGAAAAGAAGTGAATTATTTGAGTCATCCACCGTTGGCAGCTTGCAGTTCTCAGGAGATGTTGCCTTCCTTCACCACTAAGCGTCTTAAGTATTCGTTTCCCACCCAGGGTGCCCAGGGGCATTCCACACAGCCGTGTGTCAAGCATCCACAGGGGGTCAACTTTATTCGTTTCCCACCCAGGGTGCCCAGGGGCATTCCACACAGCCGTGTGTCAAGCATCCACAGGGGGTCAACTTTGACCTTTTAATAGTTGCTTGGTTGGTAGATTGTTGTATAAATATGTTAAGTCATTTTATCTAAACATGCAGTACATTTTTCCTTTAAAATGTTGAAAACTGCAATGTAACAACCTTGAGATGTATTTTAAAGCGGTATACTTTTATTTACAAAGCCATTTTGGGTTTACTACCTTTTTATTTGGGCATTTTTATTGTTCAGAAATGTGGTGGGTCGTATCTTCGTTCGCTGGACTGTAATCCTGCTAACTGTTTCAAATGTCCAAACTGAATTTGGTAAAGGGGCTTTTATGTCCTCTGTGCCATCGTCTTGGAACGCCTTACAAAATACTTTTAAACTGGAAGAACTTGTCCTGACTGGTGTTTATATCTTCGTGGATATAGGGGGCGCTCTTTTAATTTATGGATTAAAAAACGTGCCCGTTTTAAGCGCAGTATTTTGTCACGAAAAGATGCTCGACTGCATATAATTGGCAGCTTTGGAAAGAAACACGCTGACGTTTCCAAAACTGCAAAGATATTATCTGTGAGTGCCACAGAACTCATGCTACAGGCGAAACCAAGATGAAACTGAAGAATTTTTGAAGCTCTGTTTTCCATTGTCTCCTTAGATGGCTGTGAATGCGCCGGGAATGAGCCTGCCCTTTCTATCGTTTCTCCAAGGTGTCTGCAGCATTGTGACGTATTTGTAGGCATATCATTGGAAGATTGGCCATAAGAGACTACATTTACCAGGGGTCCGCCCGGTGTCCTTTGTCTAAATTGGTGCGTAATCTACAAGCTGCACGCAGTCATCCAGTGATTGAGAGGAGAGAGGAGGCTTTCAATGAACGATATATCATGAAGAGATGAAAAACACCTTGAGGATTGATTCTAAACAACGTTTACCATGTTTCAGTCGATATTATGGAGTTAATTTGGAAAAAAGTTTGGCGTTTTGAAGACTGAATTTTTGTTTTTTTTTGGTAGCCAAACGTGCCGCACCAAACGGAGCAATTTCTCCTAAACAAATAATCTTTCAGGAAAAACGGAGCATTTGCTATCTAACTGAGAGTCTCCTCATTGAAAACATCTGAAGTTCTTCAAAGTTAATGATTTTATTTGAATGATTTTCTGGTTTTTGTGAAAATGTTGCCTGCTAATGCTAACGCTAAATGCTACACTAGCTGCGCTAGCTGTTACACAAATGCTTGTTTTGCTATGGCTGAGAAGCATATTTTGAAAATCTAAGATGACAGTGTTGTTAACAAAAGGCTAAGCTTGAGAGCTAGCATATTAATTTCATTTCATTTGCGATTTTTATGAATAGTTAACGTTGCGTTATGGTAATGAGCTTGAGGCTGTATTCACGATCCCGGATCCGGGATGGCTCGACGCAAGAAGTTAAATCACTGGTGAAGGATTTTGAGGCTGATTCCCTGACCTGTCAATGTTTTTCATTTGCTGTTTTATACTCTTGTGAATTCAATGGTTTTTACTAGATTACTTGTAGTTTTTCATGTTGTTTTTGTAATGACTTGGTGCTGCCTATCTTGGCCAGGACGCTCTTGAAAAAGAGATGTTAATCTCAATGAGCCCTTCCTGGTTAAATAAAAAGGTAAAAAATAAATAAATCCCTTTGAATTATTTAAAAGGAAAAGACTAAAATGAGTCATTCTTCAAATATCAGTTTTAATGTATGAACCTGAGCAGTTATTTCCCTAATCTGGGACTGATAGAACAACTGTTAATTAAATTATTTATTCATAACAATTATTGTTACAACTTCAAATTGTAAAAAATTGTGAAGCATGTTATGCAGTTATATATACCCATCCATCCCATAGTAACAAGCCTGAAATGCAGTTATATCTACCCATCCATCCCATAGTAACAAGCCTGAAATGCAGTTACCCATCCCATAGTAACAAGCCTGAAATGCAGTTACCCATCCCATAGTAACAAGCCTGAAATGCAGTTACCCATCCCATAGTAACAAGCCTGAAATGCAGTTACCCATCCCATAGTAACAAGCCTGAAATGCAGTTACCCATCCCATAGTAACAAGCCTGAAATGCAGTTACCCATCCCATAGTAACAAGCCTGAAATGCAGTTACCCATCCCATAGTAACAAGCCTGAAATGCAGTTACCCATCCCATAGTAACAAGCCTGAAATGCAGTTACCCATCCCATAGTAACAAGCCTGAAATGCAGTTACCCATCCCATAGTAACAAGCCTGAAATGCAGTTATATCTACCCACCCATCCCATAGTAACAAGCCTGAAATGCAGTTATATCTACCCATCCATCCCATAGTAACAAGCCTGAAATGCAGTTACCCATCCCATAGTAACAAGCCTGAAATGCAGTTATATCTACCCACCCATCCCATAGTAACAAGCCTGAAATGCAGTTATATCTACCTACCCATCCCATAGTAACAAGCCTGAAATGCAGTTATATCTACCCATCCATCCCATAGTAACAAGCCTGAAATGCAGTTATATCTACCCACCCATCCCATAGTAACAAGCCTGAAATGCAGTTATATCTACCCACCCATCCCATAGTAACAAGCCTGAAATGCAGTTATATCTACCCACCCATCCCATAGTAACAAGCCTGAAATGCAGTTACCCATCCCATAGTAACAAGCCTGAAATGCAGTTATATCTACCCACCCATCCCATAGTAACAAGCCTGAAATGCAGTTATATCTACCCACCCATCCCATAGTAACAAGCCTGAAATGCAGTTATATCTACCCACCCATCCCATAGTAACAAGCCTGAAATGCAGTTATATCTACCCACCCATCCCATAGTAACAAGCCTGAAATGCAGTTACCCATCCCATAGTAACAAGCCTGAAATGCAGTTACCCATCCCATAGTAACAAGCCTGAAATGCAGTTACCCATCCCATAGTAACAAGCCTGAAATGCAGTTACCCATCCCATAGTAACAAGCCTGAAATGCAGTTACCCATCCCATAGTAACAAGCCTGAAATGCAGTTACCCATCCCATAGTAACAAGCCTGAAATGCAGTTACCCATCCCATAGTAACAAGCCTGAAATGCAGTTACCCATCCCATAGTAACAAGCCTGAAATGCAGTTACCCATCCCATAGTAACAAGCCTGAAATGCAGTTACCCATCCCATAGTAACAAGCCTGAAATGCAGTTACCCATCCCATAGTAACAAGCCTGAAATGCAGTTATATCTACCCACCCATCCCATAGTAACAAGCCTGAAATGCAGTTACCCATCCCATAGTAACAAGCCTGAAATGCAGTTATATCTACCCATCCATCCCATAGTAACAAGCCTGAAATGCAGTTATATCTACCCATCCATCCCATAGTAACAAGCCTGAAATGCAGTTACCCATCCCATAGTAACAAGCCTGAAATGCAGTTACCCATCCCATAGTAACAAGCCTGAAATGCAGTTACCCATCCCATAGTAACAAGCCTGAAATGCAGTTACCCATCCCATAGTAACAAGCCTGAAATGCAGTTACCCATCCCATAGTAACAAGCCTGAAATGCAATTATATCTACCCACCCATCCCATAGTAACAAGCCTGAAATGCAGTTATATCTACCTACCCATCCCATAGTAACAAGCCTGAAATGCAGTTATATCTACCTACCCATCCCATAGTAACAAGCCTGAAATGCAGTTACCCATCCCATAGTAACAAGCCTGAAATGCAGTTATATCTACCCATCCATCCCATAGTAACAAGCCTGAAATGCAGTTACCCATCCCATAGTAACAAGCCTGAAATGCAGTTACCCATCCCATAGTAACAAGCCTGAAATGCAGTTACCCATCCCATAGTAACAAGCCTGAAATGCAGTTACCCATCCCATAGTAACAAGCCTGAAATGCAGTTACCCATCCCATAGTAACAAGCCTGAAATGCAGTTACCCATCCCATAGTAACAAGCCTGAAATGCTAGAAACAAGCATTTCACTGCACCTGCAATAACAAAATTTGTGTACCAATAAATGTTGATTTATATTTGATGTAAACACACCTAGGAGTGGAATCTGATTGGACTGGCTCTAAGTAGGCAGAGCAGCCTTGGATTTTCTCCTCGGCCGATTGGCCAAAGCTGCTGTCTGTCCACCCGGTCCAGAGAAGCCCCTCCCCCTTATCCAGGACTAACACTCCACATATGAAAAAACCACAGCTGTTTGTCCCTCTCCAGTTCAGACAATAGTAGTGAAAAGAGGAATATGTATGGAGAGAGAGAGAGAGAAAGGTGTTCATGTTGACCCTCCATCACACCTACGGCGTTCACATCCCCTGCCCAAACGGGGCATTATGCCTTCTTTAAGAAGTCAACAGTGTTAGGGTGCAGTGAGAGACGGTTAACCCTCGAACTCCTCATCTCTGGGTGGCACACTGGCTGTAGACTCGGTGGCCAGGCTGGAGGAGCCCAGGAGGGAGGTGGTGACCTCCTGGGAGAAACAGTACTCCTCCTGGTCTGGCTGGGGCCTGGTTCTGTGACTCACCACCACACTGGAATAGAGGAGGTGGAAACAGAGATTAGAGATCAAAGGTAAACAAGTTATTTTCCCACTGGCGCTGTGTGTGTAGCTACACTATAGAGAAGCTGTGAAGTTAGAGCCACTAGGTGTGTGTGTGTGTGTGTGTGTGTGTGTGTGTCCACTCACCTCGATCTGCGTGGCTCCTGCCTGGGGTGATCAGACTTGGGAACGTAGGTCGACTTGGACCACTAGAAAATAACAAATAAATCATAAGGAATAAAGGTTTTGAAGTGTCTGTCCTATCTAGGAGATATAAGCTATGGAAATAAATAAATATATATACATACAGTGGGGCAAAAAAAGATTTAGTCAGCCACCAATTGTGCAAGTTCTCCCACTTAAAAAGATGAGGCCTGTAATTTTCATCATAGGTAAAAGAGTGGCCTAGCCAGTCTCCAGATCTCAACCCCATAGAAAGTCTTTGGAGGGAATTGAAAGTCCGTGTTCCCCAGCAACAGCCCCAAAACATCACTGCTCTAGAGGAGATCTGCATGGAGGAATGGGCCAAAATACCAGCAACAGTGTGTGAAAACCTTGTGATGAGTTACAGAAAACGTTTGACCTCTGTCTTTGCCAACAAAGGGTATATAACCTTGTATTGAGAAACTTTTGTTGACCAAATACTTATTTTCCACCATAATTTGCAAATAAATTCATTAAAAATCCTACAATGTGATTTTCAGGATTTTTTTTCTCATTTTGTCTGTCATAGTTGAAGTGTACCTATGATGAAAATTACTGGCCTCTCATCTTTTTAAATGGGAGAACTTGCACAATTGGTGGCTGACTAAATACTTTTTTGCCCCATTTTACATATTTTGTCCCGTGACACTTGTGGGGGTCGTAGTGCAAAACGGAGAACACCATCTCCGTCCCACAGGGCGGCACACAATTGGCCCAGCGTCATCCGCGTTTGGCCGGGGTAGGCCGTCATTGTAAGTATGTTCTTAACTGACTTGCCTAGTTAAATAAAAGGTTAAATATGATTTACTTTTAATTAAATAGCACTGACAAGAGTCTCATCTTTCCATAGTGGTTCATTAGTTAACAGGCCAAACCGTTTGGAAGCTACAGATGTTTTCGTGAGAAGACCATTTTCCACCGCAGATGTGGAAGGTCGACATACCGTGGGCAGATGAGGTGGATATAAACGCAGCCCATGGGGAAATAACAGATCTCTCTAGGTGGATTGAAACGCAGCTCATGGGGAAATAACATCTCTAGGTGGATTGAAACGCAGCCCATGGGGAAATAACATCTCTAGGTGGATTGAAACGCAGCCCATGGGGAAATAACATCTCTAGGTGGATTGAAACGCAGCCCATGGGGAAATAACAGATCTCTCTAGGTGGATTGAAACGCAGCCCATGGGGAAATAACAGATCTCTCTAGGTGGATTGAAACGCAGCCCATGGGGAAATAACATCTCTAGGTGGATTGAAACGCAGCCCATGGGGAAATAACATCTCTAGGTGGATTGAAACGCAGCCCATGGGGAAATAACAGATCTCTCTAGGTGGATTGAAACGCAGCCCATGGGGAAATAACATCTCTAGGTGGATTGAAACGCAGCCCATGGGGAAATAACATCTCTAGGTGGATTGAAACGCAGCCCATGGGGAAATAACATCTCTAGGTGGATTGAAACGCAGCCCATGGGGAAATAACATCTCTAGGTGGATTGAAACGCAGCCCATGGGGAAATAACAGATCTTTCTAGGTGGATTGAAACGCAGCCCATGGGGAAATAACATCTCTAGGTGGATTGAAACGCAGCCCATGGGGAAATAACATCTCTAGGTGGATTGAAACGCAGCCCATGGGGAAATAACATCTCTAGGTGGATTGAAACGCAGCCCATGGGGAAATAACATCTCTAGGTGGATTGAAACGCAGCCCATGGGGAAATAACATCTCTAGGTGGATTGAAACGCAGCCCATGGGGAAATAACATCTCTAGGTGGATTGAAACGCAGCCCATGGGGAAATAACATCTCTAGGTGGATTGAAACGCAGCCCATGGGGAAATAACATCTCTAGGTGGATTGAAACGCAGCCCATGGGGAAATAACAGATCTTTCTAGGTGGATTGAAACGCAGCCCATGGGGAAATAACATCTCTAGGTGGATTGAAACGCAGCCCATGGGGAAATAACATCTCTAGGTGGATTGAAACGCAGCCCATGGGGAAATAACATCTCTAGGTGGATTGAAACGCAGCCCATGGGGAAATAACATCTCTAGGTGGATTGAAACGCAGCCCATGGGGAAATAACATCTCTAGGTGGATTGAAACGCAGCCCATGGGGAAATAACAGATCTCTCTAGGTGGATTGAAACGCAGCCCATGGGGAAATAACATCTCTAGGTGGATTGAAACGCAGCCCATGGGGAAATAACAGATCTCTCTAGGTGGATTGAAACGCAGCCCATGGGGAAATAACATCTCTAGGTGGATTGAAACGCAGCCCATGGGGAAATAACATCTCTAGGTGGATTGAAACGCAGCCCATGGGGAAATAACATCTCTAGGTGGATTGAAACGCAGCCCATGGGGAAATAACAGATCTAGGTGGATTGAAACGCAGCCCATGGGGAAATAACAGATCTAGGTGGATTGAAACGCAGCCCATGGGGAAATAACATCTCTAGGTGGATTGAAACGCAGCCCATGGGGAAATAACAGATCTAGGTGGATTGAAACGCAGCCCATGGGGAAATAACAGATCTAGGTGGATTGAAACGCAGCCCATGGGGAAATAACATCTCTAGGTGGATTGAAACGCAGCCCATGGGGAAATAACATCTCTAGGTGGATTGAAACGCAGCCCATGGGGAAATAACAGATACCTCTGTGGATAAATTTACAGATTTAGATTTTATTATTATGTTACTTAGACTCTTAAAGCTTGCCTTCAACCCGCGACGGATTGAATCGTGGCCTCAGGATGACTGTGTGTAATGTCATCCACATATAGACATCTACTTGAACAGCCAGAGAGACAATACTCACTAGATGTGCAGGGTCGGTGGTTCCTAGATGGACTCCTTTCTGACACAGACTCCTCAGCACACAGATTCCTACAAACAAGACAATGGTAATGAGTAGCGGTAGTGGTAGCATATGGTAGTGCATTAAACATTCTGCCATACTGTCAACTTGCTTTAGACCAGTTTACACCCTAAATTAAACCTATTCCCTCTATAGTGCACTGCCCTTGACCAGAAACCTATGGCCCTCTATAGTGCACTGGCCTTGACCAGAAACCTATGGCCCTCTATAGTGCACTGGCCTTGACCAGAAACCTATGGCCCTCTATAGTGCACTGGCCTTAACCAGAAACCTATGGCCCTCTATAGTGCACTGGCCTTGACCAGAAACCTATGGCCCTCTATAGTGCACTGGCCTTGACCAGAAACCTATGGCCCTCTATAGTGCACTGGCCTTAACCAGAAACCTATGAAAATGGGTGTCATTTAAGACATAGAAAGTACCTTTGCTCTTATACAGACAGACAGACGACCGAGGGACGGACGGACAGACGACCGAGGGACGGACGGACAGACGACCGAGGGACGGACGGACAGACGCCCGGGGGACGGACGGACAGACGCCCGGGGGACAGACGGACAGACGCCCGGGGGGACAGACGGACAGACGCCCGGGGGACAGACGGACAGACGCCCGGGGGACAGACGGACAGACGCCCGGGGGACAGACGGACAGACGCCCGGGGGACAGACGGACAGACGCCCGGGGGACAGACGGACAGACGCCCGGGGGACAGACGGACAGACGCCCGGGGGACAGACGGACAGACGCCCGGGGGACAGACGGACAGACGCCCGGGGGACAGACGGACAGACGCCCGGGGGACAGACGCCCGGGGGACAGACGCCCGGGGAACAGACGCCCGGGGGACAGACGGACAGACGCCCGGGGGACAGACGGACAGACGCCCGGGGGACAGACGGACAGACGCCCGGGGGACAGACGGACAGACGCCCGGGGGACAGACGGACAGACGCCCGGGGACAGACGGACAGACGCCAGGGGGACAGACGGACAGACGCCAGGGGGACAGACGCCCGGGGGACAGACGCCCGGGGGACAGACGCCCGGGGGACAGACGGACAGACGCCCGGGGGACAGACGGACAGACGCCCGGGGGACAGACGGACAGACGCCCGGGGGACAGACGGACAGACGCCCGGGGGACAGACGGACAGACGCCCGGGGGACAGACGGACAGACGCCCGGGGGACAGACGGACAGACGCCCGGGGGACAGACGGACAGACGCCCGGGGGACAGACGGACAGACGCCCGGGGGACAGACGGACAGACGCCCGAGGGACAGACGGACAGACGACCGAGGGACAGACAGACGACCGAGGGACAGACAGACGACAGAGGGACAGACAGACGACCGAGGGACAGACAGACGGACCGAGGGACAGACAGACGACCGAGGGACAGACAGACGACCGAGGGACAGACAGACGACCGAGGGACAGAGAAAGACAAACAGAGAAAGACAGACAGAAAGACAGACAGAAAAACACAGACAAACAGAGACAGACAGAGAAACAGAGACAGACAGAAACAGAGAGACAGAAACAGAGAGACAGAGAAACAGACAGAGACCTACCTTCTCTCCTGTTCTGTCCGTACTTCGTCTCCCACTGGTTGAGCAGGATGTTGAGGTAGCGTGGTTGTTTGAAGAAGCGCAGGTATCGTGAGGAGCAGTGGGAGGGGAAGACTCGTTCAAACTCTCCCTTCCTGCTCAGCTCGTCCTCCGTCTCAGCCAGGACACGTACGTCCTCTGGAGTCAGAACGTCCAGGATGGAGGAGAAGAAGTCCTACAGAGGCAGAGGAGGGGGTTGGTTATACTTTATACTACAGATTGATTTCATAGGCAGGTACATCAATAACTCCCATCCTAACTGTACAATACGGAGGGTCTGACTGAGAAAGAAGCAGTGGAACGACCCTTCCAAGATTGACGCCAGGTGGGAAAGTCAGAGATGGAGATGGACTCCTCAGTGGGAAAGTCAGAGATGGAGATGGACTCCTCAGTGGGAAAGTCAGAGATGGAGATGGACTCCTCAGTGGGAAAGTCAGAGATGGAGATGGACTCCTCAGTGGGAAAGTCAGAGATGGAGATGGACTCCTCAGTGGGAAAGTCAGAGATGGAGATGGACTCCTCAGTGGGAAAGTCAGAGATGGAGATGGACTCCTCAGTGGGAAAGTCAGAGATGGAGATGGACTCCTCAGTGGGAAAGTCAGAGATGGAGATGACGCCAGGTGGGAAAGTCAGAGATGGACGCCAGAGTTAACAAGTTGTGACGTTTCATCACTGACCTTGAACCATTTCAACAAAAAGATTTTAAACTCATCAATGTGGATAATAATGTAGCTAGTTTGACCCTATTGTCAACGTTAAGCAAACTAATTCACTTTATTTTTTAGCAATGTTAGCTAGCTCATCTATCTAGACAAAACCTTACTGGTTGAAGAATTATTCAGACTTTAAAAGCACTTGAGGCCTCCCGAGTGTCGCAGTGGTCTAAGGCACTGCATCGCAGTGCTAGCTGTGTCACGAGAGATTCTGGGTTAGAGTCCAGGCTCTGTCACAGCCAGGCGCGACCCGTAGACCCATGAGACGGCGCACAATTAGCCCAGCATCGTCCGGGTTAGGTGAGGGTTTGGCCCAGCATCGTCCTGGTTAGGGGAGGGTTTGGCCCAGCGTCGTCCTAGTTAGGGGAGGGTTTGGCCCAGCGTCGTCCGGGTTAGGGGAGGGTTTGGCCCAGCGTCGTCCGGGTTAGGGGAGGGTTTGGCCCAGCGTCGTCCGGGTTAGGGGAGGGTTTGGCCCAGCGTCGTCCGGGTTAGGGGAGGGTTTGGCCCAGCGTCGTCCGGGTTAGGGGAGGGTTTGGCCCAGCGTCGTCCGGGTTAGGGGAGGGTTTGGCCCAGCGTCGTCCGGGTTAGGGGAGGGTTTGGCCCAGCGTCGTCCGGGTTAGGGGAGGGTTTGGCCCCAGCGTCGTCCGGGTTAGGGGAGGGTTTGGCCCAGCGTCGTCCGGGTTAGGGGAGGGTTTGGCCCAGCGTCGTCCGGGTTAGGGGAGGGTTTGGCCCAGCGTCGTCCGGGTTAGGGGAGGGTTTGGCCCAGCGTCGTCCGGGTTAGGGAGGGTTTGGCCCCAGCGTCGTCCGGGTTAGGGAGGGTTTGGCCCAGCGTCGTCCGGGTTAGGGGGAGGGTTTGGCCCAGCGTCGTCCGGGTTAGGGGAGGGTTTGGCCCAGCGTCGTCCGGGTTAGGGGAGGGTTTGGCCCAGCGTCGTCCGGGTTAGGGGAGGGTTTGGCCCAGCGTCGTCCGGGTTAGGGGAGGGTTTGGCCCAGCGTCGTCCGGGTTAGGGGAGGGTTTGGCCCAGCGTCGTCCGGGTTAGGGGAGGGTTTGGCCCAGCGTCGTCCGGGTTAGGGGAGGGTTTGGCCCAGCGTCGTCCGGGTTAGGGGAGGGTTTGGCCCAGCGTCGTCCGGGTTAGGGGAGGGTTTGGCCCAGCGTCGTCCGGGTTAGGGGAGGGTTTGGCCCAGCGTCGTCCGGGTTAGGGGAGGGTTTGGCCCAGCGTCGTCCGGGTTAGGGGAGGGTTTGGCCCAGCGTCGTCCGGGTTAGGGGAGGGTTTGGCCCAGCGTCGTCCGGGTTAGGGGAGGGTTTGGCCCAGCGTCGTCCGGGTTAGGGGAGGGTTTGGCCCAGCGTCGTCCGGGTTAGGGGAGGGTTTGGCCCAGCATCGTCCGGGTTAGGGGAGGGTTTGGCCCAGCATCGTCCGGGTTAGGGGAGGGTTTGGCCCAGCATCGTCCGGGTTAGGGGAGGGTTTGGCCCAGCATCGTCCGGGTTAGGGGAGGGTTTGGCCGGGAGGGATGTTCTTGTCCCATCGCGCTCTAGCAACTCCTGTGGCGGGCCGGGCGCAGTCCACGCTGACACGGTCGCCAGGTGTACGGTGTTTCCTCCGACATATTGGTGCGGCTGGCTTCCGGGGTTAAGCGAGCATTGTGTCAAGAAACAGTGCGGCTTGGCTGGGTTGTGTTTCGGAGGACGCACGGCTCTCCACCGTCGCCTCTCCCGAGTCCGTACGGGAGTTTCAGCGATGGGCCAAGACTAAATACCAACTGGATATCACGAAATTGGGAAGAAAAATTTAATAAAAAATAATAACACAATCATGTCGGGATTTACGCCTTCATAACGGGATTTGAACACAATCATGTCAGGACTTACGACTTCATAACGGGATTTGAACACAATCATGTCGGGACTTACGACTTCCTGTCTGGGAAACTTCCCAGTAGTTCCTTGGCTCTTCAGACGGCTGCATGACTGTACCTGATCTGCGAAGCGCTGGCTCAGGTAGAAGGCCCGCTTGACTTTCTCATCAGTTGAAATCTCAGGTCTGGATCTCTCCCGTGTCCCTCCACACAGACTACACAGCAGAATTCAACCCGTTATTACCAATCCACACAGCAGAAACAACAAGGCATCAATGAACAACTCTTTTGTTGACGGATTATGTGGATTTGAGCCCAGAGTGTGAAAGAGACAGACCCTGCCGGCCCCAATTCACTCCTTCGCCCTCGAACCCTTCAATGTTCGTACGTCTGTCAAATTAAAGAAAAAGGTGAAAAGCTCAACCATTATACTGTTTAAACCAATCCAGACGCTTCAGATTACACTGTTTATACCAATCCAGACCCTTCAGATTACACTGTTTAAACCAATCCAGACCCTTCAGATTACACTGTTTAAACCAATCCAGACCCTTCAGATTACACTGTTTATACCAATCCAGACCCTTCAGATTACACTGTTTAAACCAATCCAGACCCTTCAGATTTGACATTGAAGGATTAGGGCCAAGGAGCTAAATGGAACCGGCTTTGGTCTCTGTGTCTGAGGACTTTAGTCCAGTGTTTATTAGGGGGTCCTAACACTGCACACCTGTGGTGGAATCATTATCCAAAACGCAATCCGTTTGCTCCAAACAGAAAACGTTTCGCAACGGAATCCGTTTGCTCCAAATGTTGTGCAACAAAAACTACAGTTTCTATTTGACAAATTCAGTTTCTGTTTGGTTCCGAGTGAAGAAAAGAAAAAACGGATTCCACTAATCAATGGTTTTGATGATGAGTTCATTAGTGGTGCCAGGTGAAAGGTGTCAACATTTAGGTCCCCAGAACCATGCATAAGGAAACACTGGCTAAAAGATATGGTGGAAGCCAGCATATAACCCTCTCTACATACCTGCTGGCAGAGCTGCTGGCGGAGGGAAGCACCTCTTCTCTCTGAGGCAGAAGGAAACCTGCCAGGTTCAACACATCTCTGATCATCTGGCCCTTAATGGCCACATCCAGAGCAGTGCTGGAGTGGAGGCTGTTAGGAGAGAGGAAGGAAGACAGTACTGGCACCGTCGGTGAGAGGCTGTTAGGAGAGAGGAAGGAAGACAGTACTGGCACCGTCGGTGAGAGGCTGTTAGGAGAGAGGAAGGAAGACAGTAGTGGCACCGTCGGTGAGAGGCTGTTAGGAGAGAGGAAGGAAGACAGTACTGGCACCATCGGTGAGAGGCTGTTAGGAGAGAGGAAGGAAGACAGTACTGGCACCGTCGGTGAGAGGCTGTTAGGAGAGAGGAAGGAAGACAGTACTGGCACCGTTGGTGAGAGGCACCGGCCAGGTGACAGCGAACACCTGTCTTCTGCTCTGTTATCCAACCCACCCTTAGACAACGAACACCTGTCTTCTCCAACACCCCTCAGACAGAGAACACCAGTCTTCTGCTCTGTTCTCTAACCCACCCTTAGACAACGAACACCTGTCTTCTCCAACCCACCCTAACAGAGAACACCAGTCTTCTCCAACCCACCCTCAGACAGAGAACACCAGTCTTCTGCTCTGTTATCCAACATACCCTTAGACAGAGAACACCTGTCTTCTCCAACACCCCTCAGACAGAGAACACCGGTCTTCTCCAATCCACCCTCAGACAGAGAACACCAGTCTTCTCCAACACCCCTCAGACAGAGAACACCAGTCTTCTGCTCTGTTACCCAATGATGGAGAGCACGTTGCGGGGTCAAGGGCCCAACGATATGGGAATTAATGTCTTTAGGATATAAACTCAGCAGCACTCCAGTTCCCAGATCAAATCGCCCCTAATATTTTTCCAGCACCTGGCTTGAGATTTGAACCAACTACCTTCCGGGTACAGGTCCAACTCCTTAGCCACTAGGCTACCTACCAACAAGGAGGGACTCTACCAACCAGGCAGAATGTCTGGTCTGTACTGAAGGCTGTACTGTTTGTTACCTTGGTGAGATGTTGACCTCCAGAACCCAAGGCTTGAGGTTCTCATCCAGCATGACGTCAAAGCCAAACAGCTCGTGACAGCTGTAGGGGGAACGCAGGTGAAGCTTGACCAGCGTGTTGACATACGGGTCAGACCTGAAACACAGAGACAAAACATTAGAACTCATTATAAAGGCTCATATGTGCTTCTAACGATCTATGGAGCGTTATAACTGCACGGGTCAGACCTGATACATAAAGAGAGAGGACATTATAAAGGCTCATATGTGCTTCTAACGATCTATGAAGCGTTATAACTGCACGGGTCAGACCTGATACATAAAGAGAGAGGACATTATAAAGGCTCATATGTGCTTCTAACGATCTATGTAGCGTTATAACTGCACGGGTCAGACCTGATACATAAAGAGAGAGGACATTATAAAGGCTCATATGTGCTTCTAACGATCTATGGAGCGTTATAACTGCACGGGTCAGACCTGATACATAAAGAGAGAGGACATTATAAAGGCTCATATGTGCTTCTAACGATCTATGGAGCGTTATAACTGCACGGGTCAGACCTGATACATAAAGAGAGAGGACATTATAAAGGCTCATATGCCCTATAACAAGCTAAAGCATTGCACCTGCATGTTTACCAAGACATGCAGAATTCATGACATAAATGCCCAGAGGAGAACGACTGCCCCCCTCTCATTAAAACCACGGAAGATCAAAGCTGACAGCGGTACTGTGGGCATTGTTTGCAGAAGAACAGGATTATAGCGAATGAGAAAATGTCAATCTTTTGTGTATTTTTTTTTTGTGTGGGGGGGGGGGGGGGGGGGGGGGGGGGCAGTAGAAATAAAAAAAATAAGACTGGGCCAACCAATTCCAGCTTATTTAAACAGACAGAGCTGTGTACCCCCCGTCCAGACCCCCCGTCCAGACCCCCTCGCCCTGACCCCCCGCCCAGGACCAGGCCCCCTGCTGCATACCCCCTGCCCAGACCCCCTCGCCCTGACCCCCCGCCCAGGCCCCCTGCCCAGGCCCAGACCCCCTGCCCAGGCCCCCTGCTGCATACCCCCTCGCCCTGACCCCCCTCCCAGGCCCCCTGCCCAGGCCCCGACCCCCCGCCCAGGCCCCCTGCCCAGGCCCAGACCCCCTGCCCAGACCCCCTCTCCCTGACCCCCCGCCCAGGCCCCCCCTTCCCAGGCCCAGACCCCCTGCCCAGACCCCCTGCTGCAGACCCCCTGCTACAGACCCCCTGCTACAGACCCCCTGCTGCATACCGGAACGGCATTGATGTGAGATCACGTTTAGACAGTGTGAGATCACTTTTGAGAACAAATTGTTTTTGGAGGAGCTGACAGGTGTATAAAAATCGAGCACACAGCCATGCAGTCTCCATAGACAAACATTGTCAGTAGAATGGCCTTACTGAAGAGCTCGATGACTTTCAACGTGGCACAGTCATAGGATGAAACCTTTTCAACAAGTCAGTTGGTCAAATTCCGTCTGGGAGCAACAACCCCTCAGCCGCGAAGTGGTAGGCCACACAAGCTCACAGAACGGGACCGCGGAGTGCTGAAGCGCGTAAAAATCATCTGTCCTTGGTTTCAACACTCACCAACGAATTCCAAACAACAACTGTACATCAGGAGGTTCATGAAATGGGTTTCCATGGCCGAGCAGCTGCACACAAGCCTAAAGATCACCATGCTCAATGCCAAGCGTCGGCTGGGGTGGTGTAAAGCTCGCCGCTATTGGGCTCTGGAGCAGTGGAAACACGTTTCACCATCTGGCAGTCCGACGGACTAATCTGGGTCTATTGGAAACCAGGAAACCTGTTCTCTGGAGCAGTGGAAACCTGTTCTCTGGAGCAGTGGAAACCTGTTCTCTGGAGCAGTGGAAACCTGTTCTCTGGAGCAGTGGAAACCTGTTCTCTGGAGCAGTGGAAACCTGTTCTCTGGAGCAGTGGAAACCTGTTCTCTGGAGCAGTGGAAACGCGTTCTCTGGGGCAGTGGAAACCTGTGTGGAAGAACTTGACTGGCCTGCACAGAGCCCTGACCTCAACTCCATCAAACACCTTTGGAATGAATTGGAATGCAGACTGTAAGCCAGGCCTAATCGCTCATCAACAGTGCCCAACCTCACTAATGCTCTTGTGACTGAATGGAAGCAAGTCCCCGCAGCAATGTTCCAACATCTAGTGGAAAGCCTTCCCAGAAGAGTGGAGGCTGTTATAGCAGCAATGTTCCAACATCTAGTGGAAAGCCTTCCCAGAAGAGTGGAGGCTGTTATAGCAGCAATGTTCCAACATCTAGTGGAAAGCCTTCCCAGAAGAGAGGAGGCTGTTATAACAGCAATGTTCCAACATCTAGTGGAAAGCCTTCCCAGAAGAGTGGAGGCTGTTATAGCAGCAATGTTCCAACATCTAGTGGAAAGCCTTCCCAGAAGAGAGGAGGCTGTTATAGCAGCATTGTTCCAACATCTAGTGGAAAGCCTTCCCAGAAGAGAGGAGGCTGTTATAGCAGCAATGTTCCAACATCTAGTGGAAAGCCTTCCCAGAAGAGTGGAGGCTGTTATAGCAGCAAAGGGGGGGGACCAACTCCATATTAATGCCCATGATTTTATAATGAGATGTTGGACGAGCAGGTGATCCTGTTGGTCATGTAGTGTAGTCAAACTTTGGAACAGACTGTATACGGCGGTCCGTCATTCCGTCTACGTGATGTTTGTAGCTGCCTTTACAACAAAGACAGGGGGCAGCACTGAGCCTCCACCGTCACTTCCTGGAGTGGCTCAAACTGTCCCCATGAGACGCCATCTGTCTTCATTAAGCTTCAATGAGCTATTGAGTCTTCACATAGGAATGAATGGTGTCATGTGATCGATGAGTTGTCCATTCTTTTTACAGTCGCCGGGCATTCTGGGACATACCTCGTTAAAACACGTAAGCCATAGTAAAACATTTAAACGTGTCAACCCTCGCAAGGCTGCCGGCCCAGACGGCCTCCCCAGCCGCGTCCTCACAGCAGACCAGCTGGCTGTTGTGTTTACGGACATATTCAATCAAACCTTATCCCAGTCTGCTGTTCCCACATGCTTCAAGAGGGTCACCATTGTTCCTGTGCCAAAAAAGCTAAGGTGATCTAAACGACTACCGCCCCGTAGCACTCACTTCCGTCATCATGAAGTGCTTTGAGAGACTAGTCAAGGACCATATCACCTCCACCCTACCTGACACCCTAGACCCACTCCAATTTGCATACTGCCCCAATAGGTCAACAGACGACGCAATCGCAACCACACTGCCCTAACCCATCTGGACAAGAGGAATACCTATGTGAGAATGCTGTTCATCGACTACAGCTCAGCATTTAACACCATAGTGCCCTCCAAACTCATCATCAAGCTAGAGACCCTGGGTCTCAACCCCGCCCTGTGCAACTGGGTCCTGGGCTTCCTGACGGGCCGTCCCCAGGTGGTGAAGGTAGGAAACAACATCTCCACCCTGCTGATCCTCAACACTGGGGCCCCACAAGGGTGCGTTCTCAGCCCCCTCCTGTACTCCCTGTTCACCCACGACTGCGTGGCCACGCACGGCTCCAACTCAATCATCAAGTTTGCGGACGACACTACAGTTGTAGGCTTGATTACCAACAACGACGAGGTGGTGAGGGCCCTCGGAGTGTGGTGTCAGGAAAATAACCTCACACTCAACGTCAACAAAACAAAAGGAGATGATTGTGGACTTCAGGAAACAGCAGAGGGAGCACCCCCCCATCCACGGGACAGTAGAGGTGAGGGTAGTAAGTTTTAAGTTCCTCGGCGTACACATCACGGACAAACTGAATTTTTCCACCCACAAAGACAGCATCGTGAAGAAGGCGCAGCAGCGCCTCTTCAACCTCAGGAGGCTGAAGAAATTTGGCTTGTCACCAAAAGCACTCACAAACTTCTACAGATGCACAATCGAGAGCATCCTGTCGGGCTGTATCACCGCCTGGTACGGCAACTGCTTCGCCCACAACCGTAAGGCTCTCCAGAGGATAGTGAGGTCTGCACAACGCATCACCGGGGGCAAACTACCTGCCCTCCAGGACACCTACAGCACCCGATGTCACAGGAAGGCCATAAAGATCATCAAGGACAACAACCACCCGAGCCACTGCCTGTTCACCCCGCTATCATCCAGAAGGCGAGGTCAGTACAGGTGCATCAAAGCTGGGACCGAGAGACTGAAAAACAGCTTCTATCTCAAGGCCATCAGACTGTTAAACAGCCACCACTAACATTGAGTGGCTGCTGCCAACACACTGTCAATGACACTGACTCAACTCCAGCCACTTTAATAATGGGAATTGATGGGAAATGATGTAAATATATCACTAGCCACTTTAAACAATGCTACCTTATATAATGTTACTTACCCTACATTATTCATCTCATATGTATATGTATATACTGTACTCTATATCATCGACTGCATCCTTATGTAATACATGTATCACTAGCCACTTTAACTATGCCACTTTGTTTACATACTCATCTCATATGTATATACTGCACTCAATATCATCTACTGTATCTTGCCTATGCTGCTCTGTACCATCACTCACTCATATATCTTTATGTACATATTCTTTATCCCTTTACACTTGTGTGTATAAGGTAGTAGTTTTGGAATTGTTAGTTAGATTACTTGTTGGTTATTACTGCATTGTCGGAACTAGAAGCACAAGCATTTCGCTACACTCGCATTAACATCTGCTAACCATGTGTATGTGACAAATAACATTTCATTTGATATACTGTTGCATTTAACTCCGACTTACGCAATGATGGTTTTCATGACGATGTCCTTGATCTTCTCCCAGATCAGCGTGGTGTTGACTCCCTTACAACCCAGGTAGTGCCACAGCGCCTTCAGAGCCCTGCCACAAACACAGGTGCACACACACAGACACACACACAGATGTCCAATTATAGAATGAAAACCCTGTCATGTGCTACCGACATGCATGTACACTACCGTTCAAAAGTTTGGGGTGAAATGTCCTTGTTTTTGAAAGAGTGTGCAAAGCTGTCATCAAGGAAAAGGGTGGCTATTTGAAGAATTTCTAATATGTATATTAGAAATTGTATATTGAAATTGAAATGATATTTTTCTATATATATATTGTTTTGGTTACTACATGATTCCATATATGTGTTATTTCATAGTTTTGAAAAACGTGTCTTTACGACACGTTATGTATGTATTGCACGCCCAATTTTTCAGTTTTTGATTTGTTAAAAAGTTTGAAATATCCAATAAATGTCGTTCCACTTCATGATTGTGTCCCACTTGTTGTTGATTCTTCATCAAAAAAATACAGTTTTATATCTTTATGTTTGAAGCCTGAAATGTGGCAAAAGGTCGCAAAGTTCAAGGGGGCCGAATACTTTCGCAAGGCACTGTATGTATGTATGTATGTATGTATGTGTCTGTTATGGGCTACTGACATGCATTAAGTCGCTTTAGACAAAAGAGTCAGCCAAATGGCATATATTTAAGCAATAAGGCACGGGGGTGATATACCACGGCTGTCAGCCAATCAGCATTCAGGGTTCGAACCACCCAGTTTGAAATATCCATTAAAACATGGTTACCACTTGTGTCCCTGGCAGGCCTTGTCACTGTCATTGTTCTGATAGTCTGAGTTCCTCTTGTTCACGCTGTAGTTGGTCAGGTGCATGAACTTGTTGCCAAGGCTTTTCATAGACGACGAGTACCTACAGAGGAGAACAAATAGTGTGACCAATCATTACACTGAACACCCGACACAGTGACCAATCATTACACTGAACACCCGTCAGTGACCAATCATTACACTGAACACCCAGCACGGTGACCAATCATTACACTGAACACCCAGCACAGTGACCAATCATTACACTGAACACCCAGCACAGTGACCAATCATTACACTGAACACCCGTCACAGTGACCAATCATTACGCTGAACATATGGGAACATGTTGACAGAGATACACACAGTACAAGCCATTATAAAAGCTCACACATGCTATATAACATGCTATATAACATGCTATATAACATGCTATATAACATGCTATATAACATGCTATATAACATGCTATATAACAAAACACATTTCAAAGATGGAGCTAAATAACTGAAACGGGCGACTGACTGAAACATGCAACCTATTAAAAGACTTACTTGCAGCTGGCGAAGCGGACAAGTCCGTCCTGGAAGATGTAAACGCGGAGCGGGTCGTAACATGCCACATAGACATAGATACGCAGGTCAAACTTATTCCCACTGATGAGATACGGCTTGTGCAGATACCTGAGAGAGACACAACAACGTTTAGACTCGGAGACAAATCCCCAAACAATGGTATGACGTCAGCATAATCCATTGCAGGTTACTGGTCACTCTAGACTGGCTGGTCCCAGATCTGCTTGATCCGTCTTGCCAACTCCTATAGTCATGAGATGGCAAGACGGCACAAACCGGGCTGGGACCAGGCTAAAAATCACATTCACAACACTAGAAGTATCATTCTCAGGGTGCTGACATACTTCTGAACCAGGAGTGGTCTCTTGCATGGCATCTGACTCCACTTGTGAATAACCTGGATTCCAATACCCCGAGCAGACGCAGGCTACAGGAGAGAGAGAGACAGAGAGAGAGAGACAGAGAGACAGAGACAGAGAGACAGAGACAGAGAGACAGAGAGAGACACAGAGACAGAGAGAGGATTATTTTACCCAGAGCAGACACCTGCTACAGGAGAGAGAGAAGGATTATTTTACCCAGAGCAGACGCCTGCTACAGGAGAGAGAGAGAGGATTATTTTACCCAGAGCAGACACCTGCTACAGGAGAGAGAGAAGGATTATTTTACCCAGAGCAGACGCCTGCTACAGGAGAGAGAGAGAGGATTATTTTACCCAGAGCAGACACCTGCTACAGGAGAGAGAGAGAGAGGATTATTTTACCCAGAGCAGACGCCTGCTACAGGAGAGAGAGAGAGAGGATTATTAAACCTGGCACCATCCCTACGGTGAAGCATCATGCTGTGGGGATGACTGGGAGACTAGTCAGGATTGAGGTAAAGATGAACGGAGCAAAGTACAGAGAGATCCTTGATGAAAACCTGCTCCAGAGCACTCAGGACCTCAGACTGGAGTGAAGGTTCACCTTCCAACAAGACAACGACCCTAAGCACATAGCCAAGACAACATAAGAGTGGCTTTGGGACAAGTATCTGAATGTGCTTGAGTGGCCCAGCCAGAGCCCGGACTTGAACCCGATCGAACATCTCTGGAGAGACCTGAAAATAGCTGTGTGTCGACACTCCCCATCTAACCTGACAGGGCTTGAGAGGATCTGCAGAGAAGGACAGGAGAAACTCCCCAAATACAGGTGTGCCAAGCTTGTAGCATCATACCCAAGAAGACTGGAGGCTGTTAATCGCTGCCAAAGGTGCTTCAACAAAGTACTGAGTAAAGGGTCTGAATACTTATGTAAAATTCAACAAACCTGTTTTTGCTATGTCGTTATGGGGTATTGTGATGTGGTTATGGGGTATTGTGATGTGGTTATGGGGTATTGTGATGTGGTTATGGGTATTGTGATGTGGTTATGGGGTATTGTGATGTGGTTATGGGGTATTGTGATGTGGTTATGGGGTATTGTGATGTGGTTATGGGGTATTGTGATGTCGTTATGGGGTATTGTGATGTCGTTATGGGGTATTGTGATGTCGTTATGGGTATTGTGATGTCGTTATGGGGTATTGTATGTCGTTATGGGGTATGTGATGTCGTTATGGGGTATTGTGATGTCGTTATGGGGTATGTGTGTAGATTGATGAGGGAAAGAAACAATTTAATCCATTTTTGAATCAGGCTGTAACGTAACAAAATGTGGGAAAAAGGTCAAGGGGTCTGAATACTTTCTGAATGCAGTGTACAGCCATCCCCTATACCACCAGTACCACCACACATCCCCTATACCACCAGTACCACCACACATCCCCTATACCACCACACATCCCCTATACCACCACACATCCCCTATACCACCAGTACCACCACACATCCCCTATACCACCAGTACCACCACACATCCCCTATACCACCACACATCCCCTATACCACCACACATCCCTTATACCACCACACATCCCTTATACCACCAGTACCACCACACATCCCCTATACGGCCAGTACCAACACACATCCCCTATACGGCCAGTACCACCACACATCCCCTATACCACCACATCCCCTATACGGCCAGTACCACCACACATCCCCTAAACCACCACATCCCCTATACGGCCAGTACCACCACACATCCCCTATACGGCCAGTACCAACACACATCCCCTATACGGCCAGTACCAACACACATCCCCTATACGGCCAGTACCAACACACATCCCCTATACGGCCAGTACCAACACACATCCCCTATACGGCCAGTACCAACACACATCCCCAAAACCACCACACATCCCCTATACGGCCAGTACCAACACACATCCCCTATACCACCACACATCCCCTATACCACCAGTACCACCACACATCCCCTATACCACCAGTACCACCACACATCCCCTATACCACCACACATCCCCTATACCACCACACATCCCCTATACCACCACAACATCCCCTATACGGCCAGTACCAACACACATCCCCTATACGGCCAGTACCACCACACATCCCCTATACCACCACATCCCCTATACGGCCAGTACCACCACACATCCCCTAAACCACCACATCCCCTATACGGCCAGTACCACCACACATCCCCTATACGGCCAGTACCACCACACATCCCCTATACGGCCAGTACCAACACACATCCCCTATACGGCCAGTACCAACAGCCATCCCCTATAAGGCCAGTACCAACACACATCCCCTATACCAACACACATCCCCTATACGGCCAGTACCAACACACATCCCCTATAAGGACAGTACCACCACACATCCCCTATACGGCCAGTACCAACAGCCATCCCCTATACGGCCAGTACCAACACACATCCCCTATACGGCCAGTACCAACACACATCCCCTATACGGCCAGTACCAACACACATCCCCTATACCACCACACATCCCCTATACCACCACACATCCCCTATACGGCCAGTACCACCACACATCCCCTATACCACCACATCCCCTATACCACCAGTACCACCACACATCCCCTATACCACCACACATCCCCTATACCACCACACATCCCCTATACCACCAGTACCAACACACATCCCCTATACCAACACACATCCCCTATACCACCAGTACCAACACACATCCCCTAAACCACCAGTGCCAACACACATCCCCTATACCACCACACATCCCCTATACCACCACACATCCCCTATACCACCAGTACCACCACACATCCCCTATACCACCACACATCCCCTATACCACCACACATCCCCTATACCACCAGTACCACCACACATCCCCTATACCACCACACATCCCCTATACCACCACACATCCCCTATACCACCAGTACCACCACACATCCCCTATACCACCACACATCCCCTATACCACCACACATCCCCTATACCACCAGTACCACCACACATCCCCTATACCAACACACATCCCCTATACCACCACACATCCCCTATAACACCAGTACCACCACACATCCCCTATACCACCACACATCCCCTATATCACCAGTACCACCACACATCCCCTATACCATCAGTACCACCACACATCCCCTATACCACCACACATCCCCTATACCACCAGTACCACCACACATCCCCTATACCAACACACATCCCCTATACCACCACACACCCCCTATACCACCAGTACCACCACACATCCCCTATAACACCAATACCACCACACATCCCCTATAACACCAGTACCACCACACATCCCCTATACCACCACACATCCCCTATACCACCACACATCCCCTATACCACCACACATCCCCTATACCACCACACATCCCCTATACCACCAGTACCACCACACATCCCCTATACCATCAGTACCACCACACATCCCCTATACCATCAGTACCAACACACATCCCCTATACCACCAGTACCAACACACATCCCCTATACCACCAGTACCACCACACATCCCCTATACCACCAGTACCACCACACATCCCCTATACCACCAGTACCACCACACATCCCCTATAGCCCCACACATCCCCTATACCACCACACATCCCCTAAACCACCAGTACCAACACACATCCCCTATAACACCAGTACCACCACACATCCCCTATACCACCAGTACCCACCACACATCCCCTATACCACCAGTACCACCACACATCCCCTATACCACCAGTACCACCACACATCCCCTATAGCCCCACACATCCCCTATACCACCAGTACCACCACACATCCCCTATACCACCAGTACCACCACACATCCCCTATACCATCAGTACCAACACACATCCCCTATACCACCAGTACCAACACACATCCCCTATACCACCAGTACCACCACACATCCCCTATACCACCAGTACCACCACACATCCCCTATACCACCAGTACCACCACACATCCCCTATAGCCCCACACATCCCCTATACCACCACACATCCCCTAAACCACCAGTACCAACACACATCCCCTATAACACCAGTACCACCACACATCCCCTATACCACCAGTACCACCACACATCCCCTATACCACCAGTACCACCACACATCCCCTATACCACCAGTACCACCACACATCCCCTATAGCCCCACACATCCCCTATACCACCACACATCCCCTAAACCACCAGTACCAACACACATCCCCTATAACACCAGTACCACCACACATCCCCTATACCACCACACATCCCCTATACCACCACACATCCCCTATACCACCAGTACCACCACACATCCCCTATACCATCAGTACCACCACACATCCCCTATAACACCAATACCACCACACATCCCCTATAACACCAGTACCACCACACATCCCCTATAACACCACACATCCCCTATACCACCACACATCCCCTATACCACCAGTACCACCACACATCCCCTATACCAACACACATCCCCTATACCACCACACACCCCCTATACCACCAGTACCACCACACATCCCCTATAACACCAGTACCACCACACATCCCCTATAACACCAATACCACCACACATCCCCTATAACACCAGTACCACCACACATCCCCTATAACACCAGTACCACCACACATCCCCTATACCACCACCCATCCCCTATACCACCACACATCCCCTATACCACCACACATCCCCTATACCACCAGTACCACCACACATCCCCTATACCACCAGTACCACCACACATCCCCTATACCATCAGTACCACCACACATCCCCTATACCACCAGTACCACCACACATCCCCTATACCACCAGTACCACCACACATCCCCTATAGCCCCACACATCCCCTATACCACCACACATCCCCTAAACCACCAGTACCAACACACATCCCCTATAACACCAGTACCACCACACATCCCCTATACCACCAGTACCACCACACATCCCCTATACCACCAGTACCACCACACATCCCCTATACCACCAGTACCACCACACATCCCCTATAGCCCCACACATCCCCTATACCACCACACATCCCCTAAACCACCAGTACCACCACACATCCCCTATACCACCACACATCCCCTATACCACCACACATCCCCTATACCACCACACATCCCCTATACCACCACACATCCCCTATACCACCAGTACCACCACACATCCCCTATACCACCAGTACCACCACACATCCCCTATACCACCAGTACCAACACACATCCCCTATACCACCAGTACCAACACACATCCCCTATACCAACACCCATCCCCTATACGGCCAGTACCAACACACATCCCCTATACGGCCAGTACCACCACACATCCCCTATACCACCACATCCCCTATACGGCCAGTACCACCACACATCCCCTAAACCACCACATCCCCTATACGGCCAGTACCACCACACATCCCCTATACGGCCAGTACCAACACACATCCCCTATACGGCCAGTACCAACACACATCCCCTATACGGCCAGTACCAACACACATCCCCTATACGGCCAGTACCAACACACATCCCCTATACCACCAGTACCAACACACATCCCCTATACCACCAGTACCACCACACATCCCCTATAGCCCCACACATCCCCTATACCACCACACATCCCCTAAACCACCAGTACCAACACACATCCCCTATAACACCAGTACCACCACACATCCCCTATACCACCAGTACCACCACACATCCCCTATACCACCAGTACCACCACACATCCCCTATACCACCAGTACCACCACACATCCCCTATAGCCCCACACATCCCCTATACCACCAGTACCACCACACATCCCCTATACCACCAGTACCACCACACATCCCCTATACCATCAGTACCAACACACATCCCCTATACCACCAGTACCAACACACATCCCCTATACCACCAGTACCACCACACATCCCCTATACCACCAGTACCACCACACATCCCCTATACCACCAGTACCACCACACATCCCCTATAGCCCCACACATCCCCTATACCACCACACATCCCCTAAACCACCAGTACCAACACACATCCCCTATAACACCAGTACCACCACACATCCCCTATACCACCAGTACCACCACACATCCCCTATACCACCAGTACCACCACACATCCCCTATACCACCAGTACCACCACACATCCCCTATAGCCCCACACATCCCCTATACCACCACACATCCCCTAAACCACCAGTACCAACACACATCCCCTATAACACCAGTACCACCACACATCCCCTATACCACCACACATCCCCTATACCACCACACATCCCCTATACCACCAGTACCACCACACATCCCCTATACCATCAGTACCACCACACATCCCCTATAACACCAATACCACCACACATCCCCTATAACACCAGTACCACCACACATCCCCTATAACACCACACATCCCCTATACCACCACACATCCCCTATACCACCAGTACCACCACACATCCCCTATACCAACACACATCCCCTATACCACCACACACCCCCTATACCACCAGTACCACCACACATCCCCTATAACACCAGTACCACCACACATCCCCTATAACACCAATACCACCACACATCCCCTATAACACCAGTACCACCACACATCCCCTATAACACCAGTACCACCACACATCCCCTATACCACCACCCATCCCCTATACCACCACACATCCCCTATACCACCACACATCCCCTATACCACCAGTACCACCACACATCCCCTATACCACCAGTACCACCACACATCCCCTATACCATCAGTACCACCACACATCCCCTATACCACCAGTACCACCACACATCCCCTATACCACCAGTACCACCACACATCCCCTATAGCCCCACACATCCCCTATACCACCACACATCCCCTAAACCACCAGTACCAACACACATCCCCTATAACACCAGTACCACCACACATCCCCTATACCACCAGTACCACCACACATCCCCTATACCACCAGTACCACCACACATCCCCTATACCACCAGTACCACCACACATCCCCTATAGCCCCACACATCCCCTATACCACCACACATCCCCTAAACCACCAGTACCACCACACATCCCCTATACCACCACACATCCCCTATACCACCACACATCCCCTATACCACCACACATCCCCTATACCACCACACATCCCCTATACCACCAGTACCACCACACATCCCCTATACCACCAGTACCACCACACATCCCCTATACCACCAGTACCAACACACATCCCCTATACCACCAGTACCAACACACATCCCCTATACCAACACCCATCCCCTATACCACCAGTACCAACACACATCCCCTATACCACCAGTACCAACACACATCCCCTATACCAACACCCATCCCCTATACCAACACACATCCCCTATACCAACACACATCCCCTATACCAACACCCATCCCCTATACCAACACACATCCCCTATACCACCAGTACCAACACACATCCCCTATACCAACACCCATCCCCTATACCAACACCCATCCCCTATACCAACACACATCCCCTATACCAACACACATCCCCTATACCACCACACATCCCCTATACCACCAGTACCACCACACATCCCCTATACCACCAGTACCACCACACATCCCCTATACCACCAGTACCAACACACATCCCCTATACCACCAGTACCAACACACATCCCCTATACCAACACCCATCCCCTATACCACCAGTACCAACACACATCCCCTATACCACCAGTACCAACACACATCCCCTATACCAACACCCATCCCCTATACCACCAGTACCAACACACATCCCCTATACCAACAAACATCCCCTATACCAACACACATCCCCTATACCAACACACATCCCCTATACCAACACACATCCCCTATACATCAGGTACAAATACACTTCAGAATAAACACCAAGGCTATGTCCCAAATGCCA
Source organism: Oncorhynchus kisutch (assembly GCF_002021735.2). NCBI lineage: Eukaryota > Metazoa > Chordata > Actinopteri > Salmoniformes > Salmonidae > Oncorhynchus > Oncorhynchus kisutch. Next base: position 78,172,256 of record NC_034175.2, on the reverse strand, counting down.
TTATTCCCTAGAACCATAGCTAAAAGTAGTTCACTACAGCGCACTATATAGGGAAGTGTCATTTCAGACTCCTTAAACAGAAAGGTCCAAACCCAGGAGAAAGGCACCATCACCTGGTAATGGAAGCCAGGAGAAAGGCACCATCACCTGGTAATGGAAGCCAGGAGAAAGGCACCATCACCTGGTAATGGAAGCCAGGAGAAAGGCACCATCACCTGGGAGTGGAAGCCAGGAGAAAGGCACCATCACCTGGGAGTGGAAGCCAGGAGAAAGGCACCATCACCTGGGAGTGGAAGCCAGGAGAAAGGCACCATCACCTGGGAGTGGAAGCCAGGAGAAAGGCACCATCACCTGGGAGTGGAAGCCAGGAGAAAGGCACCATCACCTGGGAGTGGAAGCCAGGAGAAAGGCACCATCACCTGGGAGTGGAAGCCAGGAGAAAGGCACCATCACCTGGGAATGGAAGCCAGGAGAAAGGCACCATCACCTGGGAATGGAAGCCAGGAGAAAGGCACCATCACCTGGGTATGGTAGCCAGGAGAAAGGCACCATCACCTGGGAATGGTCCCCAGGAGAAAGGCACCATCACCTGGGAATGGACCCCATTTCAGACACAGCACAAAACTGATTTAGATACACTATCCACCTACCGGCTTGATGATCCATTTCTGCCTGCTACCACTGTCCTCCCAGGCTTTCCTCAGTAGCTTGATGTCCTGAGGAAGAACGAAGGAGCGAGGGAAGAAGCTGAATTCCCTCTTACCAAATTGAGCCTGCATCTTAGACAGGTTCCTCCACAGACGGTCCTTACGACCGATCTGGAACGAGCCGGGGAAGTGGTTTAACTAGAGAGAGGACACACAGAGAGACAAGTCAATATGCAGATTGAATCAATAATAATCAATATGATTCTTGTTTGGCTGGTGCTTTTATCTGGTCCCAGATCCCTCGGGGCGTGACGCCCTCGGGGCGTGACAATGACGAAAGGAGTTGGCAATATGGCACAAAATGATCTGGGACCAGGCTAGCAATATCCCTTCATAGGTTATTTTTTAAATATGGAGCCAATTTCTTTTAAGCAATTTTATTTCCATGAATGATAAAAACATCTCGTCTCTCAGTAGCAGACAGTGGATTCATAAAGGAATTACTACTTATTCTAAAATGGATTAAATAAATATTTTCACTCATCAATCTACACAGTACCCCACATATATTTGCAAATGTATTCACAGTAAAAAAACAGAAATACCTTTTATAGTACTCAGACCCTTTGCCTCCTGTTTCCATGAATCACCCTTGAGATGTTTCTATAACTTGATTGGAGTCCACTTGAGGTAAATTCTATTGATTGGACATGATTTGGAAAGGCACACACCTGTCTATATAAGGTCCCACAGTTGACAGTACATGTCTGAGCAAAAACCAAGCCATGAGGTCGAAGGAATTGTCCGTAGAGCTCCGAGACAGGATTGTGTCGGGGCACAGATCTGGGAAAGGGTACCAAATAATTTTGCAGCATTGAAGGTCCCCAAGAACACAGGGGCCTCCATCATTCTTGAATGGAAGAAGTTCGGATCCACCAAGACTCTTCCTAGAGCTGGCCACCCGGCCAAACTGAGTAATTGGAGAAGGGCTTTGGACAGGGATGTGACCAAGAACCTAATGGTCACTCTGACAGAGCTCCAGAGATCCTCTGTGGAGATGGGAGAAACACTCTTCAGTAAAAGGCACACGACAGCCTGCTTGGAGTTTGCCAAAAGGCACCTAAAGGACTCTCAGACCATGAGAAACAAGATTCTCTGGTTCACCTTCAAACAGGACAACGACACTAAGCACACAGCCAAGACAACGCAGAAGTGGCTTCGGGACAAGTCTCTGAATGTGCTTGAGTGGCCCAGCCAGAGCCTGGACTTGAACCCGATCGAACATCTCTGGAGAGACCTGAAAATAGCTGTGCAGCAACACTCCCCATCCAACCTGACAGAGCTTGAGCGGATCTGCAGAGAAGAATGGGAGAAACTAACCAAATACAGGTGTGCCAAGCTTGTAGCGTCATACCCAAGAAGACTGGAAGCTGTAATCGCTGCCAAAGGTACTTCAACAAAGTACTGAGTAAAGGGTCTGAATACTTATGCAAATGTGATATTTAAGCTTTTCATACATTTGCAAACATTTCCAAAAAAACAGTTTTTGCTTTGTCATTATGGGGTATTGTGATGTCATTATGGGGTATTGTGATGTCATTATGGGGTATTGTGACGTCATTATGGGGTATTGTGACGTCATTGTGGGGTATTGTGACGTCATTGTGGGGTATTGTGACGTCATTATGGGGTATTGTGATGTCATTATGGGGTATTGTGATGTCATTATGGGGTATTGTGATGTCATTATGGGGTATTGTGATGTCATTATGGGGTATTGTGATGTCATTATGGGGTATTGTGATGTCATTATGGGGTATTGTGATGTCATTATGGGGTATTGTGATGTCATTATGGGGTATTGTGATGTCATTATGGGGTATTGTGATGTCATTATGGGGTATTGTGATGTCATTATGGGTTGTGATGTATGGGTATTGTGATGTCATTATGGGGTATTGTGATGTCATTATGGGGTAGGGTATTGTGATGTCATTATGGGGTATTGTGATGTCATTATGGGGTATTTTGTTTAGATTGATGAGGGGGGAAATCTATTTATAGAATAAGGCTGTAACGTAACAAAACGTGGAAAAAGTGAAGGGGCTGAATAGTTTCTGAATGCAGTATATGGTGAGCAATATGTTTGGAATAACCAATCACAATAAAATCACAGTATAGAATAGCAATATATATAGAACCAGCACAAGTATCATGATAATATTGTATTCGGATGTCCCTGGCGAAACCCAGGCAGGCTGGGAAACGTTTTGGTCCACCAGCCACTGTGGCAGACACAAATACATCCACCAGCCACTGTGGCAGACACAAATACATCCACCAGCCACTGTGGCAGGACACAAATACATCCACCAGCCACTGTGGCAGACACAAATACATCCACCAGCCACTGTGGCAGACACAAATACATCCACCAGCCACTGTGGCAGACACAAATACATCCACCAGCCACTGTGGCAGACACAAATACATCCACCAGCCACTGTGGCAGACACAAATACATCCACCAGCCACTGTGGCAGACACAAATACATCCACCAGCCACTGTGGCAGACACAAATACATCCACCAGCCACTGTGGCAGACACAAATACATCCACCAGCCACTGTGGCAGACACAAATACATCCACCAGCCACTGTGGCAGACACAAATACATCCACCAGCCACTGTGGCAGACACAAATACATCTACCAGCCACTCAGATTTTTTACCAGACAAAATATTTTCCCCCATAATTACACACAAAATTAACATGAGTTTTGTTTTTCTAAAACAAAGACTTACAAGTAAGAAGTAAATAGAGTATATTTCTTCATTTCATTTTTGTAATCTACTTAATTTAATCAATGCATGTTAAAATAAATCATTTGAGATACAATAGTAAAAACAGTTATACAACTGAACATAAATAAATCAACAAAAAGTGCCCTGCAACAAAAACACAGAATTTTACAGCTTCCTTATTATCAGAGTTTAGGACCACGCTCACGCGCTTTACAAGAAGTACACGATGTGCTCTTAAATAGAAACGTAGAGGCACACAAATAAATCTAGAACAATGAAAGTATGAGTGTTTTAACGATAACAAAATGACTAAAAGTTCATGAATAAAAGATTAGGAGTTATCCATGCTCAAATCACACACAATCATTAAGTGAGACAAATATTCAGATGCCCCTTTAAAGAAAGGGCCGTTACCGTGGTAACTTGGAATCTCGGACTGTGATGACTTCCTAGCAGCAGACAGCTGCAGCTAACTCAAACTAACATTTAGAAAAACAAATTAGAGTTTGAACAAAACAACATAACGAGCAAAGAAACACATGGACAAAGTAATTTTTGTAGTAGTACTTTGCCAATTCCATCAACTTCTACATGTGGCCTTAAAAAAAAGAAAGATCATAAATCAACAAAAAAAAGTTATGAAATGCTCTGTGTGCCAACATATTTAGCGAGTGTCAGGTGTTAAATTTCCAACCCTGTTCCCAGTCCTATCTAGCTTACCTTCTGGTATTCCCTGATGGCCTTGAACCCAGGAGACTTCATATGGTGACCCCAGCAGCCAAGCCAATCATGACTTTCTGCAACAACAATTACCTTCATTAATGTTTTTTTTTTTATGAACAGATATGAACAAACATACAAGACGTCTTTAAAATGGCAAATAGGCAAAAGCCGGAGGGATTTCAAACCCCTTAAGAAACTCACTCTTGGTGACTTTAAAGTGTGACCTGGCGATGGTGTGTTTGACTATGTTGGGAGTCACAGTGCTCATCTTCCATTTGAGCAGCTTCCTCTGTTCTGGTGGCAGGGGCTCCACTGAAACAACACATTACAGCTGCAGGAATAGGACTACGGATGGAAGCACATTCCCTACAGGCCCTGGTAGAACGAAGTGCACTATGAAGAGAGAAGGGTGTCATTTGGATTCAAATTATATACAATAGAGCTATCGATGGGGCTAGAGAACGAAGGCTCACCACTTGGGGGGATATGAGGCAGCAGTCTCTACTGGGGGGGATAGGTCTAGAGGCAGCAGTCTCTACTGAGGGGGATAGGCCTAGAGGCAGCAGTCTCTACTGAGGGGATAGGTCTAGAGGCAGCAGTCTCTAGTGGGGGGGATAGGTCTAGAGGCAGCAGTCTCTACTGAGGGGGATAGGCCTAGAGGCAGCAGTCTCTACTGAGGGGGATAGGCCTAGAGGCAGCAGTCTCTACTGAGAGGGATAGGCCTAGAGGCAGCAGTCTCTACTGGGGGGATAGGTCTAGAGGCAGCAGACTCTAGTGGGGGGATAGGTCTAGAGGCAGAAGTCTCTAGTGGGGGGGGGGGGGGGTAGGTCTAGAGGCAGCAGTCTCTACTGAGGGGGATAGGCCTAGAGGCAGCAGTCTCTACTGGGGGGGATAGGTCTAGAGGCAGCAGTCTCTAGTGGGGGGGATAGGTCTAGAGGCAGCAGTTTCTAGTGGGGGGAATAGGTCTAGAGGCAGCAGTCTCTAGTGGGGGGGGGGGGTAGGTCTAGAGGCAGCAGTCTCTACTGAGGGGGATAGGCCTAGAGGCAGCAGTCTCTACTGGGGGGGATAGGTCTAGAGGCAGCCGTCTCTAGTGGGGGGATAGGCCTAGAGGCAGCAGTCTCTACTGGGGGGGATAGGTCTAGAGGCAGCAGTCTCTAGTGGGGGGATAGGTCTAGAGGCAGCAGTCTAGTGGGGGGATAGGTCTAGAGGCAGCAGTCTACAGGGGGGATAGGACTAGAGGCAGCAGTCTCTACTGGGGGGATAGGTCTAGAAGCAGCAGTCTACTGGGGGGATAGGCCTAGAGGCAGCAGTCTCTACTGAGGGGGATAGGCCTAGAGGCAGCAGTCTCTACTGGGGGGGATAGGTCTAGAGGCAGCAGTCTCTACTGGGGGGGATAGGAGGCAGCAGCCTCTCTACTGGGGGGATAGGAGGCAGCAGCCTCTCTACTGGGGGGATAGGAGGCAGCAGTCTCCCAGTCTGGGGGGGGGGGGTGCTGACTTCCCCTTACTCAAACGCGACCCAATATATTACCACACAATGTCCTGTAGAACATGTTGATATAAGCAAGGCCATAATGTGTCCAAAATCCCAACCAACCCCAAGTAACAGCAAAAAACAACCACATCAGCTCATACTTGGAATTGGAAGGAAGTACTTTTCTGTAGAAGCTTATTTTCCCCCCAAAGAATTGTTTATTATCTGCTTCCCAAATGGCATCCTATGAGCGCTGGTCAAAGGTAGTGCACTACATAGGGAATAGGGTGCCATAGGGAATAGGGTGCCATAGGGCCCTGGTCTAAAGTAGTGCACTACATAGGGAATAGGGTGCCATAGGGCCCTGGTCTAAAGTAGTGCACTACATAGGGAATAGGGTGCCATAGGGCCCTGGTCTAAAGTAGTGCACTACATAGGGAATAGGGTGCCATAGGGAATAGGGTGCCATAGGGCCCTGGTCTAAAGTAGTGCACTACATAGGGAATAGGGTGCCATAGGGCCCTGGTCTAAAGTAGTGCACTACATAGGGAATAGGGTGCCATAGGGAATAGGGTGCCATAGGGCTTTGGTCTAAAGTAGTGCACTATATAGGGAATAGGGTGCCATAGGGCCCTGGTCTAAAGTAGTGCACTATATAGGGAATAGGGTGCCATAGGGCCCTGGTCTAAAGTAGTGCACTATATAGGGAATAGGGTGCCATAGGTAATAGGGTGCCATAGGGCCCTGGTCTAAAGTAGTGCACTACATAGGGAATAGGGTGCCATAGGGCCCTGGTCTAAAGTAGTGCACTACATAGGGAATAGGGTGCCATAGGGCCCTGGTCTAAAGTAGTGCACTACATAGGGAATAGGGTGCCATAGGGAATAGGGTGCCATAGGGAATAGGGTGCCATAGGGCCCTGGTCTAAAGTAGTGCACTACATAGGGAATAGGGTGCCATAGGGCCCTGGTCTAAAGTAGTGCACTACATAGGGAATAGGGTGCCATAGGGAATAGGGTGCCATAGGGCTTTGGTCTAAAGTAGTGCACTATATAGGGAATAGGGTGCCATAGGGCCCTGGTCTAAAGTAGTGCACTATATAGGGAATAGGGTGCCATAGGGCCCTGGTCTAAAGTAGTGCACTATATAGGGAATAGGGTGCCATAGGTAATAGGGTGCCATAGGGCCCTGGTCTAAAGTAGTGCACTACATAGGGAATAGGGTGCCATAGGGAATAGGGTGCCATAGGGCCCTGGTCTAAAGTAGTGCACTATATAGGGAATAGGGTGCCATAGGGCCCTGGTCTAAAGTAGTGCACTACATAGGGAATAGGGTGCCATAGGGAATAGGGTGCCATAGGGCTTTGGTCTAAAGTAGTGCACTATATAGGGAATAGGGTGCCATAGGGCCCTGGTCTAAAGTAGTGTACTATATAGGGAATAGGGTGCCATAGGGCCCTGGTGTAAAGTAGTGCACTATATAGGGAATAGGGTGCCATAGGGCTCTGGTCTAAAGTAGTGCACTATATAGGGAATAGGGTGCCATAGGGCCCTGGTCTAAAGTAGTGCACTATATAGGGAATAGGGTGCCATAGGGAATAGGGTGCCATAGGGCTCTGGTCTAAAGTAGTGCACTATATAGGGAATAGGGTGCCATAGGGCTCTGGTCTAAAGTAGTGCACTATATAGGGAATAGGGTGCCATAGGGCTTTGGTCTAAAGTAGTGCACTACATAGGGAATAGAGAACAGAGTGAATTCCTATGGAATAGAGTGCCATAGGACACAGTGAAGGGGTGTCTTACCTCTCTGGTTGGCAGTGCTGAAATACAGTGTAGGGGGAATGAGGGGGAACATGCTGGGGACCAGAGCTGGCTTCAGCTCCCCCTCATCCTCTAATTCAGGGCTCATCAGCTCCTCATCCGTTATACTGGAACACAGAGGCATTAAAGCTATGACTCTGTACTAAATCTGCAAACAACGGGGATACTGGGAATATTACCAAAACAGACAGACTATAAAAGATACTTGTTTGATATGGAACAGATTTCTTCCCTGCCAACTGTTATGTTCAACACGGTGTCACATGTTTTGCCACCGTGCCACAGACAACACAACTACTGCCTGGGCATCAATGCCCAGAGGAATAAAACAAGAAACAGGCAGGATAACTCACAGGTTTAAATACTACCGTTTAACTCAAGAGGTCTTTGGAAAGGCAGGAGACATTTTGAATTAAAAAGTATTTTCGAACCAAACCAACTCCCTCAAGATCAATCAATAAAACACCAATCGCATTCGATGACAAAAGTCTTCATTCAGCATCTTCAAAGTAAAAACACTTGTCAGATAAATCATAAATTATCAAAATAAGAATTGAAACAACAACACTCACATGACAGTCATGTAGGATTCTGTTGGTCCTGCTTGGTCCACCTGCTTCAAAATATAGTCCAACTCTCTACTGAGAGTGAGTGGCATTAAATTGGAGGTAATGGACCTACTCTACATTGGCTTTTGCTGTGAAGAAAACAAAAACAGCCTAATACTAATCCTCCAATCAGCTGGGACGTCACGGTATGACAATGATCCCACAGTCCAAGCACTATTCGACCACACAGAGACTCATGTGCCCATTATTGACGGATAGTTCCACTTTTATCACTGATTTACAATTGGGAGACCTTTCCACGAGCCTCTGTTTTCAACCTTTCACCGGCAGCAACCACTAGAACAACAAAATAAGGTTCAATTCTCTTGGGTTTTGTCATCATCGTACCAGGGCTATATGAGTTATGAATGGTGCTTCTACAGAGATCTAGTCACAATAGGATGCAACATGACACTACTGTCTTCACAGATTAATAAATGGCTATTTCTCTCAAATCATTTGTGGGGTTTTTTTGTCAGAAGTTGCTCTGTTTTAAGTGTACAGATCAACATAACTTCCTAGTATTGTAAATCATCATAATCTTTAAGTTATAGACTATAACGAACTGAACCTTCTGTTTATAAAAATAATCAACGACACGTAATGACTGTCAAAGTCAAATGGTGAAAGACCCCAGTCAGCCAGGTCACAGACGGTTGTCTCTGCTAGCGCACGACAAGCGGTACTGGAGGACCAGGTCACAGACGGTTGTCTCTGCTAGCGCACGACAAGCGGTACCGGAGGACCAGGTCACAGACGGTTGTCTCTGCTAGCGCACGACAAGCGGTACCGGAGGACCAGGTCACAGACGGTTGTCTCTGCTAGCGCACGACAAGCTGTACCGGAGGACCAGGTCACAGACGGTTGTCTCTGCTAGCGCACGACAAGCTGTACCGGAGGACCAGGTCACAGACGGTTGTCTCTGCTAGCGCGGTACCGGAGGACCAGGTCACAGACGGTTGTCTCTGCTAGCGCACGATAAGCGGTACCGGAGGGCCGTAACAGCTTCGACCCGCTATAAGACTGCTGAACAATTAATCAAATGGTTACCTGGACTATTTACCTAGTTCGTGAACCTGATATATAGCCTCGTTATTGTCTAGTACACCTGTTGTATTCAGCATTTCACTGTGAGGTCTACTACACCTGTTGTATTCAGCATTTCACTGTGAGGTCTACTACACCTGTTGTATTCAGCATTTCACTGTAAGGTCTACCTACACCTGTTGTATTCAGCATTTCACAGTAAGGTCTACTACACCTGTTGTATTCAGCATTTCACTGTAAGGTCTACTACACCTGTTGTATTCAGCATTTCACTGTGAGGTCTACTACACCTGTTGTATTCAGCATTTCACTGTGAGGTCTACTACACCTGTTGTATTCAGCATTTCACTGTGAGGTCTACCTACACCTGTTGTATTCAGCATTTCACTGTGAGGTCTACTACACCTGTTGTATTCAGCATTTCACTGAGGTCTACTACACCTGTTGTATTCAGCATTTCACTGTAAGGTCTAGTACACCTGTTGTATTCAGCATTTCACAGTAAGGTCTACTACACCTGTTGTATTTAGCATTTCACAGTAAGGTCTACTACACCTGTTGTATTTAGCATTTCACTGTGAGGTCTACTACACCTGTTGTATTCAGCATTTCACTGTGAGGTCTACTACACCTGTTGTATTCAGCATTTCACTGTGAGGGCTACTACACCTGTTGTATTCAGCATTTCACTGTAAGGTCTACTACACCTGTTGTATTCAGCATTTCAATTTGAGGTCTACTACACCTGTTGTATTCAGCATTTCACTGTAAGGTCTACTACACCTGTTGTATTCAGCATTTCACTGTGAGGTCTACTACACCTGTTGTATTCAGCATTTCACTGTGAGGTCTACTACACCTGTTGTATTCAGCATTTCACTGTGAGGTCTACTACAGCTGTTGTATTCAGCATTTCACTGTGAGGTCTACTACACCTGTTGTATTCAGCATTTCACTGTGAGGGCTACTACACCTGTTGTATTCAGCATTTCACTGTGAGGGCTACTACACCTGTTGTATTCAGCATTTCACTGTGAGGGCTACTACACCTGTTGTATTCAGCATTTCACTGTGAGGGCTACTACACCTGTTGTATTCAGCATTTCACTGTAAGGTCTACTACACCTGTTGTATTCAGCATTTCACTCTAAGGTCTACTACACCTGTTGTATTCAGCATTTCACTGTAAGGTCTACTACACCTGTTGTATTCAGCATTTCACTGTAAGGTCTACCTACACCTGTTGTATTTAGCATTTCACTGTAAGGTCTAGTACACCTGTTGTATTCAGCATTTCACTGTGAGGTCTACTACACCTGTTGTATTCAGCATTTCACTGTGAGGTCTACTACACCTGTTGTATTCAGCATTTCACTGTGAGGTGTACTACACCTGTTGTATTCAGCATTTCACTGTGAGGTCTACTACACCTGTTGTATTCAGCATTTCACTGTAAGGTCTACTACACCTGTTGTATTCAGCATTTCACTGTAAGGTCTACTACACCTGTTGTATTCAGCATTTCACTGTAAGGTCTACCTACACCTGTTGTATTTAGCATTTCACTGTAAGGTCTAGTACACCTGTTGTATTCAGCATTTCACTGTGAGGTCTACTACACCTGTTGTATTCAGCATTTCACTGTGAGGTCTACTACACCTGTTGTATTCAGCATTTCACTGTGAGGTCTACTACACCTGTTGTATTCAGCATTTCACTGTGAGGTCTACTACACCTGTTGTATTCAGCATTTCACTGTAAGGTCTACTACACCTGTTGTATTCAGCATTTCACTGTGAGGTCCACTACACCCGTTGTATTCAGCATTTCACTGTGAGGTCTACTACACCTGTTGTATTCAGCATTTCACTGTGAGGTCTACTACACCTGTTGTATTCAGTGCATGTGACAAATAACGTTTGATTTGATGGCCTGAAACCATGACTGGGGATTAAGGCTACTCTACAAACCGTTTCAGGTTTCTGGTATGACCCAGGTGAACTTGTGGTCTTGTAAATTACCAAAATACAGTTGAATTAAAAACATTGTCAAAATATGTAAGAACACAATAGAATAGTAATAACATGTTTTCTGTCAATCAATCTAAACAAACTGCCTGAATAGGATAATAAATCATATCTTCAAAATGCACAAATCATTCCAACAATGTCAACGACTAAAAAAAAATGGTTTAGAAAAACAATTCACACAGAAAAACGATTCAACTTACTTTGGCAGGACGGGTATGGAGGCTGTGGACGAGGCATCATTCATAGAGGAGCAGTCAGACCCTTCTGAGGAGAAAGAAGGTAGAGCATTGGATTCATTATGTTAGCCTAGCTACAGCGGTCCTACTATGTTAGCCTAGCTACAGCGGTCCTACTATGTTAGCCTAGCTACACCGGTCCTACTATGTTAGCCTAGCTACACCGGTCCTACTATGTTAGCCTAGCTACACCGGTCCTACTATGTTAGCCTAGCTACACCGGTCCTACTATGTTAGCCTAGCTACACCGGTCCTACTATGTTAGCCTAGCTACAGCGGTCCTACTATGTTAGCCTAGCTACAGCGGTCCTACTATGTTAGCCTAGCTACAGCGGTCCTACTATGTTAGCCTAGCTACAGCGGTCCTACTATGTTAGCCTAGCTACAGCGGTCCAACTATGTTAGCCTAGCTACAGCGGTCCTACTATGTTAGCCTAGCTACAGCGGTCCTACTATGTTAGCCTAGCTACAGCGGTCCAACTATGTTAGCCTAGCTACAGCGGTCCTACTATGTTAGCCTAGCTACAGCGGTCCTACTATGTTAGCCTAGCTACAGCGGTCCTACTATGTTAGCCTAGCTACAGCGGTCCAACTATGTTAGCCTAGCTACAGCGGTCCTACTATGTTAGCCTAGCTACAGCGGTCCAACTATGTTAGCCTAGCTAAACCGGTCCAATTATGTTAGCCTAGCTACACCGGTCCTACTATGTTAGCCTAGCTACACCGGTCCTACTATGTTAGCCTAGCTACACCGGTCCTACTATGTTAGCCTAGCTACACCGGTCCTACTATGTTAGCCTAGCTACACCGGTCCTACTATGTTAGCCTAGCTACAGCGGTCCTACTATGTTAGCCTAGCTACACCGGTCCTACTATGTTAGCCTAGCTACACCGGTCCAACTATGTTAGCCTAGCTACACCGGTCCAACTATGTTAGCCTAGCTACACCAGTCCAATTAAGTGGTGTAATTTTCACATGTCTAGTTGATTAGGGTTTAAATGAGTAGTTAAAGGAGTCTTCCTCACCATCATCATCATCATCATCATCACCACCACTGCAGTCATTCTCCAGCTCATCATCAGGATAGTCCTCTTCCTCTCTGTCTCCATCCTCCTGCATGGCAACACTCTGTGGACTGTATGGACAGACAGGAAACTCAAAGACAAAGCAAGACACATGATAGTAAAAAAGCTTCACACAACCTGACTCACTGAGTTCCCTAGACAAACGGACATGACAGAACATACTCTCCAGACACCAATACTTCAGCTGGTTAAGACAACAGAGCTTAATGAATTAATTCAATTCACGTGACAATACATTCAGCACTGATCTACTTAATTCAAATAATGGAATGGATTTATATAGTCCCGTTCCAGCTCTCAAAACACACTACGCCATCTTGTCTAACAACAGCTCGTAGTATGTGGGAGAACAGAACTGACCTGGAGAGCTGAGGTGACTCAGCCCGTTGTTCCTCCCCCAGGCCAGGGGGGGACCGGGAGGAGCTGTAGCCCCCCTGTAGAGACAGGACGCTCCTCTCCTTGGTCAGGTGTATGGCTGATATCTGGGTGGTCACCGAGGTGACAGAAGGCCTCTGACTCTGAGAAGTATCTGAGGCGGACTCAGAACCCATCTCAGTGTTCTCTGGGATGGAACTAGCACCAGAACTAGCTGTGGCACTGTCCTGGGTATAGGACTGGGTTGGAGTTATCCCTGCACCAGAACTAGCTGTGGCAGTGGCCTGGGTATAGGGCTGGGTCGGAGTTGTCCCTGCAGTAGAAATAGCTGTGGCACTGGCCTGGGTAGAGGACTGTGTTGGAGTTATCCCTGCATGGGGTAGAGGTGCCATGGAGGCTGTTGTGCTACTACTGTTTGTTGTGGTGTTACTGTCGAGGCCAGAGGCACTGGAGGTCTCCATGGACACAGGCTGGTCTCTCATAGTAAGGCAGAGTGGTACAGAGGGTTTGGCTGGAGCAGGGCTGTGGCTGACAGAGATGACAGGGCTATTAGTCATTGCTTTGCCAATCTGGACTGGATCCACGTTGGAACCTGGTTTTCCAGTAGTAAAACTATTAACAGTCCCGTTCCTGGGATGAGGGGTGAGTGCGCTCCGTGACTGGGTCAGCTTCCTCACAGCCTCAGTAAACTCCACCTCAGAGTTGACCTTCCTGATCCTCTCTGTTGATGTGTTATGAGGAGCTCCAGGAGCCCCATGGACAGCAGCACAAAAGCCTAGCTTCTGGGAGTGACCCTCCATGTCTGCTGCCATCAGGCTCCCAAACTGATGCGGGTCCTGGAGCCTCCATGTCTGATCCAGTGACACATCCTGGTGGTGGGATGACCTATCCTGCAAAGGCACAGTGTTGGGGGGGTGGTGTGTGAACTTAGTCTGGGTTTTGCCATCCCCATTGTCCCCGCTACGGCAATAGGAGGCCGATTTGGTCTGGGGAGACAAAGGTTTTGCTGAGTCTCTTGTCTGGGTAGTCTCCTGTCTGGGACAGGAAGGCACTTTACCCATAGTGGGCCTCATAAACCCTTTGCTATTGTCTCTCAGCTTGCCACTGGTCCAGGGGACTGACTGGTTGGTGGGCATGCTGGTGGTGGTGGTGCTTTCAGCAGGCTGTGAAGCAGTGTTGTTCTGCGAGTCTGGGACACGTTCTGCCTTTGGTGGACAGGGGCACGTTGGATAGGGAGCAGGCTGGGGCGACAAGGCTCTTTTTCGGGCCAGGATCCGTGATCTTAAATTGAGTGATTCCAAGTTGCAGCTGGGCCGATAGCTATTTACGGTTGGCTCTAACACACCAGGGTTATGTCTGTATGAGATAATGTCAGCACTAGATATCTGTGTACTCTTAGAGAGAACAGTTGGTTGACAGTGACCATTACTATGACCATTAGCTAAATTAGCAGCTGCGCTACCAGGACGCTGTGGCTTGTTAGCTAGGTAAGTGGCAGCAGGCACAGAACGGCTGTAGGCACGTTGTAGAGGGGTCCCTGAGGCAGTATGGAGGTGGTTGTTCTGAGTCTGACCCACCCTCGCATTCAGCTGACCTATAGAGTCACTGGTGACCCGGGGTACACTGGCACAGGATTTAAGGGTCTTCTTCTCATGCGAGCTGAAGGGCCTAGTGGGACTGTCAGCAGTATGAAACACTGCTGACTTGGCTCGAATAATGAGAGTTGATGACCGGGAGCAGGAGGCCCTTGTATTCAACTTGTCTTCAGCTCCATTGGAGGCCATCAAGTGCCATCTCACACCCTCCTGGCATGGACTTTGGCTGACACATCAGGGAATTGAGGGAACCAGGGGATCACCATGCCACTGAAACAAAACAAATCCATAGATTATATTTAAAAAATAAAATAAACTGAACAATGAAAGTTGACACAAGTGGTCTGATTAAGTGACAACATGAATCTATAAATACAACGGCATGTGGAATAACAGCTAGCTAGATAAATTGCAAGCAATCCTAGTTCATAGTTAGCTTGGTAAGTTAGCCAACATGCTAACTAGGTAGTAAGTGGCTAAATATCTTTGACAATCAATGTAAGCAGAGAAAAGTTAGTTAGCACCGGTAACGTTAGCTTAGCAATACGCTAGCCAATTTACAAGTATCACGACCGAATGTATATGCACTTTTAAATGCACGGCGACTAAGGGAAAAAGCCGGTCGTCAGCTAACGTTAGCGAACCGGTAGGCAGCCATGTGGTTTCATCGTGAAGCTAACGTCAGGTTAGCTAGTCGCTAGCTTGCTGTCAAACACTAGCTAGCCAGCTAGCGTTAGCTAAAGGTATATTAAATTCGTGATTCAGAATCAATTCCAATGGAATAGATCAAATCGTTAACGTTACATATCGTTAACGTTACGATGACTAGAAATTAGACTCAAGTCAAACTGAAAGGGTTTCCTGAAGCACGTCTTAAGGGCCTAGCAACAAGCTAGTTGACGTTAGCTAGCTAGGTGTGAAATATGAACTCTTTAACTTTACATACTCAGGACGACTCTCCCCTCCTCAAAAAAAACTATCAACTAGAGCCAACAACCTCCTAATAACATTAACGAATTTCAGAGACCTAGCAAGTTACTTAATATTAAAAACTGGCACATGGTTAAAATTGATCATGTTAATATTTACCTGCGCCCGAAGCGTGGCAACAGTAGTAGTGGTGCTTTTCACACCATAACAAAGTGTCTATTACCACAAGGGACTCCCTCCCTCAACGTGCTCAGAGCATGGCGTATTATCCTGGAGGTAAAACCCGACAAACACAGACTATTTAGTATTTGTCACGTTTCGTAGTCGGTGGACTTCCATCATCCATTTCGTATTATATGTCACGAAAATACAATTCGTATAATATGTCACGAAAATACAATTCGTAGGATATGTTACGAAAGTACAATTCGTATGATAGGTTACGAAAATACAATTCGTATGATATGTTACGAGTTGCAATTTGTTGTGTCTAAAGTAATTTTGCTTTACTGCACCACCAACTGAATTTTGCTCTGCCAGGAGTACCCCTGAAGTACTCCCCATGTGCATTTTACCAGTAGGCCTATGGTCTCATGAGTCTTCTGAAGTACCCCCAGGGGTCCTAGTACCCCTGGTTGGAAACCACTGATCTAGGTGGCTAGGTAGACAGCTCTATGGGTTAGGGTTAGCTAAAAGGGTTCAGGTTAGGGTTAGCTAAAAGGGTTCAGGTTAAGGTTAGCTAAAAGGGTTCAGGTTAGGGTTAGCTAAAAGGGTTCAGGTTAGGGTTAGCTAAAAGGGTTCAGGTTAGGGTTAGCTAAAAGGGTTCAGGTTAGGGTTAGCTAAAAGGGTTCAGGTTAAGGTTAGCTAAAAGGGTTTAGGTTAGGGGAAGGGTTAGCTGAAATGATTCAGGATATGGGAAGGTTTAGCTAAAAGGATTCAGGTTAGGGGAAGGTTTAGCTAAAAGGATTCAGGATAGGGGAAGGTTTAGCTAAAGGGTTCAGGTTAAGGTTAGCTGAAAGGGTTCAGGTTAGGGCTGAACCCTCTAGCTCTAGCTACATGTTGTGATGTTAATGATCTCTCTAGCTACATGTTTTGAT
Organism: Oncorhynchus kisutch; assembly: GCF_002021735.2. NCBI lineage: Eukaryota > Metazoa > Chordata > Actinopteri > Salmoniformes > Salmonidae > Oncorhynchus > Oncorhynchus kisutch. Next base: position 78,155,782 of record NC_034175.2, on the reverse strand, counting down.
GTTAATGATCTCTCTAGCTACATGTTTTGTGGTGATGTATGGATGTGGGAGTCACACGTTCAAGTTCATTTACCATGTTGAATGAATACATGGAAAAACTGACTCACCCGAGCTCTCACAATAAATAGCAATAAGTTACTCCCCCCATATCTTTCATGTAAATCCCATGTTCCACTCGGCTTTAAGAAAACCATTGAAATTCAAAGTGTACTGTATGTTACTGATTCATGAGTTTCAATGGAAACTGGATTTTAAATATACATTTTCTGTGTAATTTTAAAGCCTTAGCTTGTGTGAGCAGATGAATATATTCCAAATAAATACACTTTTGTAGATACAGTGGTAGGTATGTTTGTATTTATTGCAATGTACTTATGGGTGATGTGCAACTGATCAAGACTTTAATAAATGTCCGTCACAATCAGTTTAATAGAACAGCAGTAGAATTCACAGTTAAAGTTGGAGTGTTTCCTCTAACACACAATTCATCATCTTTGGTCTGAGGGTATTTGACACAGCTTATCCAGAGTTGGGAGTCTGCTTCCCACATACACCATGTGTTATCATTAAATATAGTGTGACTCGCTTTGTAATGTCACCGTCTAGTGTAACTAGCTTTGTAAAGTTACCATCTAGTGTAACTCGCTTTGTAAAGTTACCATCTAGTGTAACTAGCTTTGTAAAGTTACCATCTAGTGTAACTAGCTTTGTAAAGTTACCATCTAGTGTAACTAGCTTTGTAAAGTTACCATCTAGTGTAACTAGCTTTGTAAAGTTACCATCTAGTGTAACTAGCTTTGTAAAGTTACAATCTAGTGTAACTAGCTTTGTAAAGTTACAATCTAGTGTAACTAGCTTTGTAAAGTTACCATCTAGTGTAACTAGCTTTGTAAAGTTACCATCTAGTGTAACTCGCTTTGTAAAGTCACCATCTAGTGTAACTAGCTTTGTAAAGTTACCATCTAGTGTAACTAGCTTTGTAAAGTTACCATCTAGTGTAACTAGCTTTGTAAAGTTACCATCTAGTGTAACTAGCTTTGTAAAGTTACCATCTAGTGTAACTAGCTTTGTAAAGTTACCATCTAGTGTAACTAGTTTTCTAAAGTCACCGTCTAGTGTAACCAGCTTTTCTTGGAGCAGCAGTAATGTATCTTGGATGCTAGATGTACCTTAGGATGCTAAGTTTGAAACTCGCCTCAGAACCTCGCCGTACCCGCCCAAAATGCCACAATATGATTTGAATCTTTTCCTTCAGATGGTTGAGCTCTATCCTGGGCTCAATCTGCTCCTCTGTTCCCTGGTTAGCTGTATGTTAGCTCTGTGCTGGGATACTGGCTCAGGGACCGTGGTGGGGAGTAGTGGCCTGCTGACCCTCTGGGTTAGAGTTGTATGTCTCTGTCTTGGCTGTGCTGTGCTGCTGTTTCAGCCACATAGCAGAGTACAAACCTCCCTGGGACAGCAACTCCTCATGCCTGGAGGGAGGGAGGGAGGGAGGGAGGGAGGGAGGGAGGGGAGAGAGAGAGGTTAAAGAGGAGAGAGAGGGAAGTGGAAGAGGAGAGAGGGGGAGTCAGAGGAGAGAGGGGGAGTCAAAGAGGAGAGAGGGGGAGTTAAAGAGGAGAGAGGGGGAGTCAAAGAGGAGAGAGGGGGAGTCAAAGAGGAGAGAGGGGGAGTCAAAGAGGAGAGAGGGGGAGTCAAAGAGGAGAGAGGGGGGAGTCAAAGAGGAGAGAGGGGGGAGTCAAAGAGGAGAGGGGGGAGTCAAAGAGGAGAGGGGGGGAGTCAAAGAGGAGAGGGGGAGTCAAAGAGGAGAGGGGGAGTCAAAGATGAGAGAGGGGGAGTCAAAGAGGAGAGAGGGGGAGTCAAAGAGGAGAGGGGGAGTCAAAGAGGAGAGAGGGAGGAATCAAAGAGGAGAGAGAGAGAGAGAGAGAGAGAGAGAGAGCGAGAGAGAGAGAGAGAGAGAGGAGAGAAAGGCAGCAGGAGAAGGAGAGGGGAGAGTTTCAAGTCAATGTCACCTGTTAAGTACAGTGAAATGCCTTTCTTGCAAGTTCTACCCCCACCAATGCAGTAATCAATATCAATGTGAAGATAACAAGGTAGAACAAACAGAAATAAACCTAAAAATAACATCACAATGTAAGAAGCATACTACTGAATATGTACAGGGATACTGGAGTGATGGAGGTAGATATGTGTAGGGGGAAGGAGAAGTTAATACTATATACAGGGTCAGTTAATAATATATACAGGGTCAGTTAATACCATACTATATACAGGGTCAGTTAATACCATACTATATACAGGGTCAGTTAATACCATACTATATACAGGGTCAGGTAATACCATACTATATACAGGGTCAGTTAATACCATACTATATACAGGGTCAGTTAATACCATACTATATACAGGGTCAGTTAATACTATATACAGGGTCAGTTAATACCATACTATATACAGGGTCAGTTAATACCATACTATATACAGGGTCAGTTAATACCATACTATATACAGGGTCAGTTAATACCATACTATATACAGGGTCAGTTAATACCATACTATATACAGGGTCAGTTAATACCATACTATATACAGGGTCAGTTAATACCATACTATATACAGGGTCAGTTAATACCATACTATATACAGGGTTGGTTAATACCATACTATATACAGGGTCAGTTAATACCATACTATATACAGGGTCAGTTAATACCATACTATATACAGGGTCAGTTAATACTATATACAGGGTCAGTTAATACCATACTATATACAGGGTCAGTTAATACCATACTATATACAGGGTCAGTTAGTACCATACTATATACAGGGTCAGTTAATACCATACTATATACAGGGTCAGTTAATACCATACTATATACAGGGTCAGTTAATACCATACTATATACAGGGTCAGTTAATACCATACTATATACAGGGTCAGTTAATACCATACTATATACAGGGTCAGTTAATACCATACTATATACAGGGTCAGTTAATACCATACTATATACAGGGTCAGTTAATACCATACTATATACAGGGTCAGGTAATACCATACTATATACAGGGTCAGTTAATACCATACTATATACAGGGTCAGTTAATACCATACTATATACAGGGTCAGTTAATACCATACTATATACAGGGTCAGTTAATACCATACTATATACAGGGTCAGTTAATACCATACTATATACAGGGTCAGTTAATACCATACTATATACAGGGTCAGTTAATACTATATACAGGGTCAGTTAATACCATACTATATACAGGGTCAGTTAATACCATACTATATACAGGGTTGGTTAATACCATACTATATACAGGGTTGGTTAATACCATACTATATACAGGGTCAGTTAGTACCATACTATATACAGGGTCAGTTAATATCATATTATATACAGGGTCAGTTAATACTATATACAGGGTCAGTTAGCACCATACTATATACAGGGTCAGTTAATACCATACTATATACAGGGTCAGTTAATACCATACTATATACAGGGTCAGTTAATACCATACTATATACAGGGTCAGTTAATACCATACTATATACAGGGTCAGTTAATACCATACTATATACAGGGTCAGGTAATACCATACTATATACAGGGTCAGTTAATACCATACTATATACAAGGTCAGTTAATACCATACTATATACAGGGTCAGTTAATACTATATACACTGGAGTGATGGAGGTAGATGCAGTTGAAGTCGGAAGTTTACGTACACCTTAACCAAATACATTTAAACTCAGTTTTTCACAACTCCTGACATTTAATCCTGGTAAAAATGCCCTGTCTTAGGTCAGTTAGGACCACCACTTTATTTTCAGAATGTGAAATGTCAGAATAATAGTAGAGAGAATGATTTATTTCAGCTTTTATTTCTTTCCTCACATTCTCATTGGGTCAGACGTTTAAAATGTTTCAGGTAGCCTACCACAAGCTTCCCACAATAAGTTGGGTGAATTTTGGCCCATTCCTCCTGACAGAGCTGGTGTAAGTGAGTCAGGTTTGTGGGCCTCCTTGCTCACACACACTTTTCCAGTTCTGCCCCCAAATGTTCTATAGGAATGAGGTCAGGGCTTTGTGATGGCCACTCCAATACCTTGACTTTGTTGTCCTTAAGCCATTTTGCCACAACTTTGGAGGTATGCTTGGGGTCATTGTACATTTGGAAGACCCATTTGTGACCAAGCTTTAACTTCCTGACTGATGTCTTGAGATATTGCTTCAATATATCCACATAATTTTCATTCCTCATGATTACATCTATTTTGTGAAGTATACCAGTCCCTCCTGCAGCAAAGCACCCCCACAACATGATGCTGCCACCCCCATATTTCACGGATGGCATGGTGTTCTTCGGCTTGCAAGCCTCCCCCTTTTTCCTCCAAACATAACGATGGTCATTATGGCCAAACAGTTCTATTTTTGTTTCATCAGATCAGAGGACATTTCTCCAAAAAGTACGATCTTTGTCCCCATGTGCAGTTGCAAACCGTAGTCTGGCTTTTTTATGGTGGTTTTGAAGCAGTGGCTTCTTCGTTGCTGAGTGGCATTTCGGGTTATGTCGATGTAGGACTCATTTTACTGTGGATATAGATACTTTTGTACGTGTTTCCTCCAGTATCTTCACAAGGTCCTTTGTTGTTGTTCTGGGATTGATTTTCAATTTTCGCACCAAAGTACGTTCATCTCTAGGAGACAGAACGCGTCTCCTTCCTGAGCGGTATGATGGCTGCGTGGTCCCATGGTGTTTATACTTGCGTACTATTGTTTGTACAGATGAACGTGGTACCTTCAGGGGTTTGGAAATTACTCCCAAGGATGAACCAGACATGTGGAGGTCTACAATTTTTTTATTTTGATTTTCCTGTCTTGGGGATAGAAGCTGTTCAGGAGCCTGTTGGTGTCAGACTTGATGCTCCGGTACCGCCTGCCATCAGGAAGCAGAGAGGATAGTCGATGTCTTGGGTGGTTGGAGTCTTTAACGATTTTCCGGGACTTCCTTTCACACCGCCTGATATAGAGGTCCTGGATGGCAAGGAGCTTGGCCCCAGTGATGTACCGGGCTGGCCACACCACCCTCTGATATAGAGGTTCTGGATGGCAGGGAGCTCAGTCCCAGTGATATACCGGGCTGGCCGCACCACCCTCTGTAGCGCCATGCGATTGAAGGCAATGCTGTTGCCATAACCAGCAGTTATGCAGCCAGTGCTCTCAATGGTGCAGCTGTAGAACTTTTTGAGGATTTGAGGGCCCATGCCAAATCTTTTCAACCTCCTGAGGGGAAAGAGGTGCTGTCATTAGTGATTTGGACACCGAGGAACTTGAAGCTCTCGACCCGCTCTACTACAGCCCGGTTGATGTGGATGGGGGCGTTCTTGCCACCCTGTTTCCTGTAGTCAACGATCAGCTCCATTGTCTTACTGATGTTGAGGGAGAGGTTGTTGTCCCGGCACCACACGTCCCACTGGTGACAAGCTTGGAGGGAACAATGGAGACGATGTTGGAGGTGACAATGGTGACGATGTTGGAGGGGACAATGGTGACGATGTTGGAGGGGACAATGGTGACGATGTTGGAGGGGACAATGGTGACGATGTTGGAGGGGACAATGGTGACGATGTTGGAGGGGACAATGGTGATGATGTTGGAGGGGACAATGGTGACGATGTTGGAGGGGACAATGGAGACGATGTTGGAGGGGACAATGGAGACGATGTTGGAGGTGACGATGTTGGAGGGGACAATGGTGACGATGTTGGAGGGAACAATGGAGACGATGTTGGTGGGGACAATGGTGACGATGTTGGAGGGGACAATGGTGACGATGTTGGAGGGGACAATGGTGACGATGTTGGAGGGGACAATGGAGACGATGTTGGAGGGAACAATGGAGACGATGTTGGAGGGGACAATGGTGACGATGTTGGAGGGGACAATGGTGACGATGTTGGAGGGGACAATGGAGACGATGTTGGAGGGGACAATGGAGACGATGTTGGAGGGGACAATGGAGACTATGTTGGAGGGGACAATGGAGACGATGTTGGAGGGGACAATGGAGACGATGTTGGAGGTGACGATGTTGGAGGGGACAATGGTGACGATGTTGGAGGGAACAATGGAGACGATGTTGGTGGGGACAATGGTGACGATGTTGGAGGGGACAATGGTGACGATGTTGGAGGGGACAATGGTGACGATGTTGGAGGGGACAATGGAGACGATGTTGGAGGGAACAATGGAGACGATGTTGGAGGGGACAATGGTGACGATGTTGGAGGGGACAATGGTGACGATGTTGGAGGGGACAATGGAGACGATGTTGGAGGGGACAATGGAGACTATGTTGGAGGGGACAATGGAGACTATGTTGGAGGGGACAATGGAGACGATGTTGGAGGGGACGATGTTGGAGGGGACAATGGTGACGATGTTGGAGGTGACGATGTTGGAGGGGACAATGGAGACGATGTTGGAGGGGACAATGGAGACGATGTTGGAGGGGACAATGGAGACGATGTTGGAGGGGACCATGGAGACGATGTTGGAGGGGACAATGGTGACGATGTTGGAGGGGACAATGGAGACGATGTTGGAGGGGACAATGGAGACGATGTTGGAGGGGACAATGGAGACGATGTTGGAGGGGACAATGGAGACGATGTTGGAGGGGACAATGGAGACGATGTTGGAGGGGACAATGGTGACGATGTTGGAGGTGACGATGTTGGAGGGAACAATGGTGACGATGTTGGAGGTGACGATGTTGGAGGGGACAATGGTGACGATGTTGGAGGGGACAATGGTGACGATGATGGAGGGAACAATGGAGACGATGTTGGAGGGGACAATGGAGACGATGTTGGAGGGGACAATGGAGACGATGTTGGAGGGGACAATGGAGACGATGTTGGAGGGGACAATGGAGACGATTTTGGAGGGGACAATGGTGGCGATGTTGGAGGGGACAATGGAGACGATGTTGGAGGGGACAATGGAGACGATGTTGGAGGTGACGATGTTGGAGGGAACAATGGAGACGATGTTGGAGGGGACAATGGAGACGATATTGGAGGGGACAATGGTGACGATGTTGGAGGGGACAATGGAGATGATGTTGGAGGGGACAATGGTGACGATGTTGGAGGGGACAATGGAGACGATGTTGGAGGGGACAATGGAGACGATGTTGGAGGGGACAATGGAGACGATGTTGGAGGGGACAATGGAGACGATGTTGGAGGGGACAATGGTGACGATGTTGGAGGGAACAATGGTGACGATTTAGGAGGGGACAATGGTGACGATGTTGGAGGGGACAATGGTGACGATGTTGGAGGGGACAATGGTGATGATGTTTGAGGGGACAATGGTGACGATGTTGGAGGGGACAATGGAGATGATGTTGGAGGGGACAATGGAGACGATGTTGGAGGTGACGATGTTGGAGGGAACAATGGAGACGATGTTGGAGGGGACAATGGAGACGATATTGGAGGGGACAATGGTGACGATGTTGGAGGGGACAATGGAGATGATGTTGGAGGGGACAATGGTGACGATGTTGGAGGGGACAATGGAGACGATGTTGGAGGGGACAATGGAGACAATGTTGGAGGGGACAATGGAGACGATGTTGGAGGGGACAATGGAGACGATGTTGGAGGGGACAATGGTGACGATGTTGGAGGGGACAATGGTGACGATGTTGGAGGGAACAATGGAGACGATGTTGGAGGGGACAATGGAGACGATGTTGGAGGGGACAATGGTGACGATGTTGGAGGGGACAATGGTGACGATGTTGGAGGGAACAATGGTGACGATGTTGGAGGGGACAATGGTGACGATGTTGGAGGTGACGATGTTGGAGGGGACAATGGAGACGATGTTGGAGGGGACAATGGTGACGATGTTGGAGGGGACAATGGAGACGATGTTGGAGGGGACAATGGAGACGATGTTGGAGGGAACAATGGTGACGATTTAGGAGGGGACAATGGTGACGATGTTGGAGGGGACAATGGTGACGATGTTGGAGGGGACAATGGTGATGATGTTGGAGGGGACAATGGTGACGATGTTGGAGGGGACAATGGAGACGATGTTGGAGGGGACAATGGAGACGATGTTGGAGGGGACAATGGAGACGATGTTGGAGGTGACGATGTTGGAGGGAACAATGGAGACGATGTTGGAGGGGACAATGGAGACGATATTGGAGGGGACAATGGTGACGATGTTGGAGGGGACAATGGAGATGATGTTGGAGGGGACAATGGTGACGATGTTGGAGGGGACAATGGAGACGATGTTGGAGGGGACAATGGAGACAATGTTGGAGGGGACAATGGAGACGATGTTGGAGGGGACAATGGAGACGATGTTGGAGGGGACAATGGTGACGATGTTGGAGGGGACAATGGTGACGATGTTGGAGGGAACAATGGAGACGATGTTGGAGGGAACAATGGAGACGATATTGGAGGGGACAATGGTGACGATGTTGGAGGGGACAATGGAGATGATGTTGGAGGGGACAATTGTGACGATGTTGGAGGGGACAATGGAGACGATGTTGGAGGGGACAATGGAGACGATGTTGGAGGGGACAATGGAGACGATGTTGGAGGGGACAATGGAGACGATGTTGGAGGGGACAATGGTGACGATGTTGGAGGGGACAATGGTGACGATGTTGGAGGGAACAATGGTGACGATGTTGGAGGGGACAATGGAGACGATGGTGGAGGGGACAATGGTGACGATGTTGGAGGTGACGATGTTGGAGGGGACAATGGAGACGATGTTGGAGGGGACAATGGTGACGATGTTGGAGGGGACAATGGAGACGATGTTGGAGGGGACAATGGAGACGATGTTGGAGGGGACAATGGAGACGATGTTGGAGGGGACAATGGTGACGATGTTGGAGGGGACAATGGAGACGATGTTGGAGGGGACAATGGAGACGATGTTGGAGGGGACAATGGAGATGATGTTGGAGGTGACGATGTTGGAGGGAACAATGGAGACGATGTTGGTGGGGACAAAGGTGACGATGTTGGAGGGAACAATGGAGACGATGTTGGTGGGGACAATGGTGACGATGTTGGAGGGGACAATGGTGACGATGTTGGAGGGGACAATGGTGATGATGTTGGAGGGAACATTGGAGACGATGTTGGAGGGGACAATGGAGACGTTGCTGGAGGGAACAATGGAGACGATGTTGGAGGTGACGATGTTGGAGGGGACAATGGTGACGATGTTGGAGGGGACAATGGAGACGATGTTGGAGGGGACAATGGTGACGATGTTGGAGGGAACAATGGAGACGATGTTGGAGGGGACAATGGAGACGATGTTGGAGGGGACAATGGTGACGATGTTGGAGGGGACAATGGTGACGATGTTGGAGGTGACAATGGAGACGATGTTGGAGGGGACAATGGAGACGATGTTGGAGGGGACAATGGAGACGATGTTGGAGGGAACAATGGTGACGATGTTGGAGGGGACGATGTTGGTGGGGACAATGGTGATGATGTTGGAGGTGACGATGTTGGAGGGGACAAGGGTGACGATGTTGGAGGTGACGATGTTGGAGGGGACAATGGTAACGATGTTGGAGGGGACAATGGAGACGATGTTGGAGGGAACAATGGTGACGATGTTGGAGGTGACGATGTTGGAGGGGACAATGGAGACGATGTTGGAGGGGACAATGGAGACGATGTTGGAGGGGACAATGGTGACGATGTTGGAGGGGACAATGGAGACGATGTTGGAGGGGACAATGGAGACGATGTTGGAGGGGACAATGGTGACGATGTTGGAGGGGACAATGGAGACGATGTTGGAGGTGACAATGGAGACGATGTTGGAGGGGACAATGGTGATGATGTTGGAGGTGACGATGTTGGAGGGAACAATGGTGTTGAACACTGAGCTGTTGTCAATGAATATCATTCTCACATAGGTGTCCCTCTTATACAGGTGGTTGAGGGAAGTGTAGAGTGCAAATGAGATTACATTGTCTATGGATCTGTTGGGGCGCTATGCAAACTGGAGTGGTTCTAGGGCGTCTGGTTGATGTGTGCCATTACCAGCCTTTCAAAGCACTTCATGATTACAGAAGTGAGTGATACAGGGTGGTAGTCATGAGTGATACAGGGTAGTAGTCATGGATACAGGGAGGTAGTCATGAGTGATACGGGGCGGTAGTCATGAGTGATACGGGGTGGTAGTCATGGATACAGGGAGGTAGTCATGAGTGATACGGGGCGGTAGTTATGAGTGATACGGGGTGGTAGTCATGAGTGATACGGGGCGGTAGTCATCAGTGATACGGGGTGGTAGTCATGGATACAGGGAGGTAGTCATGAGTGATACGGGGCGGTAGTCATGAGTGATACGGGGCGGTAGTCATGAGTGATACGGGGTGGTAGTCATGAGTGATACAGAGCGGTAGTCATGAGTGATACGGGGTGGTAGTCATGAGTGATACAGAGCGGTAGTCATGAGTGATACAGGGTGGTAGTCATGGATACAGGGAGGTAGTCATGAGTGATACGGGGCGGTAGTCATCAGTGATACGGGGTGGTAGTCATGAGTGATACGGAGTGGTAGTCATGAGTGATACGGGGCGGTAGTCATGAGTGATACAGAGTGGTATTCATGAGTGATACAGGGTGGTAGTCATGGATACGGGGCGGTAGTCATGAGTGATACGGGGCGGTAGTCATGAGTGATACAGAGTGGTAGTCATGAGGGATACAGGGTGGTAGTCATGGATACGGGGCGGTAGTCATGAGTGATACGGGGCGGTAGTCATGAGTGATATGGGGTGGTAGTCATGAGTGATACGGGGTGGTAGTCATGAGTGATACAGGGTGGTAGTCATGAGTGATACAGGGCGGTAGTCATGAGTAATACGGGGTGGTAGTCATGAGTGATACGGGGTGGTAGTCATGAGTGATACAGAGCGGTAGTCATGAGTGATACAGGGTGGTAGTCATGGATACAGAGCGGTAGTCATGAGTGATACGGGGCAGTAGTCATGGATACAGAGCGGTAGTCATGAGTGATACGGGGTGGTAGTCATGAGTGATACGGGGTGGTAGTCATGAGTGATACAGGGTAGTAGTCATGGATACAGGGAGGTAGTCATGAGTGATACGGGGCGGTAGTCATGAGTGATACGGGGTGGTAGTCATGGATACAGGGAGGTAGTCATGAGTGATACGGGGCGGTAGTTATGAGTGATACGGGGTGGTAGTCATGAGTGATACGGGGCGGTAGTCATCAGTGATACGGGGTGGTAGTCATGGATACAGGGCGGTAGTCATGAGTAATACGGGGTGGTAGTCATGAGTGATACGGGGTGGTAGTCATGAGTGATACAGAGCGGTAGTCATGAGTGATACAGGGTGGTAGTCATGGATACGGGGCGGTAGTCATGAGTGATACGGGGCGGTAGTCATGAGTGATACAGAGTGGTAGTCATGAGGGATACAGGGTGGTAGTCATGGATACGGGGCGGTAGTCATGAGTGATACGGGGCGGTAGTCATGAGTGATATGGGGTGGTAGTCATGAGTGATACGGGGTGGTAGTCATGAGTGATACAGGGTGGTAGTCATGAGTGATACAGGGCGGTAGTCATGAGTAATACGGGGTGGTAGTCATGAGTGATACGGGGTGGTAGTCATGAGTGATACAGAGCGGTAGTCATGAGTGATACAGGGTGGTAGTCATGGATACAGAGCGGTAGTCATGAGTGATACGGGGCAGTAGTCATGGATACAGAGCGGTAGTCATGAGTGATACGGGGTGGTAGTCATGAGTGATACGGGGTGGTAGTCATGAGTGATACAGGGTAGTAGTCATGGATACAGGGAGGTAGTCATGAGTGATACGGGGCGGTAGTCATGAGTGATACGGGGTGGTAGTCATGGATACAGGGAGGTAGTCATGAGTGATACGGGGCGGTAGTTATGAGTGATACGGGGTGGTAGTCATGAGTGATACGGGGCGGTAGTCATCAGTGATACGGGGTGGTAGTCATGGATACAGGGCGGTAGTCATGAGTAATACGGGGTGGTAGTCATGAGTGATACGGGGTGGTAGTCATGAGTGATACAGAGCGGTAGTCATGAGTGATACAGGGTGGTAGTCATGGATACAGAGCGGTAGTCATGAGTGATACGGGGCAGTAGTCATGGATACAGAGCGGTAGTCATGAGTGATACAGAGCGGTAGTCATGAGTGATACAGGGTGGTAGTCATGGATACAGAGCGGTAGTCATGAGTGATACGGGGCAGTAGTCATGGATACAGAGCGGTAGTCATGAGTGATACGGGGTGGTAGTCATGAGTGATACGGGGTGGTAGTCATGAGTGATACAGGGTGGTAGTCATGAGTGATACAGGGTGGTAGTCATGGATACGGGGCGGTAGAGTAATTGTTTAGCCTGCTAGCTTATGTTTTTATATGTTGTGTATCTTTCCTATATCCACTTCCAGTTCTGTCTGGTTTGTTTAAACACAAAGCTAGCGCCCATCTAGTTTAGATGCTCCTCGCTCTACATACCTTCATTATTTTAACACCAAAGCATCATGGGAACTGTAGTAATCTCAGTATTCTAACAGCCAAGCATCATGGAAGCTGTAGTAATCTCAGTATTCTAACAGCCAAGCATCATGGGAACTGTAGTAATCTCAGTATTCTAACAGCCAAGCATCATGGAAACTGTAATAATCTCAGTATTCTAACAGCCAAGCATCATGGGAACTGTAGTAATCTCAGTATTCTAACAGCCAAGCATCATGGTAACTGTAGTAATCTCAGTATTCTAACAGCCAAGCATCATGGTAACTGTAGTAATTGAATAATTTTGGGCAATTTGGATAACTAGGGCCACTAAAACCTTTCTCTGGAGTCGTGGAGACAAGCTGTGGAACGTTCCTTTAACTCTCTCTTTTCAAAGACACCTCTTAAAACAGTTTCTCACAGATTTGTTGAAAGCGCAAGAACGAAATGCAGCAATGAGATGGGAACAAGAGGTCAAGTTTGCTCAGCAAACGTGCAAATGACTGTATAGTAAAAGCCTGTTTCTACCAGTAGAATAGAACCCAATGGAACAGTTTTGTGCTTTCAGTTGTACAGCAAGGGAACAGCTCTCGGCATAATGGAAAATCACACCAGGACACTATTTCACAGGTAGTGGCACCCTCTACTACACTGAAGCTGGAGGTTAACTGCCTGACAGACTGGATCTTTTGAAAGTGTATAGCATCTTGTATAGGGTTTACTATCACTAAAGCCAGTTACTCACCTCCCTCTCTCGGCAATCTGGCCATCATGGACTACCAGGATCTGGTCTGAGCCAACGATGGTTGACAGTCTGAAACAAAACACAATAACATGCACTTCAGCAAGAATGACTTGGTTAGAACCAGCATCGGTGTAGAATGGAACACTATAAGAATGACCTGGTTAGAACCAGCATCGGTGTAGAATGGAACACTATAAGAATGACTTGGTTAGAACCAGCATCGGTGTAGAATGGAACACTATAAGAATGACTTGGTTAGAACCAGCATCGGTGTAGAATGGAACACTATAAGAATGACTTGGTTAGAACCAGCATCGGTGTAGAATGGAACACTATAAGAATGACTTGGTTAGAACCAGCATCGGTGTAGATGGAACACTATAAGAATGACTTGGTTAGAACCAGCATCGGTGTAGAATGGAACACTATAAGAATGACTTGGTTAGAACCAGCATCGGTGTAGAATGGAACACTATAAGAATGACCTGGTTAGAACCAGCATCGGTGTAGAATGGAACACTATAAGAATGACTTGGTTAGAACCAGCATTGGTGTAGAATGGAACACTATAAGAATGACCTGGTTAGAACCAGCATCGGTATAGAATGGAACACTATAAGAATGACGTGGTTATAACCAGCATCAGTGTAGAATGGAACACTATAAGAACTTGGTTAGAATCAACTTATACTGCTTTCATCTTAATGGTATTAGATGCTAATGGTGCTATCATCTTAATGGTATTAGATGCTAATGGTGCTATCATCTTAACGGTATTAGATGCTAATGGTGCTATCATCTTAACGGTATTAGATGCTAGTGGTGCTATCATCTTGTCATCTTAACGGTATTAGATGCTAGTGGTGCTATCATTTTATCATCTTAACGGGATTAGATTCTAGTGGTGCTAACATCTTAACGGTATTAGCTGCTAGTGGTGCTCTCATTTTATAATCTTAACGGGATTAGATGCTACTGGTGCTATCATCTTAACGGTATTAGATGCTAGTGGTGCTATCATCTTAATGGTATTAGATGCTAGTGGTGCTATCATCTTAACGGTATTAGATGCTAGTGGTGCTATCATTTTAATGGTATTAGATGCTAGTGGTGCTATCATTTTAATGGTATTAGATGCTAGTGGTGCTATCATCTTAATGGTATTAGATGCTAGTGGTGCTATCATCTTATCATCTTAACGGGATTAGATGCTAGTGGTGCTATCATCTTAACGGTATTATATGCTAGTGGTGCTATCATTTTATCATCTTAACGGGATTAGATTCTAGTGGTGCTATCATCTTAATGGTATTAGATGCTAGTGGTGCTATCATCTTAACGGTATTAGATGCTAGTGGTGCTATCATCTTAACGGTATTAGATGCTAGTGGTGCTATCATCTTAACGGTATTAGATGCTAGTGGTGCTATAATCTTAACGGTATTAGATGCTAGTGGTGCTATCATCTTAATGGTATTAGATGCTAGTGGTGCTTTCATCTTAACGGTATTAGATGCTAGTGGTGCTATCATCTTATCATCTTAACGGTATTAGATGCTAGTGGTGCTATCGTCTTTTCTTCAATATTTAATCTAGACCTTGATCAAAGGAAGGCTTATCCATGTTTCCACCTAGGTTGCGTCTGAAATGGCACTCTATTCCCTTTATAGGGCACTACATTTGACCAGGGCCCATAGGACAACATACTGCTCAACCAACAGCAGTAACTTTGTATCTTAAAACAAACAAAAAAATGGTACATTATGTTGCCGCTGCCATCTCTTATTAATATGTATATAATTTCTGAACATCAGAACTGCGATTGGACAACTGGACAAATCCTTTTTTTCCTTTAACGAGTCTGACGAGCCCGACGCGAATGATACAGTGCTCTCCCAGGAACAGGCCCAGGAACAGGCCCAGGAACAGGCCCAGATCCCCGTGATTTGTGTGAAGAAAAAGGGGCCAGAGGGCGGGCTGCCTCCTGAGAATTCATAGGCGATCTAATAAACCCCCACTTCCTTCCATTCTCCTAGCAAACCTGCAATCTTTGGAGAATAAAATCAATGACCTACGCAGAAGATTAAACTACCAACGGGACATTCAAAACTGTAATATCTTATGTTTCACAGAGTCGTGGCTGAACGACAACATTAAAAACATACAGCTGGTGGGTTATACACTATCAGCAGGATAGAAGAGCAGCCTCTGGTAAGACAAGGGGCAGCGACTATGTAGTTTTGTAAACAACTGCTGGTGCACGATATCTAAGGAAGTCTGAAGCTATTGCTTGCCTGAGGTAGAGTATCTCATGATAAGCTGTAGACCACACTATCTACCTAGAGTTTTCATCTGTATTTTTCGTAGCTGTTTTACATACCACCACAGACTGTACTGTACTGCACCATAAGCAAACAAGAAAACGCTCACCCAGAGACGGCGCACCTAGTAGCCGGTGACTTTAATTCAGGGAAACTTAAATCCGTTTTACCAAATTTCTATCAGCAAGTTAAATGTGCAACCAGAAGGAAAACAATTCTACACCATCTTTACTCCACACACAGAGACGCATACAAAGATCTCCCTCGCCCTCCATTTAGCAAACCTGACCATAATTCTATCCTCCTGATTCCTGCTTACAAGCTAAAATTAAAGCAGGAAGCACCAGTGACTAGATCAATGGAAGGTCAGTGGAAGCAGATGCTACAGGACTGTTTTGCAGCACATTCTGGAATATTTTCTGTGATTCCTCCGATGGCATTGAAGAGTACACGACATCAGTCACTGGCTTTATCAATAAGTGCATTGATGATGTCGTCCCCACTGTGACTGTACGTACATACCCCAACCAGAGGCCATGGATTACAGGTAGCATTCGCACTGAGCTAAAGGGTAGAGCTGCCGCTTTCAAGGAGTGGGACTCTAACGTGGAAGCTTATATGAAATCCCGCTATGCCCTCCGATGAACCATCAAACAGGCAAAGCGTTAATTCAGGACTAAGATCTAATCGTACTACACCGGCTCTGACACACGTAGGATGTCTGTAATACCAACATGTTTTAAAGCAGACCACCATAGTCCCTGTGCCCAAGAACACTAAGGTAACCTGCCTAAATGACAACCAACCCGTAGCACTCATGTCTGTTGCCATGAAATGCTTTGAAAGGTTGGTCATGGCTCACATCAACACCATTAGCCCAGAAACCCTAGACCCACTCCAATTTGCATACCGCAACAGATCCACAGATGATGCAAACTCTATTGCACTCCACACTGCCCTTTCCCACCTGGACAAAAGGAACACCTATGTGAGAATGCTGTTCATTGACTACAGCTCAGCGTTCAACACCATAGTGCCCTCAAAGCACATCACTAAGCTCTCTGCTACCGCACGGCAAGCGGTACCGGAGCGCCAAGTCTAGGTCCAAAAGGATTCTAAACAGCTTCTACCCCCACATAAGACTCCTGAACATCTAATCAAATGGTTACCCAATTTGCATTGTTCCCCCCCCCCTCTACATTGCTGCTACTCTCTGTTGTTATCATCTATGCATAGTCATTTAATTACTCTACCTACATGTACATATTACCTCAACTAACCGGCGCACACTGACTCTATACCGGTACCCCCTGTATATAGCCTCCACATTGACTCTGTACCGGTACCCCCCTGTATATAGCCTCCACATTGACTCTGTACCGTAATACCCTGTATATAGCCTCCACATTGACTCTGTACCAGGAGCCCTGTATATAGCCTCCACATTGACTCTGTACCAGTACCCCCTGTATATAGCCTCCACATTGACTCTGTACCGGTACCCCCTGTATATAGCCTCCACATTGACTCTGTACCGGTACCCCCTGTATATAGCCTCCACATTGACTCTGTACCGGTACCCCCTGTATATAGCCTCCACATTGACTCTGTACCGGTACCCCCTGTATATAGCCTCCACATTGACTCTGTACCGGTACCCCCTGTATATAGCCTCCACATTGACTCTGTACCGGTACCCCCTGTATATAGCCTCCACATTGACTCTGTACCGGTACCCCCTGTATATAGCCTCCACATTGACTCTGTACCGGTACCCCCCTGTATATAGCCTCCACATTGACTCTGTACCGTAACACCCTGTATATAGCCTCTACATTGACTCTGTACCGTAACACCCTGTATATAGCCTCCACATTGACTCTGTACCGTAACACCCTGTATATAGCCTCCACATTGACTCTGTACCGTAACACCCTGTATATAGCCTCCACATTGACTCTGTACCGTAACACCCTGTATATAGCCTCTACATTGACTCTGTACCGTAACACCCGGTATATAGCCCCCACATTGACTCTGTACTGTAACACCCTGTATATAGCCTCCACATTGACTCTGTACCGTAACACCCTGTACATAGCCCCCACATTGACTCTGTACTGTAACACCCTGTATATAGCCTCCACATTGACTCTGTACCGGTACCCCTGTATATAGTCTTCACATTGACTCTGTACCGGTACCCCCTGTATATAGCCTCCAAATTGACTCTGTACCGGTACCCCCTGTATATAGCCTCCACATTGACTCTGTATCGGTACCCCCTGTATATAGCCTCCACATTGACTCTGTACCGGTACCCCCTGTATATAGCCTCTACATTGACTCTGTACCGTAACACCCTGTATATAGCCTCCACATTGACTCTGTACTGGTACCCCCTGTATATAGCCTCCACATTGACTCTGTACCGGTACCCTGTATATAGCCTCTACATTGACTCTGTACCGGTACCCCCTGTATATAGCCTCCACACTGACTCTGTACCGGTACCCCCTGTATATAGCCTCCACATTGACTCTGTACCGGTACCCCCCTGTATATAGCCTCCACCTTGACTCTGTACCGGTACCCCCTGTATATAGCCTCCACATTGACTCTGTACCGGTACCCCCCTGTATATAGCCTCCACATTGACTCTGTACTGTAACACCCTGTATATAGCCTCTACATTGACTCTGTACCGTAAAACCCTGTATATAGCCTCCACATTGACTCTGTACCGTAACACCCTGTATATAGCCTCCACATTGACTCTGTATCGGTACCCCCTGTATATAGCCTCCACATTGACTCTGTACCGGTACACCCTGTATATTGCCTCCACATTGACTCTGTACCGGTACCCCCTGTTTATAGCCTCCACATTGACTCTGTACCGGTACCCCTGTATATAGCCTCTACATTGACTCTGTACCGTAACACCCTGTATATAGCCTCCACATTGACTCTGTACTGGTACCCCCTGTATATAGCCTCCACATTGACTCTGTACCGGTACCCTGTATATAGCCTCTACATTGACTCTGTACCGGTACCCCCTGTATATTGCCTCCACATTGACTCTGTACCGTAACACCCTGTATATAGCCTCCACATTGACTCTGTACCGGTACCCCCTGTATATAGCCTCCACATTGACTCTGTACCGTAACACCCTGTATATAGCCTCCACATTGACTCTGTACCGTAATACCCTGTATATAGCCTCCACATTGACTCTGTACCGTAATACCCTGTATATAGCCTCCACATTGACTCTGTACCGGTACCCCCTGTATATAGCCTCTACATTGACTCTGTACCGTAACACCCTGTATATAGCCCCCACATTGACTCTGTACTGTAACACCCTGTATATAGCCTCCACATTGACTCTGTACCGGTACCCCCTGTATATAGTCTTCACATTGACTCTGTACCGGTACCCCCTGTATATAGCCTCCACATTGACTCTGTATCGGTACCCCCTGTATATAGCCTCCACATTGACTCTGTACCGGTACCCCCTGTATATAGCCTCCACATTGACTCTGTACCGGTACCCCCTGTATATAGCCACTACATTGACTCTGTACCGTAACACCCTGTATATAGCCTCCACATTGACTCTGTACTGGTACCCCCTGTATATAGCCTCCACATTGACTCTGTACCGGTACCCTGTATATAGCCTCTACATTGACTCTGTACCGGTACCCCCTGTATATAGCCTCCACATTGACTCTGTACCGGTACCCCCCTGTATATAGCCTCCACATTGACTCTGTACCGGTACCCCCTGTATATAGCCTCCACATTGACTCTGTACCGGTACCCCCTGTATATAGCCTCCACATTGACTCTGTACCGGTACCCCCCTGTATATAGCCTCCACATTGACTCTGTACCGTAACACCCTGTATATAGCCTCTACATTGACTCTGTACCGTAACACCCTGTATATAGCCTCCACATCGACTCTATACCGTAACACCCTGTATATAGCCTCCACATTGACTCTGTACCGGTACCCCCTGTAAATAGCCTCCACATTGACTCTGTACCGTAACACCCTGTATATAGCCTCTACATTGACTCTGTACCGTAACACCCTGTATATAGCCCCCACATTGACTCTGTACTGTAACACCCTGTATATAGCCTCCACATTGACTCTGTACCGGTACCCCCTGTATATAGCCTCCACATTGACTCTGTACCGGTACCCCCCTGTATATAGCCTCCACATTGACTCTGTACCGTAACACCCTGTATATAGCCTCTACATTGACTCTGTACCGTAACACCCTGTATATAGCCTCCACATCGACTCTATACCGTAACACCCTGTATATAGCCTCCACATTGACTCTGTACCGGTACCCCCTGTAAATAGCCTCCACATTGACTCTGTACCGTAACACCCTGTATATAGCCTCTACATTGACTCTGTACCGTAACACCCTGTATATAGCCCCCACATTGACTCTGTACTGTAACACCCTGTATATAGCCTCCACATTGACTCTGTACCGGTACCCCCTGTATATAGTCTTCACATTGACTCTGTACCGGTACCCCCTGTATATAGCCTCCAAATTGACTCTGTACCGGTACCCCCTGTATATAGCCTCCACATTGACTCTGTATCGGTACCCCCTGTATATAGCCTCCACATTGACTCTGTACCGGTACCCCCTGTATATAGCCTCCACATTGACTCTGTACCGGTACCCCCTGTTTATAGCCTCCACATTGACTCTGTACCGGTACCCCCTGTATATAGCCTCTACATTGACTCTGTACCGTAACACCCTGTATATAGCCTCCACATTGACTCTGTACTGGTACCCCCTGTATATAGCCTCCACATTGACTCTGTACCGGTACCCTGTATATAGCCTCTACATTGACTCTGTACCGGTACCCCCTGTATATAGCCTCCACATTGACTCTGTACCGGTACCCCCCTGTATATAGCCTCCACATTGACTCTGTACCGGTACCCCCTGTATATAGCCTCCACATTGACTCAAACTACTCAAACTCAGGACACCTACACCACCCGATGTCACAGGAAGGCCATAAAGATCATCAAGGACAACAACCACCCGAGCCACTGCCTGTTCACCCCGCTATCATCCAGAAGGTGAGGTCAGCACAGGTGCATCAAAGCAGGGACCGAGAGACTGAAAAACAGCTTCTATCTCAAGACCATCAGACTGTTAAACAGCCACCACTAACATTGAGTGGCTGCTGCCAACACACTGACTCAACTCCAGCCACTTTAATAATGGGAATTGATGGGAAATGATGTAAAATATATCACTAGCCACTTTAAACAATGCTACCTAATATAATGTTTACATACCCTACATTATTCATCTCATATGTATATGTATATACTGTACTCTATATCATCTACTGTATCTTTATGTAATACATGTATCACTAGCCACTTTAACTATGCCACTTTGTTTACATACTCATCTCATATGTATATACTGTACTCAATACCATCTACTGTATCTTGCCTATGCCGTTCTGTACCATCACTCATTCATATATCCTTATGTACATATTCTTTATCCCCTTACACTTGTGTCTATAAGGTAGTAGTTTTGGAATTGTTAGCTAGATTACTTGTTGGTTATTACTGCATTGTCAGAACTAGAAGCACAAGCATTTCGCTACACTTGCATTAACATCTGCTCACCATGTGTATGTGATCAATAAAATGTGATTTGATTTTGATTTGACTCTGTACCGGTACCCCCCCTGTATATAGTCTCCACATTGACTCTGTACCGGTACCCCCCCTGTATATAGTCTCCACATTGACTCTGTACCGGTACCCCCTGTATATAGTCTCCACATTGACTCTGTACCGGTACCCCCCTGTATATAGTCTCCACACTGACTCTGTACCGGTACCCCCTGTATATAGTCTCCACACTGACTCTGTACCGGTACCCCCTGTATATAGCCTCCACATTGACTCTGTACCGGTACCCCCTGTATATAGTCTCCACACTGACTCTGTACCGGTACCCCCCTGTATATAGTCTCCACACTGACTCTGTACCGGTACCCCCCTGTATATAGTCTCCACACTGACTCTGTACCGGTACCCCCTGTATATAGCCTCCACATTGACTCTGTACCGGTACCCCCTGTATATAGTCTCCACACTGACTCTGTACCGGTACCCCCTGTATATAGTCTCCACACTGACTCTGTTCCGGTACCCCCTGTATATAGTCTCCACACTGACTCTGTACCGGTACCCCCTGTATATAGTCTCCACATTGACTCTGTACCGGTACCCCCTATATATAGTCTACTACACCTGTTGTATTCAGCATTTCACTGTGAGGTCTACTACACCTGTTATATTCAGCATTTCACTGTAAGGTCTACTACACCTGTTGTATTCAGCATTTCACTGTAAGGTCTACTACACCTGTTGTATTCAGCATTTCACTGTAAGGTCTACTACACCTGTTGTATTCAGCATTTCACAGTGAGGTCTACTACACCTGTTGTATTCAGCATTTCACTGTAAGGTCTACTACACCTGTTGTATTCAGCATTTCACTGTAAGGTCTACTACACCTGTTGTATTCAGCATTTCACAGTGAGGTCTACTACACCTGTTGTATTCAGCATTTCACTGTGAGGTCTACTACACCTGTTGTATTCAGCATTTCACTGTAAGGTCTACTACACCTGTTGTATTCAGCATTTCACTGTAAGGTCTACTACACCTGTTGTATTCAGCATTTCACTTTAAGGTCTACTACACCTGTTGTATTCAGCATTTCACTGTAAGGTCTACTACACCTGTTGTATTCAGCATTTCACTGTGAGGTCTACTACACCTGTTGTATTCAGCATTTGACTGTAAGGTCTACTACACCTGTTGTATTCAGCATTTGACTGATAAAATATGATTTTATTTGATATCTAGGAGACAGCAGAGAGAAGTGGGGGACATGTTGTAGAGGTATTTTCATTTTCATTCATTTGCATTGGCAAGACTGGTTTGATAATGTAACCTATGAATTAAAGAATAAAGTCAGGGATTTTGATGCAAGACTGGAGTCAGGATTTTGGGTTTCAGTGGGATTGGAAAGGAAGGACCGGAG
Organism: Oncorhynchus kisutch; assembly: GCF_002021735.2. Classification (NCBI taxonomy): domain Eukaryota; kingdom Metazoa; phylum Chordata; class Actinopteri; order Salmoniformes; family Salmonidae; genus Oncorhynchus; species Oncorhynchus kisutch. Next base: position 78,132,939 of record NC_034175.2, on the reverse strand, counting down.
AACATAGACTTTTCCATCATGGCCTCTGAATCGTTAACAGACTTCATGTCTGTGACAGAGGTGCCTATGTAATGAATTGTGTATAGGACTATCAAATTTGGGACTGTCTGAAAGTGTCACAATGACCGCTCGAAGAGGCACACAAGATCAGGGGATTTAGAGCTGAGGCAGCTGGATGTCTGTCTGGCACTCTTTCTGTTTTCATGCCCTTAAACTGACACTGCGTCCCAAACAGGCACCCTATTCCCTTTAGTCAGATACCCTATTCCCTTTGGTCAGGTACCCTATTCCCTTTGGTCAGGTACCCTATTCCCTTTGGTCAGGCACCCTATTCCCTTTGGTCAGATACCCTATTCCCTTTGGTCAGGTACCATATTCCCTTTGGTCAGGTACCCTATTCCCTTTGGTCAGGTACCCTATTCCCTTTGGTCAGGTACCCTATTCCCTTTGGTCAGGTACCCTATTCCCTTTAGTCAGATACCCTATTCCCTTTAGTCAAAGAACCTATTCCCTTTAGTCAGATACCCAATTCCCTTTGGTCAGGTACCCTATTCCCTTTGGTCAGGTACCCTATTCCCTTTGGTCAGATACCCTATTCCCTTTGGTCAGGTACCCTATTCCCTTTGGTCAGGTACCCTATTCCATTTAGTCAGATACCCAATTCCCTTTAGTCAGATACCCAATTCCATTTGGTCAGGTACCCTATTCCCTTTGGTCAGGTACCCTATTCCCTTTGGTCAGGTACCCTATTCCCTTTAGTCAGATACCCTATTCCCTTTAGTCAGATACCCTATTCCCTTTGGTCAGGTACCCTATTCCCTTTAGTCAGATACCCAATTCCCTTTGGTCAGGTACCCTATTCCCTTTGGTCAGGTACCCTATTCCCTTTGGTCAGGTACCCTATTCCCTTTGGTCAGGTACCCTATTCCCTTTAGTCAGATACCCAATTCCCTTATGCATCCTGAGATTTAAAGGCCAGAAACACACAGTGTTAGGGGTCGATCTGTGACATTACATCACTGTAAACACATGTAGACAGCTGGGAGACACAGGGTACATCTGTTAACACAACAGCTGATGACTGACTGGCTCTCTGAAAGCGTTACCTGTGCGTTACTACTATAGTGGTCCTGTTGGCACAGACTTTGGAGAGTGAAGCCTGGATGTTGCGTTCTGTCTGTGTGTCCAGGGCTGACGTGGCCTGCAGAGAGAGCGAGAAAGACAGGGAGAGAGAGAGACAGAGAGAGTTAGTACGTGGCCTGCAGAGAGAGAGACAGGGAGAGAGAGACAGGGAGAGAGAGAGACAGGCAGAGAGAAAGACAGGGAGAGAGAGAGACAGGGAGAGAGAGAGACAGGGAGAGAGAGACAGGGAGAGAGAGAGAGAGAGGGGTAGTATGCAGCCTGCAGAGAGAGAGACAGGGAGAGAGAGAGAGGGGTAGTATGTAGCCTGCAGAGAGAGAGACAGGGAAAGAGAGAGACAGGGAGAGAGAGAGACAGGGAGAGAGAGAGACAGGGGGAGAGAGAGAGGGGTAGTATGTAGCCTGTAGCATAGAAAATAATAACATGGGAGCAACATGAGAATATAACAAAAAGTTATGATATGAAGTCTATCAGACTGTAAGTCCTATTGTTTCCCAACCAGCAGGGTTTGGCTGCAATTCAACAGAAACCTCAGAACACACATTATTGGTTTCCAGCTCAAAGAACCATTGGCCCTTCTATCTACAGCAAAGCAATGTAAAGCTAGGTTGAGGACCTGTGTGACAGAGACGAGGAGGGTTTTATACACACATGGTCCCTGACATGACTCCCCCCTGCCCCCCCCACCTGCCCTCCTCCCTCCTCCTGCCCTCCTCCCTCCCACCTGCCCTCCTCCCTCCTCCTGCCCTCCTGCCCTCCTCCCTCCTCCTGCCCTCCTCCCACCTGCCCTCCTCCCTCCCACCTGCCCTCCTCCCTCCTCCTGCCCTCCTGCCCTCCTCCCTCCTCCCTCCTCCTGCCCTCCAGCCCTCCACCCTCCTCCCTCCTCCTGCCCTGCTCCCTCCTCCTGCCCTCCTCCCACCTGCCCTCCTCCCACCTCCTGCCCTCCTCCCTCCCACCTGCCCTCCTCCCTCCTCCTGCCCTCCTGCCCTCCTCCCTCCTCCCTCCTCCTGCCCTCCTCCCTCCCACCTGCCCTCCTCCCTCCTCCTGCCCTCCTGCCCTCCTCCCTCCTCCTGCCCTCCTCCCTCCTCCTGCCCTCCTCCCTCCTCCTGCCCTCTTCCCCCCTGCCCCCCCCATCTGCCCTCTTCCCCTCTGCCCTCCCACCTGCCCTTTTCCTCCCTGCCCTCCTCTCTCCCCCCTGCCCTCCTCCCTTCCACATGCCCTCTTCCCCCCTGCCTTCCCACCTGCCCTCTTCCCCCCTGCCCCCCTCCCTCCCACCTGACCTCTTCCCCCCTGCCCTCCTCCCTCCCACCTGCCCTCTTCCCCCCTGCCCTCCTCCCTCCCACCCGCCCTCTTCCCCCTGCCCTCCTCCCACCCATCTGCCCTCTTCCCCCCTGCCCTCCTCCCTCCCACCTGCCCTATTCCCCCCTGCCCTCCTCCCTCCCACCTGCCCTCTTCCCCCCTGACCTCCTCCCTCCCACTTGCCCTCTTCCTCCCTGCCCTCATCCCTCCCACCTGCCCTCTTCACCCCTGCTCCCCCCACCTGCCCTCTTCCCCCCTGCCCTCCTCCCTCCCACCTGCCCTCTTCCCCCCTGCCCTCCTCCCTCCCACCAGCCCTCTTCCCCCCTGCCCTCCTCCCTCCCACCTGCCCTCTTCACCCCTGCTCCCCCCACCTGCCCTCTTCCCCCCTGCCCTCCTCCCTCCCACCTGCCCTCTTCCCCCCTGCCCTCCTCCCTCCCACCAGCCCTCTTCCCCCCTGCCCTCCTCCCTCCTACCAGCCCTCTTCCCAACCCCCCCTATCTCTGACCTCATCCAGCAGTATAATACGGGGGTCCTTCAGGATTGTACGGGCGATGGCTACTCTCTGTTTCTCTCCTCCACTCAGCTTCAGACCCCTCTCTCCCACCTGGGTCTCATACCCTGTGGAGACAACACACATTATCCTCCTCGTCCTCCTCGTCATCTTCATCATCTTCATCATCCTCTTCCTCACCCTCGGGCAGTGACAGGATCTTGTAGTGTATGTCCGCAGCGAGGGCAGCCTCCTCCACCTCCTGGTCGCTAGCGGGAATGCGTCCGTACCGGATGTTGTTTCTTATGCTGTCATTGAAGAGCACCGTGTCCTGAGGAACCACACCGATGTAGGAGCGGAGAGAGGTCTGGGTCACCTATAGCCAGGGATGGTACAGACTAGGATTACAGAGAAAGGTCTGGGTCACCTATAGCCAGGGATGGTACAGATTAGGATTACAGAGAGAGATCTGGGTCACCTATAGCCAGGGATGGTACACATTAGGATTACAGAGAGAGGTCTGGGTCACCTATAGCCAGGGATGGTACAGATTAGGATTACAGAGAGAGGTCTGGGTCACCTATAGCCAGGGATGGTACAGATTAGGATTACAGAGAGAGGTCTGGGTCACCTATAGCCAGGGATGGTACAGATTAGGATTACAGAGAGAGGTCTGGGTCACCTATAGCCAGGGATAGTACAGATTAGGATTACAGAGAGAGAGGTCTGGGTCACCTATAGCCAGGGATGGTACAGATTAGGATTACAGAGAGAGAGGTCTGGGTCACCTATAGCCAGGGATGGTACAGATTAGGATTACAGAGAGAGGTCTGGATCACCTATAGCCAGGGATGGTACAGATTAGGATTACAGAGAGAGAGGTCTGGGTTACCTATAGCCAGGGATGGTAAAGATTAGGATTACAGAGAGAGGTCTGGGTCACCTATAGCCAGGGATGGTACAGATTAGGATTACAGAGAGAGGTCTGGGTCACCTATAGCCAGGGATGGTACAGATTAGGATTACAGAGAGAGAGGTCTGGGTCACCTATAGCCAGGGATGGTACAGATTAGGATTACAGAGAGAGGTCTGGGTCACTTATAGCCAGGGATGGTACAGATTAGGATTACAGAGAGAGGTCTGGGTCACCTATAGCCAGGGATGGTACAGATTAGGATTACAGAGAGAGGTCTGGGTCACCTATAGCCAGGGATGGTACAGATTACGATTACAGAGAGAGGTCTGGGTCACCTATAGCCAGGGATGGTACAGATTAGGATTACAGAGAGAGAGGTCTGGGTCACCTATAGCCAGGGATGGTACAGATTAGGATTACAGAGAGAGAGGTCTGGGTCACCTATAGCCAGGGATGGTACAGATTAGAATTACAGAGAGAGGTCTGGGTCACCTATAGCCAGGGATGGTACAGATTAGGATTACAGAGAGAGAGGTCTGAGTCACCTATAGCCAGGGATGGTACAGATTAGGATTACAGAGAGAGGTCTGGGTCACCTATAGCCAGGGATGGTACAGATTAGGATTACAGAGAGAGGTCTGGGTCACCTATAGCCAGGGATAGTACAGACTAGGATTACAGGGAGAGGTCTGGGTCACCTATAGCCAGGGATGGTAAAACTAGGATTACAGAGAGAGGTCTGGGTCACCTATAGCCAGAGATGGTACAGATTAGGATTACAGAGAGAGGTCTGGGTCACCTATAGCCAGAGATGGTACAGACATGGATTACAGAGAGAGGTCTGGGTCACCTATAGCCAGGGATGGTACAGATTAGGATTACAGAGAGAGGTCTGGGTCACCTATAGCCAGGGATAGTACAGATTAGGATTACAGAGAGAGAGGTCTGGGTCACCTATAGCCAGGGATGGTACAGATTAGGATTACAGAGAGAGAGGTCTGGGTCACCTATAGCCAGGGATGGTACAGATTAGGATTACAGAGAGAGGTCTGGGTCACCTATAGCCAGGGATGGTACAGATTAGGATTACAGAGAGAGGTCTGGGTCACCTATAGCCAGGGATGGTACAGATTAGGATTACAGAGAGAGAGGTCTGGGTCACCTATAGCCAGGGATGGTACAGATTAGGATTACAGAGAGAGGTCTGGGTCACTTATAGCCAGGGATGGTACAGATTAGGATTACAGAGAGAGGTCTGGGTCACCTATAGCCAGGGATGGTACAGATTAGGATTACAGAGAGAGGTCTGGGTCACCTATAGCCAGGGATGGTACAGATTACGATTACAGAGAGAGGTCTGGGTCACCTATAGCCAGGGATGGTACAGATTACGATTACAGAGAGAGAGGTCTGGGTCACCTATAGCCAGGGATGGTACAGATTAGGATTACAGAGAGAGAGGTCTGGGTCACCTATAGCCAGGGATGGTACAGATTAGAATTACAGAGAGAGGTCTGGGTCACCTATAGCCAGGGATGGTACAGATTAGGATTACAGAGAGAGAGGTCTGGGTCACCTATAGCCAGGGATGGTACAGATTAGGATTACAGAGAGAGGTCTGGGTCACCTATAGCCAGGGATGGTACAGATTAGGATTACAGAGAGAGGTCTGGGTCACCAATAGCCAGGGATGGTACAGATTAGGATTACAGAGAGAGGTCTGGGTCACCTATAGCCAGAGATGGTACAGATTAGGATTACAGAGAGAGGTCTGGGTCACCTATAGCCAGGGATGGTACAGATTAGGATTACAGAGAGAGGTCTGGGTCACCTATAGCCAGGGATGGTACAGATTAGGATTACAGAGAGAGGTCTGGGTCATCTATAGCCAAGGATGGTACAGATTAGGATTACAGAGAGAGGTCTGGGTCACCTATAGCCAGGGATGGTACAGACTAGGATTACAGAGAGAGGTCTGGGTCACCTATAGCCAGGGATGGTACATATTAGGATTACAGAGAGAGAGGTCTGGGTCACCTATAGCCAGGGATGGTACAGATTAGGATTACAGAGATAGGTCTGGGTCACCTATAGCCAGGGATGGTACAGATTAGGATTACAGAGAGAGGTCTGGGTCACCTATAGCCAGGGATGGTACAGACTAGGATTACAGAGAGAGGTCTGGGTCACCTATAGCCAGAGATCGTACAGACTAGGATTACAGAGAGAGGTCTGGGTCACCTATAGCCAGGGATGGTACAGATTAGGATTACAGAGAGAGGTCTGGGTCACCTATAGCCAGAGATGGTACAGACTAGGATTACAGAGAGAGGTCTGGGTCACCTATAGCCAGGGATGGTACAGATTAGGATTACAGAGAGAGGTCTGGGTCACCTATAGCCAAAGATGGTACAGATTAGGATTACAGAGAGAGGTCTAGGTCACCTATAGCCAGAGATGGTACAGACTAGGATTACAGAGAGAGGTCTGGGTCACCTATAGCCAGAGATGGTACAGATTAGGATTACAGAGAGAGGTCTGGGTCACCTATAGCCAGAGATGGTACAGATTAGGATTACAGAGAGAGGTCTGGGTCACCTATAGCCAGGGATGGTACAGATTAGGATTACAGAGAGAGGTCTGGGTCACCTATAGCCAGGGATGGTACAGATTAGGATTACAGAGAGAGGTCTGGGTCACCTATAGCCAGAGATGGTACAGATTAGGATTACAGAGAGAGGTCTGGGTCACCTATAGCCAGAGATGGTACAGACATGGATTACAGAGAGAGGTCTGGGTCACCTATAGCCAGGGATGGTACAGATTAGGATTACAGAGAGAGGTCTGGGTCACCTATAGCCAGGGATGGTACAGATTAGGATTACAGAGAGAGGTCTGGGTCACCTATAGCCAGAGATGGTACAGATTAGGATTACAGAGAGAGGTCTGGGTCACCTATAGCCAGAGATGGTACAGACTAGGATTACAGAGAGAGGTCTGGGTCCCCTATAGCCAGAGATGGTACAGATTAGGATTACAGAGAGAGGTCTGGGTCACCTATAGCCAGAGATGGTACAGATTAGGATTACAGAGAGAGGTCTGGGTCACCTATAGCCAGATATGGTACAGACTAGGATTACAGAGAGAGGTCTGGGTCCCCTATAGCCAGAGATGGTACAGATTAGGATTACAGAGAGAGGTCTGGGTCACCTATAGCCAGAGATGGTACAGATTAGGATTACAGAGAGAGGTCTGGGTCACCTATAGCCAGGGATGGTACAGATTAGGATTACAGAGAGAGGTCTGGGTCACCTATAGCCAGGGATGGTACAGATTAGGATTACAGAGAGAGGTCTGGGTCACCTATAGCCAGAGATGATACAGATTAGGATTACAGAGAGAGGTCTGGGTCACCTATAGCCAGGGATGGTACAGATTAGGATTACAGAGAGAGGTCTGGGTCACCTATAGCCAGGGATGGTACAGATTAGGATTACAGAGAGAGGTCTGGGTCATCTATAGCCAGGGATGGTACAGATTAGGATTACAGAGAGAGGTCTGGGTCACCTATAGCCAGAGATGGTACAGATTAGGATTACAGAGAGAGAGGTCTGGGTCACCTATAGCCAGGGATGGTACAGATTAGGATTACAGAGAGAGGTCTGGGTCACCTATAGCCAGGGATGGTACAGATTAGGATTACAGAGAGAGGTCTGGGTCACCTATAGCCAGGGATGGTACAGATTACGATTACAGAGAGAGGTCTGGGTCACCTATAGCCAGGGATGGTACAGACTAGGATTACAGAGAGAGGTCTGGGTCACCTATAGCCAGGGATGGTACATATTAGGATTACAGAGAGAGAGGTCTGGGTCACCTATAGCCAGGGATGGTACAGATTAGGATTACAGAGATAGGTCTGGGTCACCTATAGCCAGGGATGGTACAGATTAGGATTACAGAGAGAGGTCTGGGTCACCTATAGCCAGGGATGGTACAGACTAGGATTACAGAGAGAGGTCTGGGTCACCTATAGCCAGAGATCGTACAGACTAGGATTACAGAGAGAGGTCTGGGTCACCTATAGCCAGGGATGGTACAGATTAGGATTACAGAGAGAGGTCTGGGTCACCTATAGCCAGAGATGGTACAGACTAGGATTACAGAGAGAGGTCTGGGTCACCTATAGCCAGGGATGGTACAGATTAGGATTACAGAGAGAGGTCTGGGTCACCTATAGCCAAAGATGGTACAGATTAGGATTACAGAGAGAGGTCTAGGTCACCTATAGCCAGAGATGGTACAGACTAGGATTACAGAGAGAGGTCTGGGTCACCTATAGCCAGAGATGGTACAGATTAGGATTACAGAGAGAGGTCTGGGTCACCTATAGCCAGAGATGGTACAGATTAGGATTACAGAGAGAGGTCTGGGTCACCTATAGCCAGGGATGGTACAGATTAGGATTACAGAGAGAGGTCTGGGTCACCTATAGCCAGGGATGGTACAGATTAGGATTACAGAGAGAGGTCTGGGTCACCTATAGCCAGAGATGGTACAGATTAGGATTACAGAGAGAGGTCTGGGTCACCTATAGCCAGAGATGGTACAGACATGGATTACAGAGAGAGGTCTGGGTCACCTATAGCCAGGGATGGTACAGATTAGGATTACAGAGAGAGGTCTGGGTCACCTATAGCCAGGGATGGTACAGATTAGGATTACAGAGAGAGGTCTGGGTCACCTATAGCCAGAGATGGTACAGATTAGGATTACAGAGAGAGGTCTGGGTCACCTATAGCCAGAGATGGTACAGACTAGGATTACAGAGAGAGGTCTGGGTCCCCTATAGCCAGAGATGGTACAGATTAGGATTACAGAGAGAGGTCTGGGTCACCTATAGCCAGAGATGGTACAGATTAGGATTACAGAGAGAGGTCTGGGTCACCTATAGCCAGATATGGTACAGACTAGGATTACAGAGAGAGGTCTGGGTCCCCTATAGCCAGAGATGGTACAGATTAGGATTACAGAGAGAGGTCTGGGTCACCTATAGCCAGAGATGGTACAGATTAGGATTACAGAGAGAGGTCTGGGTCACCTATAGCCAGGGATGGTACAGATTAGGATTACAGAGAGAGGTCTGGGTCACCTATAGCCAGGGATGGTACAGATTAGGATTACAGAGAGAGGTCTGGGTCACCTATAGCCAGAGATGATACAGATTAGGATTACAGAGAGAGGTCTGGGTCACCTATAGCCAGGGATGGTACAGATTAGGATTACAGAGAGAGGTCTGGGTCACCTATAGCCAGGGATGGTACAGATTAGGATTACAGAGAGAGGTCTGGGTCATCTATAGCCAGGGATGGTACAGATTAGGATTACAGAGAGAGGTCTGGGTCACCTATAGCCAGAGATGGTACAGATTAGGATTACAGAGAGAGAGGTCTGGGTCACCTATAGCCAGGGATGGTACAGATTAGGATTACAGAGAGAGGTCTGGGTCACCTATAGCCAGGGATGGTACAGATTAGGATTACAGAGAGAGGTCTGGGTCACCTATAGCCAGGGATGGTACAGATTACGATTACAGAGAGAGATCTGGGTCACCTATAGCCAGGGATAGTACAGATTAGGATTACAGAGAGAGGTCTGGGTCACCTATAGCCAGGGATGGTACAGATTAGGATTACAGAGAGAGGTCTGGGTCACCTATAGCCAGAGATGGTACAGATTAGGATTACAGAGAGAGAGGTCTGGGTCACCTATAGCCAGGGATGGTACAGATTAGGATTACAGAGAGAGGTTTGGGTCACCTATAGCCAGGGATGGTACAGATTAGGATTACAGAGAGAGGTCTGGGTCACCTATAGCCAGGGATGGTACAGATTAGGATTACAGAGAGAGGTCTGGGTCACCTATAGCCAGGGATGGTACAGATTAGGATTACAGAGAGAGGTCTGGGTCACCTATAGCCAGGGATAGTACAGATTAGGATTACAGAGAGAGGTCTGGGTCACCTATAGCCAGGGATAGTACAGATTAGGATTACAGAGAGAGGTCTGGGTCACCTATAGCCAGGGATGGTACAGATTAGGATTACAGAGAGAGGTCTGGGTCACCTATAGCCAGGGATGGTACCGATTAGGATTACAGAGAGAGGTCTGGGTCACCTATAGCAAGTGATGGTACAGATTAGGATTACAGAGAGAGGTCTGGGTCACCTATAGCCAGGGATGGTACAGATTAGGATTACAGAGAGAGAGGTCTGGGTCACCTATAGCCAGGGATGGTACAGATTAGGATTACAGAGAGAGGTCTGGGTCACCTATAGCCAGGGATGGTACGGATTAGGATTACAGAGAGAGGTCTGGGTCACCTATAGCCAGGGATGGTACAGATTAGGATTACAGAGAGAGGTCTGGGTCACCTATAGCCAGGGATGGTACAGATTAGGATTACAGAGAGAGAGGTCTGGGTCACCTATAGCCAGGGATGGTACAGACTAGGATTACAGAGAGAGGTCTGGGTGACCTATAGCCAGGGATGGTACAGATTAGGATTACAGAGAGAGGTCTGGGTCACCTATAGCCAGGGATGGTACAGATTAGGATTACAGAGAGAGGTCTGGGTCACCTATAGCCAGGGATGGTACAGATTAGGATTACAGAGAGAGGTCTGGGTCACCTATAGCCAGGGATGGTACACATTAGGATTACAGAGAGACGACTGGGTCACCTATAGCCAGGGATGGTACAGATTAGGATTACAGAGAGAGGTCTGGGTCACCTATAGCCAGGGATGGTACAGATTAGGATTACAGAGAGAGGTCTGGGTCACCTATAGCCAGGGATAGTACAGATTAGGATTACAGAGAGAGGTCTGGGTCACCTATAGCCAGGGATGGTACAGATTAGGATTACAGAGAGAGGTCTGGGTCACCTATAGCCAGGGATGGTACAGATTAGGATTACAGAGAGAGGTCTGGGTCACCTATAGCCAGGGATGGTACAGATTAGGATTACAGAGAGAGAGGTCTGGGTCACCTATAGCCAGGGATGGTACAGATTAGGATTACAGAGAGAGAGGTCTGGGTCACCTATAGCCAGGGATAGTACAGACTAGGATTACAGAGAGAGGTCTGGTTCACCTATAGCCAGGGATGGTACAGATTAGGATTACAGAGAGAGGTCTGGGTCACCTATAGCCAGGGATGGTACAGATTAGGATTACAGAGAGAGGTCTGGGTCACCTATAGCCAGGGATGGTACAGATTAGGATTACAGAGAGAGGTCTGGGTCACCTATAGCCAGGGATGGTACAGATTAGGATTACAGAGAGAGGTCTGGGTCACCTATAGCCAGGGATGGTACAGATTAGGATTACAGAGAGAGGTCTGGGTCACCTATAGCCAGGGATGGTACAGATTAGGATTACAGAGAGAGGTCTGGGTCACCTATAGCCAGAGATGGTACAGATTAGGATTACAGAGAGAGAGGTCTGGGTCACCTATAGCCAGAGATGGTACAGATTAGGATTACAGAGAGAGGTCTGGGTCACCTATAGCCAGGGATGGTACAGATTAGGATTACAGAGAGAGGTCTGGGTCACCTATAGCCAGGGATAGTACAGATTAGGATTACAGAGAGAGGTCTGGGTCACCTATAGCCAGGGATGGTACAGATTAGGATTACAGAGAGAGAGGTCTGGGTCACCTATAGCCAGAGATGGTACAGATTAGGATTACAGAGAGAGGTCTAGGTCACCTATAGCCAGAGATGGTACAGATTAGGATTACAGAGAGAGGTCTAGGTCACCTATAGCCAGGGATGGTACAGATTAGGATTACAGAGAGAGGTCTAGGTCAACTATAGCCAGAGATGGTACAGATTAGGATTACAGAGAGAGGTCTAGGTCACCTATAGCCAGAGATGGTACAGACTAGGATTACAGAGAGAGGTCTGGGTCACCTATAGCCAGAGATGGTACAGATTAGGATTACAGAGAGAGGTCTGGGTCACCTATAGCCAGAGATGGTACAGATTAGGATTACAGAGAGAGGTCTGGGTCACCTATAGCCAGGGATGGTACAGATTAGGATTACAGAGAGAGGTCTGGGTCACCTATAGCCAGGGATGGTACAGATTAGGATTACAGAGAGAGGTCTGGGTCACCTATAGCCAGAGATGGTACAGATTAGGATTACAGAGAGAGGTCTGGGTCACCTATAGCCAGAGATGGTACAGACTAGGATTACAGAGAGAGGTCTGGGTCACCTATAGCCAGGGATGGTACAGATTAGGATTACAGAGAGAAGTCTGGGTCACCTATAGCCAGGGATGGTACAGATTAGGATTACAGAGAGAGGTCTGGGTCACCTATAGCCAGAGATGGTACAGATTAGGATTACAGAGAGAGGTCTGGGTCACCTATAGCCAGAGATGGTACAGACTAGGATTACAGAGAGAGGTCTGGGTCCCCTATAGCCAGAGATGGTACAGATTAGGATTACAGAGAGAGGTCTGGGTCACCTATAGCCAGAGATGGTACAGATTAGGATTACAGAGAGAGGTCTGGGTCACCTATAGCCAGATATGGTACAGACTAGGATTACAGAGAGAGGTCTGGGTCCCCTATAGCCAGAGATGGTACAGATTAGGATTACAGAGAGAGGTCTGGGTCACCTATAGCCAGAGATGGTACAGATTAGGATTACAGAGAGAGGTCTGGGTCACCTATAGCCAGGGATGGTACAGATTAGGATTACAGAGAGAGGTCTGGGTCACCTATAGCCAGGGATGGTACAGATTAGGATTACAGAGAGAGGTCTGGGTCACCTATAGCCAGAGATGGTACAGATTAGGATTACAGAGAGAGGTCTGGGTCACCTATAGCCAGGGATGGAACAGATTAGGATTACAGAGAGAGGTCTGGGTCACCTATAGCCAGGGATGGTACAGATTAGGATTACAGAGAGAGGTCTGGGTCACCTATAGCCAGGGATGGTACAGATTACGATTACAGAGAGAGATCTGGGTCACCTATAGCCAGGGATGGTACAGATTAGGATTACAGAGAGAGGTCTGGGTCACCTATAGCCAGGGATGGTACAGATTAGGATTACAGAGAGAGGTCTGGGTCACCTATAGCCAGAGATGGTACAGATTAGGATTACAGAGAGAGAGGTCTGGGTCACCTATAGCCAGGGATGGTACAGATTAGGATTACAGAGAGAGGTCTGGGTCACCTATAGCCAGGGATGGTACAGATTACGATTACAGAGAGAGATCTGGGTCACCTATAGCCAGGGATGGTACAGATTAGGATTACAGAGAGAGGTCTGGGTCACCTATAGCCAGGGATGGTACAGATTAGGATTACAGAGAGAGGTCTGGGTCACCTATAGCCAGAGATGGTACAGATTAGGATTACAGAGAGAGAGGTCTGGGTCACCTATAGCCAGGGATGGTACAGATTAGGATTACAGAGAGAGGTCTGGGTCACCTATAGCCAGGGATGGTACAGATTAGGATTACAGAGAGTAGGGTCTGGGTCACCTATAGCCAGGGATTGTACAGATTAGGATTACAGAGAGAGGTCTGGGTCACCTATAGCCAGGGATGGTACAGATTAGGATTACAGAGAGAGGTCTGGGTCACCTATAGCCAGGGATGGTACAGATTAGGATTACAGAGAGAGAGGTCTGGGTCACCTATAGCCAGGGATGGTACAGATTAGGATTACAGAGAGAGAGGTCTGGGTCACCTATAGCCAGGGATGGTACAGATTAGGATTACAGAGAGAGGTCTGGGTCACCTATAGCCAGGGATGGTACAGATTAGGATTACAGAGAGAGGTCTGGGTCACCTATAGCCAGAAATGGTACAGATTAGGATTACAGAGAGAGGTCTGGGTCACCTATAGCCAGGGATAGTACAGATTAGGATTACAGAGAGAGGTCTGGGTCACCTATAGCCAGGGATGTTACAGATTAGGATTACAGAGAGAGGTCTGGGTCACCTATAGCCAGGGATGGTACAGATTAGGATTACAGAGAGAGGTCTGGGTCACCTATAGCCAGGGATGGTACAGATTAGGATTACAGAGAGAGAGGTCTGGGTCACCTATAGCCAGGGATGGTACAGATTAGGATTACAGAGAGAGGTCTGGGTCACCTATAGCCAGGGATAGTACAGATTAGGATTACAGAGAGAGGTCTGGGTCACCTATAGCCAGGGATGGTACAGATTAGGATTACAGAGAGAGGTCTGGGTCACCTATAGCCAGGGATGGTACAGATTAGGATTACAGAGAGAGGTCTGGGTCACCTATAGCCAGGGATGGTACAGATTAGGATTACAGAGAGAGAGGTCTGGGTCACCTATAGCCAGGGATGGTACAGATTAGGATTACAGAGAGAGAGGTCTGGGTCACCTATAGCCAGGGATGGTACAGATTAGGATTACAGAGAGAGGTCTGGGTCACCTATAGCCAGGGATGGTACAGATTAGGATTACAGAGAGAGGTCTGGGTCACCTATAGCCAGGGATGGTACAGATTAGGATTACAGAGAGAGGTCTGGGTCACCTATAGCCAGGGATAGTACAGATTAGGATTACAGAGAGAGGTCTGGGTCACCTATAGCCAGGGATAGTACAGATTAGGATTACAGAGAGAGGTCTGGGTCACCTATAGCCAGGGATGGTACAGATTAGGATTACAGAGAGAGGTCTGGGTCACCTATAGCCAGGGATGGTACCGATTAGGATTACAGAGAGAGGTCTGGGTCACCTATAGCAAGTGATGGTACAGATTAGGATTACAGAGAGAGGTCTGGGTCACCTATAGCCAGGGATGGTACAGATTAGGATTACAGAGAGAGAGGTCTGGGTCACCTATAGCCAGGGATGGTACAGATTAGGATTACAGAGAGAGGTCTGGGTCACCTATAGCCAGGGATGGTACAGATTAGGATTACAGAGAGAGGTCTGGGTCACCTATAGCCAGGGATGGTACAGATTAGGATTACAGAGAGAGGTCTGGGTCACCTATAGCCAGGGATGGTACAGATTAGGATTACAGAGAGAGGTCTGGGTCACCTATAGCCAGGGATGGTACAGATTAGGATTACAGAGAGAGGTCTGGGTCACCTATAGCCAGGGATGGTACAGATTAGGATTACAGAGAGAGAGGTCTGGGTCACCTATAGCCAGGGATAGTACAGACTAGGATTACAGAGAGAGGTCTGGGTCACCTATAGCCAGGGATGGTACAGATTAGGATTACAGAGAGAGGTCTGGGTCACCTATAGCCAGGGATGGTACAGATTAGGATTACAGAGAGAGGTCTGGGTCACCTATAGCCAGGGATGGTACAGATTAGGATTACAGAGAGAGGTCTGGGTCACCTATAGCCAGGGATAGTACAGATTAGGATTACAGAGAGAGGTCTGGGTCACCTATAGCCAGGGATAGTACAGATTAGGATTACAGAGAGAGGTCTGGGTCACCTATAGCCAGGGATGGTACAGATTAGGATTACAGAGAGAGGTCTGGGTCACCTATAGCCAGGGATGGTACCGATTAGGATTACAGAGAGAGGTCTGGGTCACCTATAGCAAGTGATGGTACAGATTAGGATTACAGAGAGAGGTCTGGGTCACCTATAGCCAGGGATGGTACAGATTAGGATTACAGAGAGAGAGGTCTGGGTCACCTATAGCCAGGGATGGTACAGATTAGGATTACAGAGAGAGGTCTGGGTCACCTATAGCCAGGGATGGTACAGATTAGGATTACAGAGAGAGGTCTGGGTCACCTATAGCCAGGGATGGTACAGATTAGGATTACAGAGAGAGGTCTGGGTCACCTATAGCCAGGGATGGTACAGATTAGGATTACAGAGAGAGGTCTGGGTCACCTATAGCCAGGGATGGTACAGATTAGGATTACAGAGAGAGGTCTGGGTCACCTATAGCCAGGGATGGTACAGATTAGGATTACAGAGAGAGAGGTCTGGGTCACCTATAGCCAGGGATAGTACAGACTAGGATTACAGAGAGAGGTCTGGGTCACCTATAGCCAGGGATGGTACAGATTAGGATTACAGAGAGAGGTCTGGGTCACCTATAGCCAGGGATGGTAC
Organism: Oncorhynchus kisutch; assembly: GCF_002021735.2. Lineage (NCBI taxonomy): Eukaryota > Metazoa > Chordata > Actinopteri > Salmoniformes > Salmonidae > Oncorhynchus > Oncorhynchus kisutch. Next base: position 78,116,947 of record NC_034175.2, on the reverse strand, counting down.
AGATTAGGATTACAGAGAGAGGTCTGGGTCACCTATAGCCAGGGATGGTACAGATTAGGATTACAGAGAGAGGTCTGGGTCACCTATAGCCAGGGATGGTACAGATTAGGATTACAGAGAGAGGTCTGGGTCACCTATAGCCAGGGATGGTACAGATTAGGATTACAGAGAGAGGTCTGGGTCACCTATAGCCAGGGATGGTACAGATTAGGATTACAGAGAGAGGTCTGGGTCACCTATAGCCAGAGATGGTACAGATTAGGATTACAGAGAGAGAGGTCTGGGTCACCTATAGCCAGAGATGGTACAGATTAGGATTACAGAGAGAGGTCTGGGTCACCTATAGCCAGAGATGGTACAGATTAGGATTACAGAGAGAGAGGTCTGGGTCACCTATAGCCAGAGATGGTACAGATTAGGATTACAGAGAGAGGTCTGGGTCCCCTATAGCCAGGGATGGTACAGATTAGGATTACAGAGAGAGGTCTGGGTCACCTATAGCCAGGGATGGTACAGATTAGGATTACAGAGAGAGGTCTGGGTCCCATAACTCAGCGGACAGGTTAGGACTATTTGTATTTTATTTAACCTTTATTTAACTAGGCAAGTGAGTTAAGAACAATTTCTTATTTACAATGATGGCCAAACACTAAACCTGACAACTCTGGGCCTATTGTGCGCCGCCCTATGGGACTCCCAATCACGGCCGGTTATGATACAGCCTGGAATTGAACCAGGGTCTGTTGTGACGCCTCTAACACTGAGATGCAGTAATATAGAATGCTGCGCCACTCGGAGCCCCTACAGGTCATACAGTGTAGCCTGCTCTGGCTAAAATGGAATACAGGGAGGGAGGGAGGGAGAGAGGGAGCGCACGCACGCACCCCCCCGCACGCACGACCCCGCCCTGTGCAACTGGGTCCTGGACTTCCTGACGGGCCGCCCCCAGGTGGTGAGGGTAGGCAATAACATCTCCACCACGCTGATTCTCAACACTGGGGCCCCACAAGGGTGCATTCTGAGCCCTCTCCTGTACTCCCTGTTCACCCACGACTGCGTGGCCACGCACGCCTCCAACTCAATCATCAAGTTTGCGGACGACACAACAGTGGTAGGCTTGATTACCAACAACGACGAGACGGCCTACAGGGAGGAGGTGAGGGCCCTCGGAGTGTGGTGTCAGGAAAATAACCTCACACTCAACGTCAACAAAACTAAGAAGATGATTGTGGACTTCAGGAAACAGCAGAGGGAACACCCCCCTATACACATCGATGGAACAGTAGTGGACAGGGTAGTAAGTTTTAAGTTCCTCGGCGTACACATCACAGACAAACTGAATTGGTCCACCCACACAGACCGCATCGTGAAGAAGGCGCAGCAGCGCCTCTTCAACCTCAGGAGGCTGAAGAAATTTGGCTTGTCACCAAAAGCACTCACAAACTTCTACAGATGCACAATCGAGAGCATCCTGTCGGGCTGTATCACCGCCTGGTACGGCAACTGCTCCGCCCACAACCGTAAGGCTCTCCAGAGGGTAGTGAGGTCTGCACAACGCATCACCGGGGGCAAACTACCTGCCCTCCAGGACACCTACACCACACGATGTCACAGGAAGGCCATAAAGATCATCAAGGACAACAACCACCCGAGCCACTGCCTGTTCACCCCGCTATCATCCAGAAGGCAAGGTCAGTACAGGTGCATCAAAGCTGGGACCGAGAGACTGAAAAACAGCTTCTATCTCAAGGCCATCAGACTGTTAAACAGCCACCACTAACATTGAGTGGCTGCTGCCAACACACTGACAATGACACTGACTCAACTCCAGCCACTTTAATAATGGGAATTGATGGGAAATGATGTAAATATATCACTAGCCACTTTAAACAATGCTACCTTATATAATGTTACTTACCCTACATTATTCATCTCATATGCATACGTATATACTGTACTCTATATCATCGACTGCATCCTTATGTAATACATGTATCACTAGCCACTTTAACTATGCCACTTTGTTTACATACTCATCTCATATGTATATACTGCACTCAATACCATCTACTGTATCTTGCCTATGCCGCTCTGTACCATCACTCATTCATATATCTTTATGTACATATTCTTTATCCCTTTACACTTGTGTCTATAAGACAGTAGTTTTGGAATTGTTAGCTAGATTACTTGTTGGTTATTACTGCATTGTCGGAACTAGAAGCACAAGCATTTCGCTACACTCGCATTAACATCTGCTCACCATGTGTATGTGAAAAATAAAATTTGATTTTATTTGATTTGACACACACACACACACACACACACACACACACACACCCTGGATATAGACCCTATAGAGTTAACTCACCCTGTATATAGACCCTAGAGTTAACTCACCCTGAATATAGACCCTATAGAGTTAACTCACCCTGTATATAGACCCTAGAGTTAACTCACCCTGAATATAGACCCTATAGAGTTAACTCACCCTGTATATAGACCCTAGAGTTAACTCACCCTGAATATAGACCCTATAGAGTTAACTCACCCTGTATATAGACCCTAGAGTTAACTCACCCTGAATATAGACCCTATAGAGTTAACTCACCCTGTATATAGACCCTAGAGTTAACTCACCCTGAATATAGACCCTATAGAGTTAACTCACCCTGTATATAGACCCTAGAGTTAACTCACCCTGAATATAGACCCTATAGAGTTAACTCACCCTGTATATAGACCCTAGAGTTAACTCACCCTGGATATAGCCTGGATATAGACCCTATAGAGTTAACTTACCCTGGATATAGACCCTATAGAGTTAACTCACCCTGAATATAGACCCTATAGAGTTAACTCACCCTGTATATAGACCCTATTGAGTTAACTCACCCTGTATATAGACCCTATAGAGTTAATTTACCATGGATATAGACCCTATAGAGTTAACTCACCCTGTATATCGACCCTATAGAGTTAATTTACCATGGATATAGACCCTATAGAGTTAACTCACCCTGGATATATCCTGTATATAGACCCTATATAGACCCTTTGATTTGATTTGATTTGATATAGAGTTAACTCACCCTGGATATAGACCCTATAGAGTTAACTCACCCTGGATATATCCTGTTCATCAATACGGATGCATCCTCCCTGGACGTCATAGAAGCGAAACAGCAGACGGAGGATAGTGCTTTTACCTGAACCAGACTGGCCCACCTGCAGACACACACAGGGAATGTGGATGTTAAATGTGGGTGTCTGGGTCTCCCAAAAGGGGAGGTAATGTGTCTGGGTCTCCCAAAAGGGGAGGTAATGTGTCTGGGTCTCCCAAAAGGGGAGGTCATGTGTCTGGGTCTCCCAAAAGGGGAGGTCATGTGTCTGGGTCTCCCAAAAGGGGAGGTCATGTGTCTGGGTCTCCCAAAAGGGGAGGTCATGTGTCTGGGTCTCCCAAAAGGGGAGGTCATGTGTCTGGGTCTCCCAAAAGGGGAGGTCATGTATCTGGGTCTCCCAAAAGGGGAGGTCATGTGTCTGGGTCTCCCAAAAGGGGAGGTCATGTGTCTGGGTCTCCCAAAAGGGGAGGTCATGTGTCTGGGTCTCCCAAAAGGGGAAGTCATGTGTCTGGGTCTCCCAAAAGGGGAGGTCATGTGTCTGGGTCTCCCAAAAGGGGAGGTCATGTGTCTGGGTCTCCCAAAAGGGGAGGTCATGTGTCTGGGTCTCCCAAAAGGGGAGGTCATGTGTCTGGGTCTCCTTTTAGTTCATGTTAGTCATGTAATGAAAGGCTATCTGAAGAGTTGAACATACCAGAGCAACAGTCTGGCCGGCCATCACAGTGAACGATATACCCCTGAGAATCACATTCCTGAGGACAGCAACACAGATACACAGTCCTACTTCATTTGATTAGGGTGCACACACATGCACACACAATGCCAAGAGTTTTACAGATTCTAAATTGACAGGTGAAGGGAAATGACAGGTTGATGCCTAGATGTAGTACAAGCTCTGTTCTGCTCTGTCCATGACCATCCATCTGCTAAATGTATGTATTGTCTGTCATGAGAGAATATGTCCATAACATCAGAGATAAACTACACACATTCTCATGACATCAGAGAGTAACTACACATTCTCATGACATCAGAGATTAACTACACATTCTCATGACATCAGAGAGTAACTACACACATTCTCATGACATCAGAGATTATCTAAACGTTCTCATAACAGAGATTAACTACACATTCTCATAATATCAGATTAACTACACATTCTCATGGCATCAGAGATTAACTACACATTCTCATGACATCAGAGATTAACCACACACATTCTCATGACATCAGAGATTAACCACACACATTCTCATGACATCAGAGATTAACTACACATTCTCATGACAGAGATTAACTACACATTCTCATGACATCAGAAATTCACTACACACATTCTCATGACAGAGATTAACTACACATTCTCATGACATCAGAGATTAACTACACATTCTCATGACAGAGATTAACTACACATTCTCATGACATCAGAAATTAACTACACATTCTCATGACATCAGAGATTAACTACACATTCTCATGACATCAGAGATTAACTACACACATTCTCATGACATCAGAGATTAACTACACACACTCTCTTGACATCAGAGATTAACTACACACATTCTCATGACATCAGAGATTAACTACACATGTTTTTATGACCTACCCCTCAGTGTAGCTGAAGCACACGTTCTGAAACTTCACCTCGCCAGTTGTCAACTGGAGGTCTGTGGCGCTGACATCGTCTTTCACCTGGACAAGACAACATGACAGGAAATGAGATCATCAGTGTGGTGAAACTCAGGGACTAGATGGTCTACTTCCTCCATGGATCAGGGTCTCAGGTCAAGCTGCACACAGTGGATCTCAGACATAACAACAATATAAAGCACCGCCTTGCAGTTACTGGCAAAGCATTTTTACCCTCCTCTCTCTTCACTCCTCTCTCTTCACTCCTCTCTCCACAGTCCCACAGCCCACAGTCTCACAGTCTCACAGCCCAGAGTCCCACAGCCCAGAGTCCCACAGTCCAGAGTCCCACAGCCCAGAGTCCCACAGCCCAGAGTCCCACAGCCCAGAGTCCCACAGTCTCACAGCCTAGAGTCCCACAGCCCAGAGTCCCACAGCCCAGAGTCCCACAGTCTCACAGCCTAGAGTCCCACAGCCCAGAGTCCCACAGCCCAGAGTCCCACAGTCTCACAGCCTAGAGTCCCACAGCCCAGAGTCCCACAGCCCAGAGTCCCACAGTCCAGAGTCCCACAGTCCCACAGCCCAGAGTCCCACAGTCTCACAGCCCAGAGTCCCACAGCCCAGAGTCCCACAGCCCACAGTCTCACAGTCTCACAGCCTAGAGTCCCACAGCCCAGAGTCCCACAGCCCAGAGTCCCACAGTCCAGAGTCCCACAGTCCAGAGTCCCACAGCCCAGAGTCCCACAGCCCAGAGTCCCACAGTCTCACAGCCTAGAGTCCCACAGCCCAGAGTCCCACAGCCCAGAGTCCCACAGTCTCACAGCCCACAGTCCCACAGCCCACAGTCCCACAGCCCAGAGTCTCACAGCCCACAGTCTCACAGCCCAGAGTCCCACAGCCCATAGTCCCACAGTCCAGAGTCCCACAGCCCAGATTCCCACAGCCCAGAGTCCCACAGTCTCACAGCCTAGAGTCCAACAGCCCAGAGTCCCACAGCCCAGAGTCCCACAGTCTCACAGCCCAGAGTCCCACAGCCCAGAGTCCCACAGCCCAGAGTCCCACAGTCTCACAGCCCAGAGTCCCACAGTCTCACAGCCTAGAGTCCCACAGCCCAGAGTCCCACAGCCCAGAGTCCCACAGTCTCACAGCCCAGAGTCCCACAGCCCAGAGTCCCACAGTCCCACAGCCCACAGTCTCACAGCCCAGAGTCCCACAGCCCAGAGTCCCACAGCCCAGAGTCCCACAGTCTCACAGCCTAGAGTCCCACAGCCCAGAGTCCCACAACCCAGAGTCCCACAGCCCAGAGTCCCACAGCCCAGAGTCCCACAGTCTCGAGTCTCACAGCCCAGAGTCCCACAGCCCAGAGTCCCACAGTCTCACAGCCTAGAGTCCCACAGCCCAGAGTCCCACAGCCCAGAGTCCCACAGTCCAGAGTCCCACAGTCCCACAGCCCAGAGTCCCACAACCCAGAGTCCCACAACCCAAAGTCCCACAGTCCAGAGTCCCACAGTCCCACAGCCCAGAGTCCCACAGCCCAGAGTCCCACAGCCCAGAGTCCCACAACCCAGAGTCCCACAGCCCAGAGTCCCACAGCCCAGAGTCCCACAGCCCAGAGTCCCACAGCCCAGAGTCCCACAACCCAGAGTCCCACAACCCAGAGTCCCAAAGCCCACAGTCCCACAGCCCCACAGCACCACAGTCCCACAGCCCAGAGTCCCACAGTCCCAAAGCCCACAGTCCCACAGCACTACAGTCCCACAGTCCCACAGCCCCACAGCACCACAGTCCCACAGTCCCACAGCACCGCAGTCCCACAGCACCACAGTCCCACAGCCCACAGTCCCACAGCACAACAGTCCCACAGCACCACAGCCCACAGCACTACAGTCCCACAGCACCACAGTCCCACAGTCCCACAGCACCACAGTCCCACAGCACCACAGTCCCACAGCCCACAGTCCCACAGCACAACAGTCCCACAGCACCACAGCCCACAGCACTACAGTCCCACAGCACCACAGTCCCACAGTCCCACAGCACCACAGTCCCACAGCCCAGAGTCCCACAGTCCCACAGCCCAGAGTCCCACAGTCCCACAGCCCAGAGTCCCACAGTCACACAGCAACACAGTCCACAGTCCCACAGCCCAAGGTCCCACAGTCCCACAACCCTGAGTCCCACAGCCCACAGCACCACAGTCCCACAGTCCCATAGCCCCACAGCCCACAGTCCACAGTCCCACAACCCCAAGCCAACAGTCCCACAGCCAACAGTCCCACAATCCCACAGCCCACAGTCCCATAGCCCACAGTTCACAGCCCACAGTCCCACAGCTCACAGTCCCACAGTTCACAGCCCCACAGCTCACAGTCCCATAGTTTACAGACTAACTGGGGAGAGTTTTCCCACAGAGAGGCCCTCCACAAGCCTCAGGGAGGGAGAGGGAGAGGGAACGGGAGCAGGAGTGGGAGAGGGAGACGGAGTGGGAGAGGGAGACGGAGTGGGAGAGGGAGAGGGAGAGGGAGCGGGAGAGGGAGACAGAGTGGAAGAGGGAGACGGAGTGGGAGAGGGAGCGGGAGAGGGAGAGGGAGACGGAGTGGGAGAGGGAGCGGGAGAGGGAGAGGGAGAGGGCGCGGGAGAGGGAGACGGAGCGGGAGAGGGAGAGGGAGAGGGAGACGGAGCGGGAGAGGGAGCGGGAGAGGGAGAGGGAGAGGGCGCGGGAGAGGGAGACGGAGCGGGAGAGGGAGCGGGAGAGGGAGATGGAGCAGGAGAGGGAGCGGGAGCGGGAGAGGGAGACGGAGTGGGAGAGGGAGACGGAGCGGGAGCGGGAGAGGGAAAGGGAGACGGAGAGGGAGACGGAGCGGGAGAGGGAGCGGGAGAGGGAGACGGAGAGGGAGACGGAGTGGGAGCGGGAGAGGGAGACGGAGCGGGAGAGGGAGATGGAGCGGGAGAGGGAGTGGGAGAGGGAGAGGGAGACAGAGTGGGAGAGGGAGACGGAGCGGGAGAGGGAGCGGGAGAGGGAGCGGGAGCGGGAGAGGGAGACGGAGCGGGAGAGGGAGCGGGAGAGGGAGAGGGAGACGGAGCGGGAGAGGGAGCGGGAGAGGGAGACGGAGCGGGAGAGGGAGATGGAGCGGGAGACAGAGAGGGGGGAGAGGGAGACGGAGAGGGAGAGGGAGACGGAGAGGGGGGAGAGGGAGACGGAGAGGGAGAGGGAGACGGAGAGGGAGACGGAGCAGGAGACAGAGATGGAGCGGGAGAGGGAGACGGAGAGGGGGGAGAGGGAGACGGAGAGGGAGAGGGAGACGGAGAGGGAGAGGGAGACGGAGAGGGGGGAGAGGGAGACGGAGAGGGAGAGGGAGCAGGAGACAGAGATGGAGCGGGAGAGGGAGACGGAGAGGGGGGAGAGGGAGACGGAGAGGGGGGAGAGGGAGACGGAGAGGGGGGAGAGGGAGACGGAGAGGGAGACGGAGCAGGAGACAGAGATGGAGCGGGAGAGGGAGACGGAGAGGGGGGAGAGGGAGACGGAGAGGGAGAGGGAGACGGAGAGGGGGAGAGGGAGACGGAGAGGGGGGAGAGGGAGACGGAGAGGGGGGAGAGGGAGACGGAGAGGGGGGAGAGGGAGACGGAGAGGGGGAGAGGGAGAGGGAGAGGGGGGAGAGGGAGGCGGAGCAGGAGACAGAGATGGAGCGGGAGAGGGAGACGGAGAGGGGGGAGAGGGAGACGGAGACAGAGATGGAGCGGGAGAGGGGGACGGAGACAGAGATGGAGCGGGAGAGGGGGACGGAGCGGGAGAGGGAGCAGGAGACAGAGATGGAGCGGGAGAGGGGGACGGAGAGGGGGGAGAGGGAGACGGAGAGGGGGGAGAGGGAGACGGAGAGGGGGGAGAGGGAGACGGAGAGGGGGGAGAGGGAGACGGAGCGGGCGAGGGAGCAGGAGACAGAGATGGAGCGGGAGAGGGGGACGGAGAGGGGGAGAGGGAGACGGAGAGGGGGGAGAGGGAGACGGAGAGGGGGAGAGGGAGACGGAGAGGGAGAGGGAGACGGAGAGGGGGGAGAGGGAGACGGAGAGGGAGAGGGAGACGGAGAGGGGGGAGAGGGAGACGGAGAGGGGGGAGAGGGAGACGGAGACAGAGATGGAGTGGGAGAGGGGGACGGAGACAGAGATGGAGCGGGAGAGGGGGACGGAGCGGGGGGAGAGGGAGACGGAGAGGGAGATGGAGCGGGAGACAGAGATGGAGCGGGAGAGGGGGACGGAGAGGGGGGAGAGGGAGACGGAGAGGGAGATGGAGCGGGAGACAGAGATGGAGCGGGAGAGGGAGACGGAGAGGGGGGAGAGGGAGAGGGAGCAGGAGACAGAGATGGAGATGGAGCGGGAGAGGGAGACGGAGAGGGGGGAGAGGGAGACGGAGAGGGGGGAGAGGGAGACGGAGCGGGCGAGGGAGCAGGAGACAGAGATGGAGCGGGAGAGGGGGACGGAGAGGGGGAGAGGGAGACGGAGAGGGGGGAGAGGGAGACGGAGAGGGGGGAGAGGGAGACGGAGAGGGGGGAGAGGGAGACGGAGCGGGGGGAGAGGGAGACGGAGAGGGGGGAGAGGGGGACGGAGAGGGGGGAGAGGGAGACGGAGACAGAGATGGAGCGAGAGAGGGAGACGGAGAGGGGGGAGAGGGAGACGGAGAGGGGGGAGAGGGAGACGGAGAGGGGGGAGAGGGAGACGGAGCGGGCGAGGGAGCAGGAGACAGAGATGGAGCGGGAGAGGGGGACGGAGAGGGGGGAGAGGGAGACGGAGAAGGGGGAGAGGGAGACGGAGAGGGGGGAGAGGGAGACGGAGAGGGGGGAGAGGGAGACGGAGACGGAGAGGGAGACGGAGACGGAGAGGGGGGAGAGGGAGACAGAGAGGGGGAGAGGGAGACGGAGAGGGGGGGAGAGGGAGACAGAGAGGGGGAAGAGGGAGACAGAGAGGGAGGAGAGTGAGACGGAGAGGGGGGAGAGGGAGCAGGAGACAGAGATGGAGCGGGAGAGGGAGACGGAGAGGGGGGAGAGGGAGACGGAGAGAGGGAGACGGAGAGGGGGGAGAGGGAGACGGAGAGGGGGAGAGGGAGACGGAGAGGGGGGAGAGGGAGACGGAGAGGGGGGAGAGGGAGACGGAGAGGGGGAGAGGGAGACGGAGAGGGGGGAGAGGGAGACGGAGAGGGGGGAGAGGGAGACGGAGAGGGGGGAGAGGGAGACGGAGAGGGAGGGCAGGAGCAGGAGACAGAGATGGAGCGGGAGAGGGAGACGGAGAGGGGGGAGAGGGAGACGGAGAGGGGGGGAGAGGGAGACGGAGAGGGAGGGCAGGAGCAGGGGCAAACACACGGACGGGGACACAAACACAAACCTGACCATGGCCTCAGCACTTTAAATGATAAACACGTCTCATTACCCCTCAGATACAGGAGTAACTCACCTCTTTGTGTTCTGTTAAGATCTTGAACATGTTCTCCATGTCAATAAAGGAACTCTGGATTAGTCTGTGGAGAGAATATGTTGAGTTATCCAGTAATGGAGGCATAGCGAAATGCATGTGACTGTCTCCCTTACAGTGAGATTGTAGATCTCACCTGTAATACGTACTAGACCAGGTGATCTCACCTGTAATATGTACCAGACCAGTTGATCTCACCTGTAATATGTACCAGACCAGTTGATCTCACCTGTAATATGTACCAGACCAGGTGATCTCACTTGTAATATGTACCAGACCAGTTGATCTAACCTGTAATATGTACCAGACCAGTTGATCTCACCTGTAATATGTACCAGACCAGTTGATCTCACCTGTAATATGTACCAGACCAGTTGATCTCACCTGTAATATGTACCAGACCAGTTGATCTCACCTGTAATATGTACCAGACCAGGTGATCTCACCTGTAATATGTACCAGACAAGTTGATCATACCTGTAAAATGTACCAGACCAGTTGATCTCACCTGTAATCTGTACCAGACCAGGTGATCTCACCTGTAATATGTACCAAACCAGTTGAGAGGAGTGTACAGCTGGATGATGTAGGTGCCAAACAGGACATAGTCACCAACCTAAGGAGAAGTGGGCAGACCAATAACACACAACCACATTCAATTCACTATCATCCCTGCTGACTAACACCCTGACTAACACCCTACTAACTAACACCCTGCTAACTAACACCCTGACCAACACCCTGCTGACTAACACCCTGCTGACTAACACCCTGACCAACACCCTGCTGACTAACACCCTGACAAACACCCTACTAACTAACACCCTGCTAACTAACACCCTGACCAACACCCTGACTAACACCCTGCTGACTAACACCCTGCTGACTAACACCCGGACTAACACCCTGCTGACTAACACCCTGCTGACTAACACTCTGCTGACTAACACCCTGACCAACACCCTGCTGACTAACACCCTGCTGACTAACACCCTGCTGACCAACACCCTGCTGACTAACACCCTGTGACTAACACCCTGCTGACTAACACTCTGCTGACTAACACCCTGACCAACACCCTGCTGACTAACACCCTGCTGACTAACACCCTGACCAACACCCTGCTGACTAACACCCTGACAAACACCCTACTAACTAACACCCTGCTAACTAACACCCTGACCAACACCCTGCTGACTAACACCCTGCTGACTAACACCCTGACTAACACCCTGACAAACACCCTACTAACTAACACCCTGCTAACTAACACCCTGACCAACACCCTGCTGACTAACACCCTGCTGACTAACACCCTGACCAACACCCTGCTGACTAACACCCTGACAAACACCCTACTAACTAACACCCTGCTAACTAACACCCTGACCAACACCCTGCTGACTAACACCCTGCTGACTAACACCCTGCTAACTAACACCCTGCTGACTAACACTCTGCTGACTAACACCCTGCTGACAAACACCCTGCTGACTAACACCCTGCTGACTAACACCCTGACTAACATTAAGAGAGATCACGTGTAAATAGAGAAGGAATCAGAGGATGCCAATGTGGTCTGATGTGAGCCCATATGAAGGTAGAGAAGACTGTACCTGGAACTGGCCTTCTGTGACCATGTAAGCACAGAGCAGAGAACCTGCTAATAGCCCTGAGCCAATGATCAGGTTCTGGGTCTGGTTCAGTAGGGCCAACGAGGCGTTGGTCTTCCACTCTGACTGCTGCAGACAGGACAGGGGAACACCAATCACCAGCTAGCTACCTCAACATCAACCAATCAGGACAGGGGAACACAATCACCAGCTAGCTACCTCAACTTTAACCAATCAGAACAGGGGGACACAATCACCAGCCAGCTACCTCAACATCAACCAATCAGGACAGAGGAGCACAATCCTCAGCTAGCTACCTCAACACTCAACCAATCAGGAAAGGGGAGTCCAATCATCAGCTAGCTTCCTCAAAATCAACCAATCAGGACAAGAGAGCACAATCCTCAGCTAGCTACCTCAACATCAACCAATCAGGACAGGAGAGCACAATCCTCAGCTAGCTACCTCAACATCAACCAATCAGGACAGGAGAGCACAATCCTCAGCTAGCTACCTTAACATCAACCAATCAGGACAGGAGAGCACAATCCTCAGGTAGCTACCTCAACATCAACCAATCAGGAGAGCACAATATCTAAATCTCAGATTTTATAGATGTCAATACCCCAACAGCAGGACCTGGAGATTGTAAAGTCAGGGAATGTTCGATATCCTTTTACCTGGTACTTCAGAATTGCCTCCTCGAAGCAGGTCACTTCATACCCCTCAGCATTGTAATATTTCACCTGCAACAAAAGGTTTGACTGAAAGCAGGGTTTATCTGGGTAGTAAGCTGTAGAGGAGGTTGGGATGTGAAAAGGGGTCTGGGTAAAGTTTAGGTTTGGGGTTAGCAGGGGGTATTGGATATGGCTCAGTCAGTACCGTCTCAAAGTTGAGCAGCGAGTCCACAGCCTTAGACTTGGCGTTGTTGTCCTGAGTGTTCATGTCTCGTCTGTACTTGGTCCTCCACTCAGTGATCAGGATGGTGAAAGCTGGGGAATAAAATCTGCTTTCAGAGGACAACCTGGGCTCCAAACCAGGGACCCTCTGAACACCTCGACCACTGTCACCCACAATGCATCGTTATCTGGAGACATCGAGGGTGACAGAAACTCTAGTTCTACGGGCTGGATACGTTGAGGGTGACAGAAACTCTAGTTCTACGGGCTGGAGACATCGAGGGTGACAGAAACTTTAGATCTACGGGTTCAATACATCGAGGGTGACAGAAACTCTAGTTCTACGGGCTGGATACGTCGAGGGTGACAGAAACTCTAGTTCTACGGGCTGGATACGTCGAGGGTGACAGAAACTCTAGTTCTACGGGCTGGAGACATTGAGGGTGACAGAAACTTTAGATCTACGGGTTCAATACATCGAGGGTGACAGAAACTCTAGTTCTATGGGCTGGATACGTCGAGGGTGACAGAAACTCTAGTTCTACGGGCTGGATACGTCGAGGGTGACAGAAACTCTAGTTCTACGGGCTGGAGACATCGAGGGTGACAGAAACTTTAGATCTACGGGTTCAATACATCGAGGGTGACAGAAACTCTAGTTCTACGGGCTGGATACGTCGAGGGTGACAGAAACTCTAGTTCTACGGGCTGGATACGTTGAGGGTGACAGAAACTCTAGTTCTACGGGCTGGAGACATCGAGGGTGACAGAAACTTTAGATCTACGGGTTCAATACATCGAGGGTGACAGAAACTCTAGTTCTACGGGCTGGATACGTCGAGGGTGACAGAAACTCTAGTTCTACGGGCTGGATACGTCGAGGGTGACAGAAACTCTAGTTCTACGGGCTGGAGACATCGAGGGTGACAGAAACTTTAGATCTACGGGTTCAATACATCGAGGGTGACAGAAACTCTAGTTCTACGGGCTGGATACGTCGAGGGTGACAGAAACTCTAGTTCTACGGGCTGGATACGTCGAGGGTGACAGAAACTCTAGTTCTACGGGCTGGATACGTCGAGGGTGACAGAAACTCTAGTTCTATGGGCTGGATACGTCGAGGGTGACAGAAACTCTAGTTCTACGGGCTGGAGACATCGAGGGTGACAGAAACTCTAGTTATACGGGCGGAGACGTCGAGGGTGACAGAAACTCTAGTTATACGGGCGGAGACGTCGAGGGTGACAGAAACTCTAGTTATACGGGCGGAGACGTCGAGGGTGACAGAAACTCTAGTTCTATGGGCTGGATACGTTGAGGGTGACAGAAACTCTAGTTCTACGGGCTGGAGACATCGAGGGTGACAGAAGCTCTAGTTCTACGGGCGGAGACGTTGAGGGTGACAGAAACTCTAGTTCTATGGGCTGGAGACATCGAGGGTGACAGAAACTTTAGATCTACGGGTTCAATACGTCGAGGGTGACAGAAACTCTAGTTCTACAGGCTGGATACGTTGAGGGTGACAGAAACTCTAGTTCTACGGGTTGGAGACGTCATGACGGCCACTACTTGTGCACACACAACTAACTAGCTAGTGATTCCACACAACTAACTAGTTAGTGATTCCACACAACTAACTAGTTAGTGATTCCACACAACTAACTAGCTAGCGATGCCACACAACTAATTAGCTAGCGATTCCACACAACTAACTAGTTAGTGATTCCACACAACTAACTAGTTAGTGATTCCACACAACTAACTAGCTAGCAATGCCACACAACTAACTAGCTAGCAATGCCACACAACTAATTAGCTAGCGATTCCACATCAGCTAAACCTGAATTAGTCAACTCACTGAGGTAGATCAGCAAGCAGATGAAGACGATGAGGCCGAACAAGGCACTGAAGTAGGATACAAAGTAGAGGATGGCGATGACTATATCAGCGATGGTGGGCAGGATACTGAAGATGATGTAGCTGAGGAGAGAGAGAGGGGAGATAGGGTGGCAGGATACTGAAGATGATGTAGCTGAGGAGAGAGAGGGGAGAGAGGGTGGCAGGATACTGAAGATGATGTAGCTGAGGAGAGAGAGGGGAGAGAGGGTGGCAGGATACTGAAGATGATGTAGCTGAGGAGAGAGAGGGGAGAGAGAGTGGCAGGATACTGAAGATGATGTAGCTGAGGGGAGAGAGGGGAGAGAGGCTGGCAGGATACTGATAGGATGGATTGAGCTGATATGGGTTAGTGTGTGTGTGGAGGGGGTGTACCTGAGCAGGTTGTTGATAGAAGATGTTCCTCGGTCTACACTACTCAGAACGTCCCCAGTGTGTCTCCCCAGGTGCCAGCGCAACGACAGGGAGTGGAGGTGACCAAACAGACGGACCTGAACCACCCTACTGGTGTACTGCTGGACCTGCGTCCACAGGAAGGACCTCAGGTTACTGATAAACCCTGATGTACCTGGGGAGGGAGGGAGGGAGGGAGGGAGGGAGGGAGGGAGGGAGGGAGGGAGGGAGGGAGGGAGGGAGGGAGGGAGGGAGGGAGGGAGGGAGGGAGGGAGGCAAAGAGAGAGAGTCAAATCCAGCCAGTGAGAGACTCAGAGGAAGCCATTAATAGGTAACAGTAGCCATTAATAGGTAACAGTAGCCATTAATAGGTAACAGGAGCCATGAATAGATTACAGAGGTCATTAATAGGTAACGGTGGCCATGAATAGGTAACAGAAGCCATTAATAGGCCATTAATAGGTAACAGTGGTCATTAATAGGCCATTAATAGGTAACAGTAGCCATTAGTTGGTAACAGTATCCTTTAGTTGGTAACAGTGGTCATTAATAGGTAACAGCAGCCATTAGTTGGTAACAGTGGTCATTAATAGGTAACAGTAGCCATTAGTAGGTAACAGTAGCCATTAGTAGGTAACAGTAGCCATTAGTAGGTAACAGTAGCCATGAATAGGTAACAGTGGCCATTAATAGGTAACAGTAGCCATTAATAGGTAACAGTAGCCATTAGTTGGTAACAGTAGCCATTAATAGGTAACAATGGCCATTAATAGGTAACAGTAGCCATTAATAGGTAACAGTAGCCATTAATAGGTATCAGTAGCCATTAATAGGTAACAGTAGCCATTAATAGGTAACAGTAGCCATTAATAGGTAACAGTGTGCATTAATAGGTAACAGTAGCTATTAATAGGCCATTAATAGGTAACTGTGTTAATAGGCCATTAATAAGTAACAGTAGCCATTAATAGGTAACAGTGGCCATTAATATGCCATTAATAGGTAACAGTAGCCATTAGTTGGTAACAGTAGCCATTAATATGTAACAGTAGCCATTAGTTGGTAACAGTAGCCATTAGTTGGTAACAGCAGGCATGAATAGGTAACAGTAGCCATTCATAGGTAACAGTAGCCATTAATAGGTAACAGTAGCCATTAATAGCTAACAGTAGCCATTAATAGCTAACAGTAGCCATTAGTTGGTAACAGTAGCTATGAATAGGTAACAGTAGCCATTAGTTGGTATCAGTAGTCATTAATAGCTAACAGTAGCCATTAGTTGGTAACAGTAGCCAATAATAGGTAACAGTGGCCATTGATAGGCCATTAATAGGTAACAGTTGCCATGAATAGGTAACAGTAGCCATTAGTAGGTAACAGTGGCCATTAGTTGGTAACAGTAGCCATTAATAGGTAACAGTGGCCATTAATAGGCCATTAATAGGTAACAGTAGCCATTAATAGGTAACTGTGGTCATTAATAGGCCATTAATAGGTAACAGTAGCCATTAATAGGTAACAGTGGCCATTAATATGCCATTAATAGGTAACAGTAGCCATTAGTTGGTAACAGTAGCCATTAATAGGTAACAGTAGCCATGAATAGGTAACAGTAGCCATTAGTTGGTAACAGTAGCCATTAATAGGTAACAGTGGCCATTGATAGGCCATTAATAGGTAACAGTAGCCATTAGTAGGTAACAGTAGCCATTAGTAGGTAACAGTAGCCATTAATAGGTAACAGTAGCCATTAGTAGGTAACAGTATCCATTAGTAGGTAACAGTGGCCATTAGTAGGTAACAGTAGCCATTAGTTGGTAACAGTAGCCATTAATAGGTAACAGTAGCCATTAGTTGGTAACAGTAGCCATTAGTTGGTAACAGTATCCATTAGTAGGTAACAGTGGCCATTAGTTGGTAACAGTATCCATTAGTAGGTAACAGTGGCCATTAGTAGGTAACAGTGGCCATTCGTTGGTAACAGTAGCCATTAATAGGTAAAAGTAGCCATTAGTAGGTAACAGTGGCCATTAGTTGGTAACAGTAGCCATTAATAGGTAACAGTAGCCATTAGTAGGTAACAGTGGCCATTAGTTGGTAACAGTAGCCATTAATAGGTAACAGTAGCCATTAATAGGTAACAGTAGCCATTAGTAGGTAAAGTTGATAACAGTAGCCATTAGTAGGTAACAGTTTCCATTAGTAGGTAAAGTTGGTAACCGTAGCCATTAGTAGGTAACAGTATCCATTAGTAGGTAACAGTGGCCATTAGTTGGTAACAGTATCCATTAGTAGGTAACAGTGGCCATTAGTAGGTAACAGTGGCCATTCGTTGGTAACAGTAGCCATTAATAGGTAAAAGTAGCCATTAGTAGGTAACAGTGGCCATTAGTTGGTAACAGTAGCCATTAATAGGTAACAGTAGCCATTAGTAGGTAACAGTGGCCATTAGTTGGTAACAGTAGCCATTAATAGGTAACAGTAGCCATTAATAGGTAACAGTAGCCATTAGTAGGTAAAGTTGGTAACAGTAGCCATTAGTAGGTAACAGTATCCATTAGTAGGTAACAGTGGCCATTAGTAGGTAACAGTGGCCATTAGTTGGTAACAGTAGCCATTAATAGGTAACAGTAGCCATTAGTTGGTAACAGTATCCATTAGTAGGTAACAGTGGCCATTAGTAGGTAACAGTGGCCATTAGTTGGTAACAGTAGCCATTAATAGGTAACAGTAGCCATTAGTAGGTAACAGTGATCGGAGTGTCCTGTTATTCCTCACCTGCCCCTCCACCCTGGAGGAACTTGAGCAGGACATAAATACACACGGTGGTGGCCAGGGTCCTCCAGCTGCTGCCATCAGACAGATTATTCACTAGGCAGACACAGAGGCAGATTATTAATTAGACAGACACATAGGACAGACACACAGGGACAGATTATTCACTAGACAGACACACAGGGAAGATATTGTCGCTGTTTGATAAAAACCTCATCTCCAAAACAGAAACTTTTCAAGTTTCCCGTTAAACTAACATGCAATTAGGAAACTTCAGAAGATACTTTAAATACATTTTCTTAGTCATGAAATCGACTCGTAGCATATTAAAAATGAAAATATACAACACTCAAAGACTAAATAGAGTAGGGAGCAGACTGGTTCATCTGAAATACTCCTTTAACTTATAAACGCAATCTCAACCACACTGCCCTAACCCATCTGGACAAGAGGAATACCTATGTGAGAATGCTGTTCATCGACTACAGCTCAGCATTTAACACCATAGTACCCTCCAAACTCGTCCCTGGGTCTCAACCCCGCCCTGTGCAACTGGGTACTGGACTTCCTGACGGGCCGTCCCCAGGTGGTGAAGGTAGGAAACAACATCTCCACCCCGCTGATCCTCAACACTGGGGCCCCACAAGGGTGCGTTCTGAGCCCTCTCCTGTACTCCCTGTTCACCCACGACTGCGTGGCCATGCACGCCTCCAATTCAATCATCAAGTTTGCGGACGACACTACAGTGGTAGGCTTGATTACCAACAATGACGAGACGGCCTACAGGGAGGAGGTGAGGGCCCTCGGAGTGTGGTGTCAGGAAAATAACCTCACACTCAACGTCAACAAAACAAAGGAGATGATTGTGGACTTCAGGAAACAGCAGAGGGAGCACCCCCCCTATCCACATCGATGGGACAGTGGTGGAGAGGGTAGTAAGTTTTAAGTTCCTCAGCGTACACATCACGGACAAACTGAATTGGTCCACCCACACAGACCGCATCGTGAAGAAGGCGCAGCAGCGCCTCTTCAACCTCAGGAGGCTGAAGAAATTCGGCTTGTCACCAAAAGCACTCACAAACTTCTACAGATGCATAATCAAGAGCATCCTGTCGGGCTGTATCACTGCCTGGTACGGCAACTGCTCCGCCCACAACCGTAAGGCTCTCCAGAGGGTAGTGAGGTCTGCACAACGCATCACCGGGGGCAAACTACCTGCCCTCCCGGACACCTACACCACCCGATGTCACAGGAAGGCCATAAAGACAACAACCACCCGAGCCACTGCCTGTTCACCCCGCTATCATCCAGAAGGCGAGGTCAGTACAGGTGCATCAAAGCTGGGACCGAGACTGAAAAACAGCTTCTATCTCAAGGCCATCAGACTGTTAAACAGCCACCACTAACATTGAGTGGCTGCTGCCAACACACTGACTCAACTCCAGCCACTTCAATAATGGGAATTGATGGAAATTGATGTAAAATATATCACTAGCCACTTTAAACAATGCTACCTAATATAATGTTTACATACCCTACATTACTCATCTCATATGCATATGTATATACTGTACTCTATATCATCTACTGCATCCTTATGTAATACATGTATCACTAGCCACTTTAACTATGCCACTTTGTTTACATACTCATCTCATATGTATATACTGTACTCGATACCATCTACTGTATCTTGCCTATGCCGCTCTGTACCATCACTCATTCATATATCTTTATGTAAATATTCTTTATCCCTTTACACTTGTGTGTATAAGGTAGTAGTTGTGGAATTGTTAGTTAGATTACTCATTGGTTATTACTGCATTGTCGGAACTAGAAGCACAAGCATTTCGCTACACTCGCATTAACATCTGCTAACCATGTGTATGTGACAAATAAATTAGATTTGATTTTAAACGTAGAACAAGAGATTTGCAGAACAAAATGGTGACTGATTTTGGTATCACATAAAAGGTTGACAAACGGTGCCAGCCAATAGCTACCAGACAGTGAGAGTTACCAGTTCTTTGGGAAGCAGTGTTTCAGAACCCTAGGGGTTCATTGTCATTCATACCCATTAGGACTGAGAATCAGCACCACATGAATGGAGAGAATAAAAGAACAATCAAACCTGGAGCCCACAGAGGGAAAGTACCCCTTTATGTCTTGTTGGGGGGGACAGGATGGAGGGGAGGAGAGGGAGGGTAAAGGGAGACGAGGGGTGCGGATTTTTTAGCCTTGGCACGGGGTCGGAGAGGGCCAGGAACAAAACTGCCCTTGTAGCAGCATGTTAAGTCCTCTAAAAGCCCCATAATCATGACTGGCAAGGTGAGTGACCTCCCACACTATATACAGTGGCACAACTTTCACTGGGGACGGGGGGGACGTCCCCCCATGGCAAGGTGAGTGACCTCCCACACTATATACAGTGGCGCAACTTTCACTGGGGACGGGGGGGACGTCCCCCCATGGCAAGGTGAGTGACCTCCCACACTATATACAGTGGCGCAACTTTCACTGGGGACGGGGGGGATGTCCCCCCATGGCAAGGTGAGTGACCTCCCACACTATATACAGTGGCGCAACTTTCACTGGGGATGGGGGGGACGTCCCCCCATGGCAAGGTGAGTGATCTCCCACACTATATACAGTGGCGCAACTTTCACTGGGACGGGGGGGACGTCCCCCCATGGCAAGGTGAGTGATCTCCCACACTATATACAGTGGCGCAACTTTCACTGGGGACGGGGGGGACGTCCCCCCATGGCAAGGTGAGTGACCTCCCACACTATATACAGTGGCGCAACTTTCACTGGGGACGGGGGGGACGTCCCCCCATGGCAAGGTGAGTGACCTCCCACACTATATACAGTGGCGCAACTTTCACTGGGGATGGGGGGGACGTCCCCCCTACATTCTGAAATTGTATTTTTGGAGTAGGGGACAGACAGTCTCACCTATGTTTTTGGAGTAGGGGACAGACAGTCTCACCTATGTTTTTGGAGTAGGGGACAGACAGTCTCACCTATGTTTTTGGAGTAGGGGACAGACAGTCTCACCTATGTTTTTGGAGTAGGGGACAGGCAGTCTCACCTATGATTTTGGAGTAGGGGACAGACAGTCTCACCTATGTTTTTGGAGTAGGGGACAGTCAGTCTCACCTATGTTTTTGGAGTAGGGGACAGTCTCACCTATGGTTTTGGAGTAGGGGACAGTCTCACCTATGTTTTTGGAGTAGGGGACAGTCTCACCTATGTTTTTGGAGTAGGGGACAGTCTCACCTATGTTTTTGGAGTAGGGGACAGTCTCACCTATGTTTTTGGAGTAGGGGATAGTCTCACCTATGTTTTTGGAGTAGGGGACAGACAGTCTCACCTATGTTTTTGGAGTAGGGGACAGACAGTCTCACCTATGTTTTTGGAGTAGGGGACAGTCTCACCTATGTTTTTGGAGTAGGGGACAGACAGTCTCACCTATGTTTTTGGAGTAGGGGACAGTCTCACCTATGTTTTTGGAGTAGGGGACAGTCTCACCTATGTTTTTGGAGTAGGGGACAGACAGTCTCACCTATGTTTTTGGAGTAGGGGACAGTCTCACCTATGTTTTTGGAGTAGGGGACAGACAGTCTCACCTATGTTTTTGGAGTAGGGGTCAGACAGTCTCACCTATGTTTTTGGAGTAGGGGACAGACAGTCTCACCTATGTTTTTGGAGTAGGGGACAGACAGTCTCACCTATGTTTTTGGAGTAGGGGACAGTCTCACTTATGTTTTTGGAGTAGGGGACAGACAGTCTCACCTATGTTTTTGGAGTAGATGGGGACGAAGACGTTGATGACCCTTTCCATGGCCAGTAGGGCCAGACAGAGCAGGACCATTACCTGAAGAGGCAGGCTGCCTCGGGGCCACAGGTAAGGGGCCAGGAGACGCACCTTCTGCCCAAAACCATGCCATGTTGACACGGTCTGGGACGACTTGGATGTGGATGGGAAGGACATAGATGGAGGCTCACTGGCTTTCTGTTGTCTTCTATTGTCAGGCTGTAGAGGGAAGAGTGACACTTTTTTTTAGGAAACAAAGTAACAAATGCCTTTCAGCGTACTACAACTGTTGAAGCTCGCCGTAAGAACACTGATGTGTAATGCATTAAAAAACAAAACAAAATGAACAGGTTAACCAATGACAAAATACACCGTTATCATCCATCGTGTCATATTTCCAGGCATTATACTTGTATGCCTAACAATGGAAATAAATTGATGTTTACCTCAATAGTCAGAGTAATTCCATCTCCTTTTGCATCTTGATGTGCCATTTGATAAACTGAACTAGAGGACTTGTTCCTCGTGCCTCCAGCTCTGACTAATGTTCAACAGTGGGTCGCCTGCAGGCCACATACCGATGTTACCAAGTTGCTGGGCTTTTTTTTCCTTTTTTTTTTTGGCAAACTGCACCGTCAGCACGTTCTGCGTTCTAAACTTCCACACGGCACTCAGGGAGAACAGATGATAGAATTCGCATGCTTTAAAAGAGTGACATCATACACGTCTGTCAAGGGACTGACCGTTCCAGTGGTATATATGAACCATTGGTTTTTAGAGAGAACATAATAACACATGTCTACTTAGCAGTCAGGATGGATCATAGAGATAGATAGAGGACTCATCTTTGTATCTGTGACATTATAGTGTCTGTGACAGCACGGGCAGTGCCATTGATGCTATCACCATTTTAAAGTAGTTACTTTTTTTTCACGATTGGCTGATCTCTCCTGATGACCTGGCTGGACACGACTCAAACAGGGTCACCACGAGGGATCAGCCAATGAGGTTGGATGTCCCACCCAGTTGAATATATTCTAATGGTGGAAGCTCTCAATGGCGCTGCCCATGCTAATGCAGCCTTTTGGCCACTAGAGGCCTCTATCATTCTCTATGGTATGGATTGGGTTGTATTTCCCACATGACCGGGGCATGTGGTCATGTGAGAGGTTCTGCCCTGCCATTGTCCAGTTTAAATAGAGGTCAATTCAGCTTGTTACATTGTATCGTTGTCTCCTGTGTGTTTTCTCCTAGAAGTTGTTACATGTTGTATCATTGTTACATTGTATCGTTGTCTCCTGTGTGTTTTCTCCTAGAAGTTGTTACATGTTATATCATTGTTACATTGTATCGTTGTCTCCTGTGTGTTTTCTCCTAGAAGTTGTTACATGTTATATCATTGTTACATTGTATCGTTGTCTCCTGTGTGTTTTCTCCTAGAAGTTGTTACATGTTATATCATTGTTACATTGTATCGTTGTCTCCTGTGTGTTTTCTCCTAGAAGTTGTTACATGTTATATCATTGTTACATTGTATCGTTGTCTCCTGTGTGTTTTCTCCTAGAAGTTGTTACATGTTATATCATTGTTACATTGTATCGTTGTCTCCTGTGTGTTTTCTCCTAGAAGTTGTTACATGTTATATCATTGTTACATTGTATCGTTGTCTCCTGTGTGTTTTCTCCTAGAAGTTGTTACATGTTATATCATTGTTACATTGTATCGTTGTCTCCTGTGTGTTTTCTCCTAGAAGTTGTTACATGTTATATCATTGTTACATTGTATCGTTGTCTCCTGTGTGTTTTCTCCTAGAAGTTGTTACATGTTATATCATTGTTACATTGTATCGTTGTCTCCTGTGTGTTTTCTCCTAGAAGTTGTTACATGTTATATCATTGTTACATTGTATCGTTGTCTCCTGTGTGTTTTCTCCTAGAAGTTGTTACATGTTATATCATTGTTACATTGTATCGTTGTCTCCTGTGTGTTTTCTCCTAGAAGTTGTTACATGTTATATCATTGTTACATTGTATCGTTGTCTCCTGTGTGTTTTCTCCTAGAAGTTGTTACATGTTATATCATTGTTACATTGTATCGTTGTCTCCTGTGTGTTTTCTCCTAGAAGTTGTTACATGTTATATCATTGTTACATTGTATCGTTGTCTCCTGTGTGTTTTCTCCTAGAAGTTGTTACATGTTATATCATTGTTACATTGTATCGTTGTCTCCTGTGTGTTTTCTCCTAGAAGTTGTTACATGTTGTATCATTGTTACATTGTATCGTTGTCTCCTGTGTGTTTTCTCCTAGAAGTTGTTACATGTTGTATCATTGTTACATTGTATCGTTGTCTCCTGTGTGTTTTCTCCTAGAAGTTGTTACATGTTGTATCATTGTTACATTGTATCGTTGTCTCCTGTGTGTTTTCTCCTAGAAGTTGTTACATGTTATATCATTGTTACATTGTATCGTTGTCTCCTGTGTGTTTTCTCCTAGAAGTTGTTACATGTTGTATCATTGTTACATTGTATCGTTGTCTCCTGTGTGTTTTCTCCTAGAAGTTGTTACATGTTATATCATTGTTACATTGTATCGTTGTCTCCTGTGTGTTTTCTCCTAGAAGTTGTTACATGTTATATCATTGTTACATTGTATCGTTGTCTCCTGTGTGTTTTCTCCTAGAAGTTGTTACATGTTATATCATTGTTACATTGTATCGTTGTCTCCTGTGTGTTTTCTCCTAGAAGTTGTTACATGTTATATCATTGTTACATTGTATCGTTGTCTCCTGTGTGTTTTCTCCTAGAAGTTGTTACATGTTATATCATTGTTACATTGTATCGTTGTCTCCTGTGTGTTTTCTCCTAGAAGTTGTTACATGTTATATCATTGTTACATTGTATCGTTGTCTCCTGTGTGTTTTCTCCTAGAAGTTGTTACATGTTGTATCATTGTTACATTGTATCGTTGTCTCCTGTGTGTTTTCTCCTAGAAGTTGTTACATGTTATATCATTGTTACATTGTATCGTTGTCTCCTGTGTGTTTTCTCCTAGAAGTTGTTACATGTTGTATCATTGTTACATTGTATCGTTGTCTCCTGTGTGTTTTCTCCTAGAAGTTGTTACATGTTGTATCATTGTTACATTGTATCGTTGTCTCCTGTGTGTTTTCTCCTAGAAGTTGTTACATGTTGTATCATTGTTACATTGTATCGTTGTCTCCTGTGTGTTTTCTCCTAGAAGTTGTTACATGTATATCATTGTTACATTGTATCGTTGTCTCCTGTGTGTTTTCTCCTAGAAGTTGTTACATGTTATATCATTGTTACATTGTATCGTTGTCTCCTGTGTGTTTTCTCCTAGAAGTTGTTACATGTTGTATCATTGTTACATTGTATCGTTGTCTCCTGTGTGTTTTCTCCTAGAAGTTGTTACATGTTATATCATTGTTACATTGTATCGTTGTCTCCTGTGTGTTTTCTCCTAGAAGTTGTTACATGTTGTATCATTGTTACATTGTATCGTTGTCTCCTGTGTGTTTTCTCCTAGAAGTTGTTACATGTTATATCATTGTTACATTGTATCGTTGTCTCCTGTGTGTTTTCTCCTAGAAGTTGTTACATGTTATATCATTGTTACATTGTATCGTTGTCTCCTGTGTGTTTTCTCCTAGAAGTTGTTACATGTTATATCATTGTTACATTGTATCGTTGTCTCCTGTGTGTTTTCTCCTAGAAGTTGTTACATGTTATATCATTGTTACATTGTATCGTTGTCTCCTGTGTGTTTTCTCCTAGAAGTTGTTACATGTTATATCATTGTTACATTGTATCGTTGTCTCCTGTGTGTTTTCTCCTAGAAGTTGTTACATGTTATATCATTGTTACATTGTATCGTTGTCTCCTGTGTGTTTTTCTCCTAGAAGTTGTTACATGTTATATCATTGTTACATTGTATCGTTGTCTCCTGTGTGTTTTCTCCTAGAAGTTGTTACATGTTATATCATTGTTACATTGTATCGTTGTCTCCTGTGTGTTTTCTCCTAGAAGTTGTTAAACCTCGTGATGACTACCCCTCCCTATCACAACTTTGTAAGATACAGCAAGTCACACCATGTGCTCAATATTGTTACATACAAACACAAGGACAAAGCATCTGCTGGGCTGTTATCTACAGTTTTGCAACATGCAGGTCACACACACACAGGCAAGTAGCAAGCAGTTGTTTAATCTCATAATGATGCTCCAGTGCACAAATGTAGACACCTCACACAACCAACATCAGATCATATTTAATCATATATCTAATGGCTATAATGTAAAATACAGGATCCAACAGCAGTAACCCCTGCAGTAACCCCTGCAGTAACCCCCTGCAGTAACCCCCTGCAGTAACCCCCTGCAGTAACACCCTGCAGTAACCCCCTGCAGTAACACCCTGCAGTAACACCCTGCAGTAACACCCTGCAGTAACCCCCTGCAGTAACACCCTGCAGTAACACCCTGCAGTAACACCATGCAGTAACCCCCTGCAGTAACACCCTGCAGTAACCTTGACATTGACAGCTGGTCCATACAGGTGTTCCATACAGGTTGACTGCTGGTCCATACAGGTTGACTGCTGGTCCATACAGGTTGACTGCTGGTCCATACAGGTTGACAGCTGGTCCATACAGGTTGACTGCTGTTCCATACAGGTTGACAGCTGTTCCATACAGGTTGACAGCTGGTCCATACAGGTTGACAGCTGTGTCATATAAATTGCAAAATAGTTGGGAGGGGATTTTCGACGTACCGATTCCATGGCACATGGTTTATGAACTGATACGCAAAACGCCGGACTCAAAACTTGAGTTTTTCCAATTTAAATTATTGTACAAAATTCTTGCAACCAATAGAATGTCATATAATAGGTTGATACAACCTTCCCTGCTCTGCAGATTTTGCTGCGAAGAGACAGAACCATTAGATCACTTGTTTTGGTACTGCCCATATGTAGCTTGTTTTGGTACTGTTCATATGTAGCTTGTTTTGGTACTGTTCATATGTAGCTTGTTTTGGTACTGTTCATATGTAGCTTGTTTTGGTACTGCCCATATGTAGCTTGTTTTGGTACTGCCCATATGTAGCTTGTTTTGGTACTGCCCATATGTAGCTTGTTTTGGTACTGCCCATATGTAGCTTGTTTTTGGTCGCAGGTTCAGGAATGGCAACATTTACTTGGAGCTAACTCTGCAAAATAGCACTACTGGGTGATTTAAAAAGTCATAGTCAATCGATCAATGATATAATCATACTCAAAAATGTTATCTTTAATTTACAATCTGTAGGAACTCTGAGAATAGAAAGGTTGAGATATTTTGGCAAACATCACAGCAGTTAAAAAATATATGTCAGCTAGAAATCAAAACTGGATGGTGGTCAGAGATAGATGGGAGGGGTTGAGGGGAGCTGAAGGATGGGGTTCAGAGATAGATGGGAGGGGTTGAGGGGAGCTGAAGGTTGGGGTTCAGAGATAGATGGGAGGGGTTGAGGGGAGCTGAAGGACTGGATGGGGTTCAGAGATAGATGGGAGGGGTTGAGGGGAGCTGAAGGATGGGGTTCAGAGATAGATGGGAGGGGTTGAGGGGAGCTGAAGGATGGGACTGGATGGGGTTCAGAGATAGATGGGAGGGGTTGAGGGTAGCTGAAGGACTGGATGGGGTTCAGAGATAGATGGGAGGGGTTGGGGGGAGCTGAAGGACTGGATGGGGTTCAGAGATAGATGGGAGGGGTTGAGGGGAGCTGGGACTGGATGGGGTTCAGAGATAGATGGGAGGGGTTGAGGGGAGCTGAAGGACTGGATGGGGTTCAGAGATAGATGGGAGGGGTTGAGGGGAGCTGAAGGACTGGATGGTGGTCAGAGATAGATGGGAGGGGTTGAGGGGAGCTGAAGGACTGGATGGTGGTCAGAGATAGATGGGAGGGGTTGAGGGGAGCTGAAGGATGGGGTTCAGAGATAGATGGGAGGGGTTGAGGGGAGCTGGGACTGGATGGGGTTCAGAGATAGATGGGAGGGGTTGGGGGGAGCTGAAGGACTGGATGGGGTTCAGAGATAGATGGGAGGGGTTGAGGGTAGCTGAAGGACTGGATGGGGTTCAGAGATAGATGGGAGGGGTTGAGGGGAGCTGAAGGACTGGATGGGGTTCAGAGATAGATGGGAGGGGTTGAGGGGAGCTGAAGGACTGGATGGGGTTCAGAGATAGATGGGAGGGGTTGAGGGGAGCTGAAGGACTGGATGGTGGTCAGAGATAGATGGGAGGGGTTGAGGGGAGCTGGGACTGGATGGGGTTCAGAGATAGATGGGAGGGGTTGAGGGGAGCTGAAGGACTGGATGGTGGTCAGAGATAGATGGGAGGGGTTGAGGGGAGCTGGGACTGGATGGGGTTCAGAGATAGATGGGAGGGGTTGAGGGGAGCTGAAGGACTGGATGGTGGTCAGAGATAGATGGGAGGGGTTGAGGGGAGCTGAAGGACTGGATGGGGTTCAGAGATAGATGGGAGGGGTTGAGGGGAGCTGAAGGACTGGATGGGGTTCAGAGATAGATGGGAGGGGTTGAGGGGAGCTGAAGGACTGGATGGTGGTCAGAGATAGATGGGAGGGGTTGAGGGGAGCTGGGACTGGATGGGGTTCAGAGATAGATGGGAGGGGTTGAGGGGAGCTGGGACTGGATGGGGTTCAGAGATAGATGGGAGGGGTTGAGGGGAGCTGAAGGACTGGATGGTGGTCAGAGATAGATGGGAGGGGTTGAGGGGAGCTGGGACTGGATGGGGTTCAGAGATAGATGGGAGGGGTTGAGGGGAGCTGGGACTGGATGGGGTTCAGAGATAGATGGGAGGGGTTGAGGGGAGCTGAAGGACTGGATGGGGTTCAGAGATAGATGGGAGGGGTTGAGGGGAGCTGAAGGACTGGATGGGGTTCAGAGATAGATGGGAGGGGTTGAGGGGAGCTGAAGGACTGGATGGTGGTCAGAGATAGATGGGAGGGGTTGAGGGGAGCTGGGACTGGATGGGGTTCAGAGATAGATGGGAGGGGTTGAGGGGAGCTGGGACTGGATGGGGTTCAGAGATAGATGGGAGGGGTTGAGGGGAGCTGAAGGACTGGATGGTGGTCAGAGATAGATGGGAGGGGTTGAGGGGAGCTGGGACTGGATGGGGTTCAGAGATAGATGGGAGGGGTTGAGGGGAGCTGAAGGACTGGATGGTGGTCAGAGATAGATGGGAGGGGTTGAGGGGAGCTGAAGGACTGGATGGGGTTCAGAGATAGATGGGAGGGGTTGAGGGGAGCTGAAGGACTGGATGGGGTTCAGAGATAGATGGGAGGGGTTGAGGGGAGCTGAAGGACTGGATGGTGGTCAGAGATAGATGGGAGGGGTTGAGGGGAGCTGGGACTGGATGGGGTTCAGAGATAGATGGGAGGGGTTGAGGGGAGCTGAAGGACTGGATGGTGGTCAGAGATAGATGGGAGGGGTTGGGGGGAGCTGAAGGACTGGATGGGGTTCAGAGATAGATGGGAGGGGTTGAGGGGAGCTGAAGGACTGGATGGGGTTCAGAGATAGATGGGAGAGGTTGAGGGGAGCTGAAGGACTGGATGGGGTTCAGAGATAGATGGGAGGGGTTGAGGGGAGCTGAAGGACTGGATGGGGTTCAGAGATAGATGGGAGGGGTTGAGGGTAGCTGAAGGACTGGATGGGGTTCAGAGATAGATGGGAGGGGTTGAGGGTAGCTGAAGGACTGGATGGGGTTCAGAGATAGATGGGAGGGGTTGAGGGTAGCTGAAGGATGGGACTGGATGGTGTTCAGAGATAGATGGGAGGGGTTGAGGGTAGCTGAAGGATGGGACTGGATGGTGGTCAGAGATAGATGGGAGGGGTTGAGGGGAGCTGAAGGATGGGACTGGATGGTGGTCAGAGATAGATGGGAGGGGTTGAGGGGAGCTGAAGGATGGGACTGGATGGTGTTCAGAGATAGATGGGAGGGGTTGAGGGTAGCTGAAGGATGGGACTGGATGGTGTTCAGAGATAGATGGGAGGGGTTGAGGGTAGCTGAAGGATGGGACTGGATGGTGGTCAGAGATAGATGGGAGGGGTTGAGGGGAGCTGAAGGATGGGACTGGATGGTGGTCAGAGATAGATGGGAGGGGTTGAGGGGAGCTGAAGGATGGGACTGGATGGTGTTCAGAGATAGATGGGAGGGGTTGAGGGTAGCTGAAGGATGGGACTGGATGGTGTTCAGAGATAGATGGGAGGGGTTGAGGGTAGCTGAAGGATGGGACTGGATGGTGGTCAGAGATAGATGGGAGGGGTTGGGGGGTTGAGGGGAACCCATAGACATCACCAGATGCTGGGTTTCTTCCCTGGTGACGCTCTGTCTTCACTTCCTGCTTGTACTTGGAGTGTTTTGCCTTCAGCAAGTGAAATGCCTGCTCAGTTGGATTCCGGTCAGGTGATTGACTTGGCCATTGCAGAACATTCCACTTCTTTGCCTTAACAAAGTATTGGGTTGCTTTCGCAGTATGCTTTGGGTCATTGTCACTGTGATGCGCCGTCCAATCTGAGCAGATAATAACATCAGCCGTAAACACTTCAGAATTCATCCTGCTGTTTTTGTCAGCAGTCACATCATCACTAAATACAAGGAAAGCAGTTCCATTGGCAGCCATACATTCCCACAGCGTAACACCACCTCCTCCATGCTTCACAGATGAGGTGGTATGCTCTGATGATGAGCAGTTCCTTCCCTTCTCCATACTCTTCTCTTCCCATCATTCTGGTACAAGTTGATCTTTGTCTCATCTGTCCATAGGATGCTTTTAGATGTTGTTTGAAACACTCTAATCTGCTCTTCCTGTTATTGAGGCTGACCAATGGTTTACATCAACCGGGTCGGACTGTTCTCAGTACTACACAAGCTGACCAATGGTTTACATCAACCGGGTCGGACTGTTCTCAGTACTACACAAGCTGACCAATGGTTTACATCAACCGGGTCGGACTGTTCTCAGTACTACACAAGCTGACCAATGGTTTACATCAACCGGGTCGGACTGTTCTCAGTACTACACAAGCTGACCAATGGTTTACATCAACCGGGTCGGACTGTTCTCAGTACTACACAAGCTGACCAATGGTTTACATCAACCGGGTCGGACTGTTCTCAGTACTACACAAGCTGACCAATGGTTTACATCAACCGGGTCGGACTGTTCTCAGTACTACACAAGCTGACCAATGGTTTACATCAATCGGGTCGGACTGTTCTCAGTACTACACAAGCTGACCAATGGTTTACATCAACCGGGTCGGACTGTTCTCAGTACTACACAAGCTGACCAATGGTTTGCATCAACCGGGTCGGACTGTTCTCAGTACTACACAAGCTGACCAATGGTTTACATCAACCGGGTCGGACTGTTCTCAGTACTACACAAGCTGACCAATGGTTTACATCAACCGGGTCGGACTGTTCTCAGTACTACACAAGCTGACCAATGGTTTACATCAACCGGGTCGGACTGTTCTCAGTACTACACAAGCTGACCAATGGTTTGCATCAACCGGGTCGGACTGTTCTCAGTACTACACAAGCTGACCAATGGTTTGCATCTTGTGGTAAACGCTCTGTATTTACTCTGGTGAAGTCTTCTCTTGACTGGTGACTTTGACACAGATACACCAACCTCCTTGACACAGATACACCTACCTCGTTGACTTTGACACAAATACACCTACCTCGACAGATACACCTACCTCCTTGACACAAATACACCTACCTCCTTGACAGATACACCTACCTCCTTGACACAGATACACCTACCTCCTAGACTTTGACACAGGTAGACCTACCTCCTTGACACAGATACGGCTCCCTCCTAGACTTTGACACAGATAATCCTACCTCCTTGAGGGTGTTCTTGATCTGGCCAACTGTTGTGAAGGGGTTGTTCTTCACCAGAGAACGTATCCTTCTGCCATCCAGCTCCCTGAGACATGAAACAGATCGGTGGGATGTGGCTATCGCCATTTTATTAACGCACAATCATGGAAACCACTTCCTTTTCATTCCACACTCGGTTTTCTCTAAGTGTTTTTTATAGGTGTGACGTCATTCCATCCAGCTGTTTTCATGAACAATGGAAACGCACAGTAACAGGAAATTGTCCCATCTATTTTCTATGCAAACTTTCTAAATGCTGTCAAAACATAACTGACAGGACAGGTTCATGGAAACAGCTGTTCACCTTGAACACTGCTAATGAAACTATCAAGTAGGGACAAGAGGAATGAAGCAAGAGAAATTCCATCTGATCAAAGACTAGGCCATAACTCTAAAAAGTGACTCATAATGTATTGGATAGTTTCCTATTATGCCATTGAATAGGCCTATATCTGAATAGAGCTTATTCATATTATTATCATGATTTAAATCCAGTTGCAGAGCAATACAATGTATAAATAACAGTTGATTAAATAATATTGACAATGAAGTTTGCCAAATAAAATCATTAGTTTGACCTAGATGCAAGACGATTCTATCAGTTATCCAAGTACAGTGATTTATACTCCATATTTCAAGACATGTAGGGATGGTCATTATTCAAGTTAACATAAATAATGTGTTTTAATAAAAATACTGTTGTTGTACATTAAAACATTCTCAGGTAATTAAAAAAAAAGCAATTAAATTATCATTATTAGGCTGTTATCCTAAAATAAAAGCCTTTTTGATCAATTTGTCACAGGCAATTTAGATCATTTTGCATTCACACAATTCCCCTTGAAATATCTCATGTTATTGGCCCTGCATCAGAAGGCATAGGCTGTGTCTGAAAATGACACCCTATACCCTATATTGTGCACTACTTTTGACCAGAGCCATAAAGACCTTTGTCAAACATAGTGCACTACATAGAGAATAGGGTGCCATACAACGGAGTGACTCCACAAAACAAATCATTTGCTCTATTGTTACTGGTAGAGTAGAACTGGTACTGGTAGAGTAGAACTGGTAGAGTAGTACTGGTACTGGTAGAGTAGAACTGGTACTGGTAGAGTAGAACTGGTACTGGTAGAGTAGAACTGGTACTGGTAGAGTAGAACTGGTAGAGTAGTACTGGTACTGGTAGAGTAGAACTGGTAGAGTAGACCTGGTAGAGTAGACCTGGTACTGGTAGAGTAGACCTGGTAGAGTAGAACTGGTACTGGTAGAGTAGACCTGGTACTGGTAGAGTAGAACTGGTACTGGTAGAGTAGAACTGGCAGAGTAGCACTGGTACTGGTAGAGTAGACCTGGTAGAGTAGAACTGGTACTGGTAGAGTAGGACTGGTACTGGTAGAGTAGAACTGGTAGTGTAGAACTGGTACTGGTAGAGTAGAACTGGTAGAGTAGAACTGGTACTGGTAGAGTAGAACTGGTAGAGTAGACCTGGTAGAGTAGAACTGGTACTGGTAGAGTAGACCTGGTACTGGTAGAGTAGACCTGGTACTGGTAGAGTAGAACTGGTAGAGTAGAACTGGTACTGGTAGAGTAGACCTGGTAGAGTATAACTGGTACTGGTAGAGTAGACCTGGTAGAGTATAACTGGAACTGGTAGAGTAGAACTGGTAGAGTAGAGTAGAACTGGTACTGGTAGAGTAGACCTGGTACTGGTAGAGTAGACCTGGTACTGGTAGAGTAGAACTGGTAGAGTAGAACTGGTACTGGTAGAGTAGACCTGGTAGAGTATAACTGGTACTGGTAGAGTAGACCTGGTAGAGTATAACTGGTACTGGTAGAGTAGAACTGGCAGAGTAGCACTGGTACTGGTAGAGTAGACCTGGTAGAGTAGAACTGGTACTGGTAGAGTAGAACTGGTACTGGTAGAGTAGAACTGGTAGAGTAGAACTGGTACTGGTAGAGTAGGACTGGTAGAGTAGAACTGGTACTGGTAGGGTAGACCTGGTACTGGTAGAGTATAACTGGTAGAGTATAACTGGTAGAGTAGAAATGGTAGAGTAGAACTGGTACTGGTAGAGTAGAACTGGTAGAGTAGAAATGGTAGAGTAGAACTGGTACTGGTAGAGTAGAACTGGTACTGGTAGAGTAGACCTGGTAGAGTATAACTGGTACTGGTAGAGTAGACCTGGTACTGCAATGTTGGTCTCCTGCCCTCTAATTCAAATGTGGACCACAAAGCCAATTCCACTCTTCCCCTCTAATCAGGGACTGATTTAGACCTGGGACACCAGGTGGGTGATTTCCCTCAAATCAGGGACTGATTTAGACCTGGGACACCAGGTTGGTGATTCCCCTCTAATCAGGGACTGATTTAGACCTGGGACATCAGGTGGGTGATTCCTCTCTAATCAGGGACTGATTTAGACCTGGGACACCAGGTGGGTGATTTCCCTCTAATCAGGGACTGATTTAGACCTGGGACACCAGGTTGGTGATTCCCCTCTAATCAGGGACTGATTTAGACCTGGGACATCAGGTGGGTGATTCCTCTCTAATCAGGGACTGATTTAGACCTGGGACACCAGGTGGGTGATTTCCCTCTAATCAGGGACTGATTTAGACCTGGGACACCAGGTAGGTGATTCCCCTCTAATCAGGGACTGATTTAGACCTGGGACACCAGGTGGGTGTAATTCATTATCAGGTAGAACAACAACAAAAAACAGCAGTAATCCAGAACTTGTTGGGTAAGATTTGAATACCCACGATCCCTTGTTACTGGTAGAGCTCAGAGTCTGTCAGGGAGAGGCCCTGCTGTGAGGATGATGTCATTGTAGGCTGCATAATGTGCTCCACCATATTGTGTCCTCCATGTTGCCCCAGCATTAGAGAGGAGGAGTTGAACTGGAGAGGAGGGTAGTTAACATTACCAGCCCCAGTCTCACAGTGACTTCTGTTGTACAAAAAACTGTTATTGTACTGCGATTGAGAGATGGCAGCACTGTTCCTCTGCGGAGTCTGAGTGGGGCCTGTGGTTTTGTGTTGTGTGTGGTGGCTAATCTGGCTATGATTCCCCAGCCCACTGTTCAGACTATTCCCCTGGCCCAGTCCCGGTCCAGTCTGTTGGTGTTGTGTCTGTTGGGTCATCTGAGTCAGTAGACAGGCCTGCAGCTTCCTCTTGGCTCTCCAGCGGGCCACTCTGAGCCGGGTCTTCTCCCGTCTCTCCTTCACCAGGTCAGCTAATAGAGGCTGGGGAAGGTTCTTCTCCATCTCCCTCTGACGGGTCTGGCTCCTCCTCCTCAGCTCAGTTCGTCTCATTTTAAACTCCTCGTACAGACTCAGGTCCTTGGGCCACGGACGCACCATGGGCCTGGGAGCAACTCCTGACATGGACATCACTGCCTGGGACAGCCCATCTGAGGATGAAGAGTACAAAAAAACATTACTTTAGATTGGATAAATTCTATTTTATTGAACAGAAGCATAGTGACCACAACAAAGCAGTATTTTGCCTTGGGACATGGCTGTAGATTATGGAACCATCATGTCTCGGGAGATTTAACTCACATGAACAAGAGTCAGCTGAAGTGAAGGGTGTATTCTCTGCTAAGGTCCTCTGGCTCTGTGGTGGACGGGGTGCTCTCCTATCCCTCTGGCTTTGAGAGCCTGGGATGGTCCTATGACTGTCCAGGAGGAGGTTGCCCTGAGTCTGCCTATCTAAAAGGTTGCCCTGAGAGTTGAAGCCTTCGGCAGCCAGGTTTATCAGCAGGGTCTCCACCTCCTCTGGTTCCTGTTTGATACAGATGATCTCCACCTCAGATTCCTCCTCTTTCACTTGGAACTGGGACAGGGACTGGGAGGATGGCAGTACACTCCTGGCAGAGCAGTCTGCTCCGTCAGTCCTGGGAGGGGAGAGGACCAGCTGGGCCCCAGGGTCTGTGCTTGTCTCTGGTGGCTGTGTACTAATGGTCCACTCAGCCTGACACTCTTCTTCCTCCTCCCTCCTCTGGCTCTCATCAGACACCTCGGGGTCTAGGAGGGCTGGGGGCTCCTCTGGGGGGGATAGAGAGGTAACATGGTGGTCAACAAACACGGGGAAAATAGAGGGCTATACTAGTTCAGTCAGGCCACCAATTTACATACACAAGCAAACACAGAATAATAGCCACATACAAAACCCGACAAGATCTGAGAAAAGACATTCTACCTTTCAAAGGTTCCAGATGCTCTGATGAACTATTCATTGCAGAGACAGTGGGTGTCAATGTCCGGTCCTCCAGAGTCTGGGAGATCACAGTTGTCAGATCATCGTGAGTGTCAAAGGATGTTGATGTTGCCCTAACGGTTACCATATTATCAGAGGGCTGGGTGGCCCTGACCAAGTTATCAGAAGGCTGGGTGGCCCTGACCAAATTATCAGAGGGCTGGGTGGCCCTGACCAAATTATCAGAGGGCTGGGTGGCCCTGACCAAATTATCAGAGGGCTGGGTGGCCCTGACTAAATTATCAGAGGGCTGGGTGGCCCTGACCAAGTTATCAGAGGGCTGGGTGGCCCTGACCAAATTATCAGAGGGCTGGGTGGCCCTGACCATATTCTCAGAGGGTATGGTGATGGTGACTCGATTCCTTGCCTGTACGTTTCCATTTGTAGTGGGAATTTGGTCGTTGTTTGGAACCGTCCTTCTCGGCGGCTGTGGTAAAGCCTCGGAGGAACCGTGAATTCTGCGGGGATCAGAATGGCCGAATGCTGTCCGGTAGGTCTGATAAGTGGCAGAGTGCGCGTTCTCACCCAGAGCGTTCATGTGTTTCCGCATGGTCTTCATCTGAGATCGGGATATCTCCAGCATCTGTCTTATGTTCTCCGCCTCTTTCTCTTTAGCTACTACCTCCATCTTCAGCTCGTCGAATTTAATGCCGACCACTCTAAGCATCTCTCCCAACACCGTCTCAACAGCGGCACTAACCGCTCTCTCTATCACGCTACCCATCTGTCCCCGCATTAGGGAAATTGTTAGACTGATATCCATTTTTGTAAAACTGCAAATAACAACCTTTCAATTTGTTTATAACATCAAATTTTATAGTCTGTCGTCCATCGTGAAATGAATAGCAAGCGATAGATTGCTGCTAACATCGAGCTAGCTAGCTACTCTCGTAGTAATCGGAAAACCTGCTCCAGAGAGCTAACTAAACAAGACAATTGAAAGGCTTTTCACTGTTTGTAAGTTATTAAATAGTAAAAAGTCCCTGGCTAATTTTGAAACCAGAAGATGTCAGAGAAACTGAAAATATTTCAACTTCGGATCTATGTAAACAAATAGGTTCTCCTTTAATCGTTCCGGTGTTTCATCAAATATGTCCGATAGGATCGCCCGATTGGAGGTTTATGTTCCGGGTAGGAGCATGACGAGAAATCTTTTATTTTATTTTATTTTTATTTAACCTTTATTTAACCAGGTAGGCTAGTTGAGAACAAGTTCTCATTTGCAACTGCGACCTGGCCAAGATAAAGCATAGCAGTGTGAGCAGACAACAAAGAGTTACACATGGAGTAAACAATTAACAAGTCAATAACACAGTAGAAAACAAAGGGGGAGTCTATATACAATGTGTGCAGAAGGCATGAGGAGGTAGGCAAATAATTACAATTTTGCAGATTAACACTGGAGTGATGAATGATCAGATGGTCATGTACAGGTAGAGATATTGGTGTGCAAAAGAGCAGAAAAGTAAATAAATAAAAACAGTATGGGGATGAGGTAGGTGAAAAAGGGTGGGCTATTTACCAATAGACTATGTACAGCTGCAGCGATCGGTTAGCTGCTCAGATAGCTGATGTTTGAAGTTGGTGAGGGAGATAAAAGTCTCCAACTTCAGCGATTTTTGCAATTCGTTCCAGTCACAGGCAGCAGAGTACTGGAACGAAAGGCGGCCAAATGAGGTGTTGGCTTTAGGGATGATCAGTGAGATACACCTGCTGGAGCGCGTGCTACGGATGGGTGTTGCCATCGTGACCAGTGAGCTGAGATAAGGCGGAGCTTTACCTAGCATGGACTTGTAGATGACCTGGAGCCAGTGGGTCTGGCGACGAATA
This sequence comes from Oncorhynchus kisutch, assembly GCF_002021735.2. Classification (NCBI taxonomy): domain Eukaryota; kingdom Metazoa; phylum Chordata; class Actinopteri; order Salmoniformes; family Salmonidae; genus Oncorhynchus; species Oncorhynchus kisutch. Next base: position 78,079,270 of record NC_034175.2, on the reverse strand, counting down.
TGTAGCGAGGGCCAGCCGACTAGAGCATACAAGTCGCAGTGGTGGGTGGTATAAGGTGCTTTAGTGACAAAACGGATGGCACTGTGATAAACTGCATCCAGTTTGCTGAGTAGAGTGTTGGAAGCCATTTTGTAGATGACATCGCCGAAGTCGAGGATCGGTAGGATAGTCAGTTTTACTAGGGTAAGCTTGGCGGCGTGAGTGAAGGAGGTTTTGTTGCGGAATAGAAAGCCGACTCTTGATTTGATTTTCGATTGGAGATGTTTGATATGAGTCTGGAAGGAGAGTTTGCAGTCTAGCCAGACACCTAGGTACTTATAGACGTCCACATATTCTAGGTCGGAACCATCCAGGGTGGTGATGCTAGTCGGGCATGCGGGTGCAGGCAGCGACCGGTTGAAAAGCATGCATTTGGTTTTACTAGCGTTTAAGAGCAGTTGGAGGCCACGGAAGGAGTGTTGTATGGCATTGAAGCTTGTTTGGAGGTTAGATAGCACAGTGTCCAAAGACGGGCCGAAAGTATATAGAATGGTGTCGTCTGCGTAGAGGTGGATCAGGGAATCGCCCGCAGCAAGAGCAACATCATTGATATACACAGAGAAAAGAGTCGGCCCGAGAATTGAACCCTGTAGCACCCCCATAGAGACTGCCAGAGGACCAGACAGCATGCCCTCCGATTTGACGCACTGAACTCTGTCTGCAAAGTAATTGGTGAACCAGGCAAGGCTCCTGAGTCTGCCGATAAGAATATGGTGATTGACAGAGTCGAAAGCCTTGGCAAGGTCGATAAAGACGGCTGCACAGTACTGTCTTTTATCGATGGCTGTTATGATATCGTTGAGTACCTTGAGTGTGGCTGAGGTGCACCCATGACCGGCTCGGAAACCAGATTGCACAGCGGAGAAGGTACGGTGGGATTCGAGATGGTCAGTGACCTGTTTGTTGACTTGGCTTTCGAAGACCTTAGATAGGCAGGGCAGGATGGATATAGGTCTGTAACAGTTTGGGTCCAGGGTGTCTCCCCCTTTGAAGAGGGGGATGACTGCGGCAGCTTTCCAATCCTTGGGGATCTCAGACGATATGAAAGAGAGGTTGAACAGGCTGGTAATAGGGGTTGCGACAATGGTGGCAGATAGTTTCAGAAATAGAGGGTCCAGATTGTCAAGCCCAGCTGATTTGTACGGGTCCAGGTTTTGCAGCTCTTTCAGAACATCTGCTATCTGGATTTGGTTAAAGGAGAACCTGGAGAGGCTTGGGCAAGGAGCTGCGGGGGGGGCGGAGCTGTTGGCCGAGGTTGAAGTAGTCAGGCGGAAGGCATGGCCAGCCGTTGAGAAATGCTTATTGAAGTTTTCGATAATCATGGATTTATCAGTGGTGACCGTGTTACCTAGCCTCAGTGCAGTGGGCAGCTGGGAGGAGGTGCTCTTGTTCTCCATGGACTTCACGGTGTCCCAGAACTTTTTGGAGTTGGAGCTACAGGATGCAAACTTCTGCCTGAAGAAGCTGGCCTTAGCTTTCCTGACTGACTGCGTGTATTGGTTCCGGACTTCCCTGAACAGTTGCATATCACGGGGACTATTCTATTAACGGCCTTACCTTGGAAGGTATGCTATGCTGTGCAAATCGTGAACTCAACAGGTTACAATACGATATTATTTGTTAAAATTGGACTGAATATGGCTAGAACGTAGAATTAGCTCCAACAGTGCAGTAGTATCTAACAATTCACAATACACACACATCTAAAAGTAAAAGTATGGAATTAAGAAATAATGTCGAAGTGGCACTGACAAAAATACAGTAGAATACAGTATATACATATTCAATGAGTAAAACAGTATGTAAACATTATTTAAGTGACCAGTTAAATCAGAATCGCTGTCATTGTCTTTGGCCTGGACAAAGAATTAAGCTAGCTATTGCAGAACACCAACACAAGCAGACCAGAAACAGACGTTTTTATGAAAATGACGTTTTGCCAAATCCAAACTGGCCTCCCTTTGGGGGCGTTTTGCTGCACATTGACAACCCATAGTGGAGCGCAGCTCAACGCTGATTGGCAAAGTATTTTATCAAGGGAGACCAAAAGCTTCCTGGCATCAATCAATCAAATGCTACCTCAGCAACATGTTGAACTCTTTTGGTCCAGACAGCATCAGATCCTGAGACAGAGGGGTGCTGAAAGATGTTATTTTAAAAATTAAAATATTGGTGAAATATTTGGGGAAGCCTGCCTTCCCTTGGCATCCATGAATACACACCACTGCTTCTGAACACATTTCTGTTGGTTGTCAATTCTTGCAAATGTTTTCAAATACGTACTTTTATGTTTGCTAGCTGGACAGTCAAGTGCTCAACTGTAAACCAATCAAAACTACTATCCATGGTATATCTCTGCTGATCATGTCTGCCAATCACGTTATCCGTATATACTGTAAATAGTAGACAACTGGTGACAGTTTTACGGGAGGGGACGAGACAGCCCTTTACATGGCTGGTTTCGTAGTTAATGGAGCCCCGTTCTTTTGGTCAATAATCAACATTGGAACAGAAGGAGCACTTGAAGGAGCACTTGAAGGAGCACTTGAAGGAGCACTTGAAGGAGCACTTGAAGGAGCACTTGAAGGAGCACTTGGGACCAGAACATTCCATTTCGAAAGTGAACGCAGTATTGCGTTTGGTTGCCAGATCTGCAGAGCTGTACTGAGACTGAGGTAGGCATGGCAGATGGCTCAGATGGGAGGAAGTCTGAGATGGATAAAGGTAGAAAGCGTTTGGTTGCCAGATCTGCAGAGCTGTACTGAGACTGAGGTAGGCATGGCAGATGGCTCAGATGGGAGGAAGTCTGAGATGGATAAAGGTAGAAAGTGGATTAACCACAGATGGGGCATAGAACAATGGGGACACAGAACAATGGGGACACAGATGGGAACACAGAACAATGGGGACACAGATGGGAACATAGAACAATGGGGACACAGATGGGGCAATAGAACAATGGGGACACAGATGGGAAAATAGAACAATGGGGACACAGATGGGGACATAAAACAATGAGGACACAGATGGGGACATAGACCAATGGGGACACAGATGGGGACATAGAACACTGGGGACACAGATGGGGACACAGAACAATAGGGACACAGAAATTGGTTGAGCGGTCTCCGATGGAAGGCGGAGGTGAGGGAGTAGCCCACACTGTGATCTCTATCAAATGTGACCATCAGTGTGCGGTCACAAAATAAGTGTTGGTGGTGAACAGGGTTGACTTCTTGGCGTTCATGCCTCGTGTGATGAATATGAGTGGTCAGGTTAAGAAAAAGTCTTCAAGCATAGATGTGATGATACGTGCAGCCAAAGATTTCCTGTGAATTACAGAAGCAACCAGAGTAATGATGCATGAGATGTTTAAGCAGCGGTTTTATTTTTCCCCCCTTTATTTAACTAGACAAGTCAGAACAAATTCTTATTTACAATGATGGCCCTACCCCGGTTCAAATGACCCTCCATCATTAAAACAGTGGATGATTCAAATGACCCTCCATTAAAACAGTGGATGATTCAAATGACCCTCCATTGTTAACAGTGGATGATTCAAATGACCCTCCATCATTAAAACAGTGGATGATTCAAATGACCCTCCATCATTAAAACAGTGGATGATTAAAATGACCCTCCATCATTAAAACAGTGGATGATTCAAATGACCCTCCATCATTAAAACAGTGGATGATTCAAATGACCCTCCATCGTTAACAGTGGATGATTCAAATGACCCTCCATCATTAAAACAGTGGATGATTCAAATGACCCTCCATCGTTAAAAGTGGATGATTCAAATGCATTATTACCTAAATATGGGCTACAGAGAGAGGCAGAATAGTGCAGTTTGAAGCTATATGGCATGAAATATTGCAAGAGATGCCCAGGGGATGAGAGATGAAACGACCTATAGTCTAATACATTCCTATAGTCTAATACATTCCTATAGTCTAATACATTCCTATAGTCTAATACATTCCTATAGTCTAATACATTCCTATAGTCTAATACATTCCTATAGTCTAATACATTCCTATAGTCTAATACATTCCCCTACCTATAGTCTAATACATTCCCCTACCTATAGTCTAATACATTCCTATAGTCTAATACATTCCCCTACCTATAGTCTAATACATTCCCCTACCTATAGTCTAATACATTCCTATAGTCTAATACATTCCTATAGTCTAATACATTCCTATAGTCTAATACATTCCCCTACCTATAGTCTAATACATTCCTATAGTCTAATACATTCCTATAGTCTAATACATTCCTATAGTCTAATACATTCCACTACCTATAGTCTAATACATTCCTATAGTCTAATACATTCCTATAGTCTAATACATTCCCCTACCTATAGTCTAATACATTCCACTACCTACACCCTAAAACACCCCAACATCATGGCAAAATTCCCAATCTGGCCCTCAAACCATCACGGTCACCTAATAATCCCCAGTTTACAATTGGCTCATTCACCCCCCTCCTCTCCCCTTTAACTATTCCCCAGGTCGTTGCTGCAAATGAGAACGTGTTCTCAGTCAATTTACCTGGTAAAATAACGGATAAATAAATAAAAAGTCTCCTACACATTTAGGCTCTGAGATGTTCCCTCTTTAGCCTATAGGGAAGAAGAGTAATCTTGTTTTTAGAATAAAATGGTTGAGTATAACTTTATTTTTGACATCCCCTCTAGCTAGCTAGCTAATTTATATTTTCAGTTTATATCCCTACTCTTAGTTAACGTAGCTAGTTATGGCTAGCTGCGTCATGTCTGTTCTAGCTAATGTTAGCTAGCTAGCTATCCCCCAACCTGTGCTAGCTAACATCCAAAAAACATATTAGCTCACTGAACAAAGACCAACATATCTGTATATTACATTTTAACATTATGTAAAAAATTATCTTAGCTAATTACTATTTATAATGATTATGTCTTGGCTACATTTGGTGTCTTGGCTACTCCTGATGTAGCCGCCTGCTAGACTGGAGTGGTTCCCGCCATCTGACTGATGTAGCTAGAGAGGACGAGAGAGCGAAACAGGGTCCTTCTAACGATCACCTTTTACACTAGCTAGCTATCCCAAAACAAGTTACATAGCTAGCTACAATCTACAATCCTGACTCCTAAAATGGCCAGAAATTAAATTAAGTAAATATGTTGGGTAATTAAACTGTAGGTTTATGTCCTATTGAATAACTAACTAGCCACGGTAAGTTTGAAAATAACGTTGGCTAACGTTAGTCACGATTAGCCTACAGCTAACGTTAGCTAGCTAGCTACCTAGCATAAACAACCTAACTTTACTGTAGCTAGTTTAAGTCACATTACAGTAGCTTAGTTGGAGGCCATGGTTAACGTTAGCTTGCTGTCTCTGCCTGGCCGGTTCCCCTCTTTCCACTGGGATTCTCTGCCTTTAACCCTATTACAGGGGCTGAGTCACTATCTAACGTTAGCTTGCTGTCTCTGCCTGGCCGGCTCCCCTCTTTCCACTGGGATTCTCTGCCTCTAACCCTATTACAGGGGCTGAGTCACTGGCTTACTAGGGCTCTTTCATACCGTCCCTAGGAGGGGTGCGTCACTTGAGTGGGTTGAGTCACTGATGTGATCTTCCTGTCTGGGTTGGCGCCCCCCCTTGGGTTGTGCCGTGGCGGAGATCTTTGTGGGCTATACTCGGCCTTGTCTCAGGATGGTAAGTTGGTGGTTGAAGATATCCCTCTAGTGGTGTGGGGGCTGTGCTTTGGCAAAGTGGGTGGGGTTATATCCTGCCTGTTTGGCCCTGGGGCCACAGTGTCTCCTGACCCCTCCTGTCTCAGCCTCCAGTATTTATGCTGCAGTAGTTTATGTGTCGGGGGGCTAGGGTCAGTTTGTTATATCTGGAGTACTTCTCCTGTCCTATCCGGTGTCCTGTGTGAATTTAAGTATGCTCTCTCTAATTCTGTCTTTCTCTCTTTCTTTCTCTCTCTCGGAGGACCTGAGCCCTAGGACCATGCCTCAGGACTACCTGACATGATGACTCCTTGCTGTCCCCAGTCCACCTGGCCGTGCTGCTGCTCCAGTTTCAACTGTTCTGCCTTATTATTATACGACCATGCTGGTCATTTATGAACATTTGAACATCTTGGCCATGTTCTGTTATAATCTCCACCCGACACAGCCAGAAGAGGACTGGCCACCCCACATAGCCTGGTTCCTCTCTAGGTTTCTTTCTTTTGGCCTTTCTAGGGAGTTTTTCCTAGCCACCGTGCTTCTACACCTGCATTGCTTGCTGTTTGGGGTTTTAGGCTGGGTTTCTGTACAGCAATTTGAGATAACAGCTGATGTACGAAGGGCTATATAAATACATTTGATTTGATTTAGCTAACATTAGACTAAAGCTAGCTATAACATTCATGTAGCTGCCTAGTCTAAGGCATATCCTTATTAACAATGACCCATTGTAATGATTGTTTTAAAATACATACATATATATATCTTACCTTTACAAGGCAAGTCAGTTAAGAACTCATTCTTATTTTCAATGACGACCTAGGAACAGTGGGTTAACTGGTCTAGGAACAGTGGGTTAACTGGTCTAGGAACAGTGGGTTAACTGGTCTAGGAACAGTGGGTTAACTGGTCTAGGAACAGTGGGTTAACTGGTCTAGGAACAGTGGGTTAACTGGTCTAGGAACAGTGGGTTAACTGGTCTAGGAACAGTGGGTTAACTGGTCTAGGAACAGTGGGTTAACTGGTCTAGGAACAGTGGGTTAACTGGTCTAGGAACAGTGGGTTAACTGGTCTAGGAACAGTGGGTTAACTGGTCTAGGAACAGTGGGTTAACTGGTCTAGGAACAGTGGGTTAACTGGTCTAGGAACAGTGGGTTAACTGGTCTAGGAACAGTGGGTTAACTGGTCTAGGAACAGTGGGTTAACTGCCTGTTCAGGGGCAGAACGACAGATTTGTACCTTGTCAGCTCGGGGGTTTGAACTTGCAACCTTCCGGTTACTAGTCCAATGCTCTAACCACTAGGATACCTGCCACCTCTACACTCTAACCACTAGGCTACCCTGCCGCCTCTACACTCTAACCACTAGGCTACCCTGCCACCTCTACACTCTAACCACTAGGTTACCCTGCCTCCCCTACACTCTAACCACTAGACTACCCTGCCGCCTCTACACTCTAACCACTAGGTTACCCTGCCTCCCCTACACTCTAACCACTAGACTACCCTGCCGCCTCTACACTCTAACCACTAGGTTACCCTGCCGCCTCTACACTCTAACCACTAGGTTACCCTGCCGCCTCTACACTCTAACCACTAGGTTACCCTGCCGCCTCTACACTCTAACCACTAGGTTACCCTGCCGCCTCTACACTCTAACCACTAGGCTACCGTGCCGCCTCTACACTCTAACCACTAGGCTACCCTGCCGCCTCTACACTCTAACCACTAGGCTACGCTGCCGCCTCTACACTCTAACCACTAGGTTACCCTGCCGCCTCTACACTCTAACCACTAGGTTACCCTGCCGCCTCTACACTCTAACCACTAGGTTACCCTGCCGCCTCTACACTCTAACCACTAGGCTACCTGCCACCTCTACACTCTAACCACTAGGTTACCCTGCCGCCTCTACACTCTAACCACTAGGTTACCCTGCCGCCTCTACACTCTAACCACTAGGTTACCCTGCCGCCTCTACACTCTAACCACTAGGTTACCCTGCCGCCTCTACACTCTAACCACTAGGCTACCTGCCACCTCTACACTCTAACCACTAGGCTACCCTGCCGCCTCTACACTCTAACCACTAGGCTACGCTCCCGCCCCATGTTTAACCTACAGATAGGTGGGTGCTAATCGAGTGGCAGGAGGAACCAACCCAAATGTGATATTGTACAAGCCAACAAATGACTCATAGAGGACATCCACCTGGGGGAAATGTTGTGTGGGAGGAACGAGAGTCCACCTGGGGGGAAATGTTGTGTGGGAGGACAAGAGTCCATCTGGGGGGAAATGTTGTGTGGGAGGAACGAGAGTCTACCTGGGGGAAATGTTGTGTGGGAGGAACGAGAGTCCACCTGGGGGGAAATGTTGTGTGGGAGGAACGAGAGTCCACCTGGGGGAAATGTTGTGTGGGAGGACCGAGAGTCTACCTGGGGGAAATGTTGTGTGGGAGGAACGAGAGTCCACCTGGGGGGAAATGTTGTGTGGGAGGAACGAGAGTCCACCTGGGGGAAATGTTGTGTGGGAGGAACGAGAGTCCACCTGGGGGAAATGTTGTGTGGGAGGAACGAGAGTCCACCTGGGGGAAATGTTGTGTGGGAGGAACGAGAGTCCACCTGGGGGAAATGTTGTGTGGGAGGAACGAGAGTCCACCTGGGGGAAATGTTGTGTGGGAGGAACGAGAGTCCACCTGGGGGAAATGTTGTGTGGGAGGAACGAGAGTCCACCTGGGGGAAATGTTGTGTGGGAGGAATGAGAGTCCACCTGGGGGAAATGTTGTGTGGGAGGAACAAGAGTCTACCTGAGGGAAATGTTGTGTGGGAGGACAAGAGTCCACCTGGGGGAAATGTTGTGTGGGAGGAACGAGAGTCCACCTGGGGGAAATGTTGTGTGGGAGGAACGAGAGTCCACCTGGGGGAAATGTTGTGTGGGAGGAACGAGAGTCTACCTGGGGGAAATGTTGTGTGGGAGGACAAGAGTCCACCTGGGGGGAAATGTTGTGTGGGAGGAACGAGAGTCTACCTGGGGGAAATGTTGTGTGGGAGGAACGAGAGTCTACCTGGGGGAAATGTTGTGTGGGAGGAACGAGAGTCTACCTGAGGGAAATGTTGTGTGGGAGGAACGAGAGTCCACCTGGGGGGAAATGTTGTGTGGGAGGAACGAGAGTCTACCTGAGGGAAATGTTGTGTGGGAGGAACGAGAGTCTACCTGGGGGAAATGTTGTGTGGGAGGAACGAGAGTCCACCTGGGGGAAATGTTGTGTGGGAGGAACGAGAGTCCTGGGGGAAATGTTGTGTGGGAGAGCGAGAGTCCACCTGGGGGGAAATGTTGTGTGGGAGGAACGAGAGTCCTGGGGGAAATGATGTGTGGGAGGACAAGAGTCCACCTGGGGGGAAATGTTGTGTGGGAGGAACGAGAGTCCTGGGGAAAATGATGTGTGGGAGGAACGAGAGTCTACCTGGGGGAAATGTTGTGTGGGAGGAACGAGAGTCTACCTGAGGGAAATGTTGTGTGGGAGGAACGAGAGTCCACCTGGGGGGAAATGTTGTGTGGGAGGAACGAGAGTCTACCTGGGGGAAATGTTGTGTGGGAGGGCGAGAGTCTACCTGGGGGAAATGTTGTGTGTGAGGAACGAGAGTCCACCTGGGGGAAATGTTGTGTGGGAGGATCGAGAGTCTACCTGAGGGAAATGTTGTGTGGGAGGGCGAGAGTCTACCTGGGGGAAATGTTGTGTGGGAGGAACGAGAGTCTACCTGAGGGAAATGCTGTGTGGGAGGAACGAGAGTCTACCTGAGGGGAAATGTTGTGTGGGAGGACAAGAGTCCACCTGGGGGGAAATGTTGTGTGGGAGGAACGAGAGTCCTGGGGGAAATGTTGTGTGGGAGGGCGAGAGTCCACCTGGGGGAAATGTTGTGTGGGAGGAACGAGAGTCCTGGGGAAAATGTTGTGTGGGAGGGCGAGAGTCCACCTGGGGGGAAATGTTGTGTGGGAGGAACGAGAGTCCTGGGGGAAATGATGTGTGGGAGGACAAGAGTCCACCTGGGGGGAAATGTTGTGTGGGAGGAACGAGAGTCCTGGGGGAAATTATGTGTGGGAGGACAAGAGTCCACCTGGGGGGAAATGTTGTGTGGGAGGAACGAGAGTCCTGGGGAAATGTTGTGTGGGAGGGCGAGAGTCCACCTGGGGGGAAATGTTGTGTGGGAGGAACGAAAGTCCACCTGGGGGAAATGTTGTGTGGGAGGAACGAGAGTCCACCTGGGGGAAATGTTGTGTGGGAGGATGAGAGTCCTGGGGGAAATGTTGTGTGGGAGGATCGAGAGTCCTGGGGGAAATGTTGTGTGGGAGGACAAGAGTCCTGGGGGAAATGTTGTGTGGGAGGACAAGAGTCCTGGGGGAAATGTTGTGTGGGAGGACGAGAGTCCTCCTGGGGGAAATGTTGTGTGGTTGACTGGTTGTCCTTCTTTGTCTGTCTGGCTGGTTGTCCTTCTATGTCTGTGTAGCTGGCTGTGCTTCTATGTCTGTCTGGCTGGTTGTCCTTCTATGTCTGTGTGGCTGGCTGTGCTTCTATGTCTGTCTGGTTGTCCTTCTATGTCTGTCTCTAATGTTTGCATGTATATGTTAAACTGGTGATTCTTATATTATTGTTTAGGTAATGTTTGCCTAATTGTTGCTGTCTATCAACTCACATTTATAGAGCACAAAAAGAAATTGATGAGGAAATTACTCAAACTAAAGGCACCTGAGAGTCAAAGGAAGGACGTGGAGCCCAAAAGCAAAATACAAACAAAGACTAAGCACCCATACACTCCCCCCAGCACTCCCCCAACACTCCCCCAGCACTCCCCACAGCACTCCCCCCAGCACTCCCCACAGCACTCCCCCATACACTCCCCCATTCACTCCCCCAGCACTCCCCCCATACACTCCCCCCAGCACTCCCCCCAGCACTCCCCCATACACTCCCCATACACTCCCCCATACACTCCCCCCATACACTCCCCCATACACTCCCCCCATACACTCCCCCATACACTCCCCCCCAGCACTCCCCCCAGCACTCCCCCCAGCACTCCCCACAGCACTCCCCCCAGCACTCCCCCATTCACTCCCCCCAGCACTCCCCCCAGCACTCCCCCATACACTCCCCCCAGCACTCCCCCAGCACTCCCCCATACACTCCCCCCAGCACTCCCCCAGCACTCCCCACAGCACTCCCCCCAGCACTCCCCCATTCACGCCCCCAGCACTCCCCCCAGCACTCCCCCATTCACTCCCCACAGCACTCCCCCCAGCACTCCCCCATTCACTCCCCCCAGCACTCCCCCCAGCACTCCCCCCAGCACTCCCCACAGCACTCCCCCCCAGCACTCCCCCCATTCACTCCCCACAGCACTCCCCCATACACTCCCCCCAGCACTCCCCCAGCACTCCCCATAGCACTCCCCCATACACTCCCCCCAGCACTCCCCATACACTCCCCACAGCACTCCCCCATACACTCCCCCCAGCACTCCCCCATACACTCCCCACAGCACTCCCCCATACACTCCCCCAGCACTCCCCCCAGCACTCCCCCCAGCACTCCCCCATTCACTCCCCCCAGCACTCCCCCCAGCACTCCCCCATACACTCCCCCCAGCACTCCCCCCAGCACTCCCCCATACACTCCCCCAGCACTCCCCCCAGCACTCCCCTGCACTCCCCCAGCACTCCCCCATTCACTCCCCAGCACTCCCCCCCAGCACTCCCCCATACACTCCCCCCAGCACTCCCCCCCAGCACTCCCTCCAGCACTCCCCCCAGCACTCCCCATACACTCCCCCCAGCACTCCCCCAGCACTCCCCCATATCACTCCCCACAGCACTCCCCCATTCACTCCCCACAGCACTCCCCCCAGCACTCCCCCCAGCACTCCCCCATTCACTCCCCCCAGCACTCCCCCCAGCACTCCCCCAGCACTGCCCCATACACTCCCACAGCACTCCCCCCAGGCACTGCCCCATACACTCCCCACAGCACTCCCCCCAGCACTGCCCCATACACTCCCCACAGCACTCCCCCCAGCACTCCCCCATTCACTCCCCCAGCACTGCCCCATACACTCCCCACAGCACTCCCCCCAGCACTGCCCCATACACTCCCCACAGCACTCCCCCCAGCACTGCCCCATACACTCCCCCAGCACTCCCCCCAGCACTCCCCCCAGCACTCACCCATTCACTCCCCCAGCACTCCCCTAGCACTGCCCCATACACTCCCCACAGCACTCCCCCCAGCACTGCCCATACACTCCCCACAGCACTCCCCCCAGCACTGCCCCATACACTCCCCACAGCACTCCCCCCAGCACTCCCCCCAGCACTCCCCCATTCACTCCCCCCAGCACTCCCCCCAGCACTGCCCCATACACTCCCCACAGCACTCCCCCCAGCACTGCCACATACACTCCCCACAGCACTCCCCCCAGCACTGCCCCATACACTCCCCCCAGCACTCCCCCCAGCACTCCCCCATTCACTCCCCCCAGCACTCCCCCCAGCACTGCCCCATACACTCCCCACAGCACTCCCCCCAGCACTGCCCCATACACTCCCCACAGCACTCCCCCCAGCACTGCCCCATACACTCCCCACAGCACTCCCCCCAGCACTCCCCCATTCACTCCCCCCAGCACTCCCCACAGCACTCCCCCCCAGCACTCCCCCATTCACTCCCCCCAGCACTCCCCACAGCACTCCTCACAGCACTCCCCAGAGCACTGCCCCATACACTCCTCCCAGCGCTCCCCCATACACTCCCCCCAGCGCTCCCCCATACACTCCCCCCAGCACTCCCCCATACACTCCCCACAGCACTCCCCCCAGCGCTCCCCATACACTCCCACATACACTCCCCCCAGCGCTCCCCATTCACTCCCCCCAGCGCTCCCCCATACACTCCCCCCAGCGCTCCCCCATACACTCCCCCCAGCACTCCCACATACACCCCCCCCAGCGCTCCCCCATACACTCCCCCCAGCGCTCCCCCATACTCTCCCCCCCAGCGCTCCCCCATACACTCCCCCCAGCGCTCCCCCATACACTCCCCCCAGCACTCCCCCATACACTCCCCCCAGCACTCCCCCCAGCACTCCCTCCAGCACTCCCCCAGCACTCCCCCATACACTCCCCCCAGCACTCCCCCCAGCACTCCCCCCATTCACTCCCCACAGCACTCCCCCCATTCACTCCCCACAGCACTCCCCCCAGCACTCCCCCCAGCACTCCCCCATTCACTCCCCCCAGCACTCCCCCCAGCACTCCCCCCAGCACTGCCCCATACACTCCCCACAGCACTCCCCCCAGCACTGCCCCATACACTCCCCACAGCACTCCCCCCAGCACTGCCCCATACACTCCCCACAGCACTCCCCCCAGCACTCCCCATTCACTCCCCCCAGCACTGCCCCATACACTCCCCACAGCACTCCCCCCAGCACTGCCCCATACACTCCCCACAGCACTCCCCCAGCACTGCCCATACACTCCCCCCAGCACTCCCCCCAGCACTCACCCATTCACTCCCCCCAGCACTCCCCTAGCACTGCCCCATACACTCCCCACAGCACTCCCCCCAGCACTGCCCCATACACTCCCCACAGCACTCCCCCCAGCACTGCCCATACACTCCCCACAGCACTCCCCCAGCACTCCCCCCAGCACTCCCCCATTCACTCCCCCCAGCACTCCCCCCAGCACTGCCCCATACACTCCCCACAGCACTCCCCCCAGCACTGCCACATACACTCCCCACAGCACTCCCCCCAGCACTGCCCCATACACTCCCCCCAGCACTCCCCCCCAGCACTCCCCCATTCACTCCCCCCAGCACTCCCCCCAGCACTGCCCCATACACTCCCCACAGCACTCCCCCCAGCACTGCCCCATACACTCCCCACAGCACTCCCCCCAGCACTGCCCCATACACTCCCCACAGCACTCCCCCCAGCACTCCCCCATTCACTCCCCCCAGCACTCCCCACAGCACTCCCCCAGCACTCCCCCATTCACTCCCCCAGCACTCCCCACAGCACTCCTCACAGCACTCCCCAGAGCACTGCCCATACACTCCTCCCAGCGCTCCCCCATACACTCCCCCCAGCGCTCCCCCATACACTCCCCCCAGCACTCCCCCATACACTCCCCACAGCACTCCCCCCAGCGCTCCCCATACACTCCCACATACACTCCCCCCAGCGCTCCCCCATTCACTCCCCCCCCAGCGCTCCCCCATACACTCCCCCCAGCGCTCCCCCCATACACTCCCCCCAGCACTCCCACATACACCCCCCCCAGCGCTCCCCCATACACTCCCCCCAGCGCTCCCCCATACTCTCCCCCCAGCGCTCCCCCATACACTCCCCCCATGCGCTCCCCCCCCATACACTCCCCCCAGCACTCCCCCATACACTCCCCACAAGCACTCCCCCCAGCGCTCCCATACACTCCCCACATACACTCCCCCCAGCGCTCCCCCCCATTCACATCCCCACAGCGCTCCCCCATACACTCACCCCCAGCGCTCCCCCATACACTTCCCCCCAGCACTCCCCCATACACTCCCCCCAGCGCTCCCCCATACACTCCCCCCAGCGCTCCCCCATACTCTCCCCCCAGCGCTCCCCCCATACACTCCCCCCAGCACTCCCCCATACACTCCCCCCAGCACTCCCCCATACACTCCCCCATACACTCCCTCATACACTCCCCCATACACTCACCCCAGCACTCCCCCATACACTCCCCCCCAGCACTCCCCATACACTCCCCCCAGCACTCCCCCAAACACTCCCCCATACAATCCCCCATACACTCCCTCATACACTGCCCCATACACTCTCCCCCAGCACTCCCCCATACCACTCTCCCCAGCACTCCCCACATACACTCCCCACAACACCTGCCCCCATACACTCCCCCCAGCGCTCCCCCATACACTCCCCCCCAGCGCTCCCCCATACACTCCCCCCAGCACTCCCCCATACACTCCCCCCAGCGCTCCCCCATACACTTCCCTCAGCACTCCCCCATACACTCCCCACAGCACTGCCCCATACACTCCCCCGCGCGCTCCCCCCATTACACTTCCCCCCAGCACTCCCCATACACTCCCCACAAGCACTGCCCCATACAACTCCCCCCAGCGCTCCCCCATACACTCCCCCCAGCGCTCCCCATACACTCCCCCCAGCGCTCCCCCATACACTCCCCCCAGCGCTCCCCCATACACTCCCCCCAGCGCCTCCCCCATACACTCCCCCCAGCACTCCCCCATACACTCCCCCACAGCACTGCCCCATACACTCCCCCCCAGCGCTCCCCCATACACTCCCCCCAGGCGCTCCCCCATACACTCCCCCCAGCACTCCCCCATACATCCCCCCAGCGCTCCCCCATACACTTCCCCCAGCACTCCCCCATACACTCCCACAGCACTGCCCCATACACTCCCCCCAGCGCTCCCCCATAAATCCCCCCCCAGCGCTCCCCATACACCCCCCCCAGCGCTCCCCCATACACTCCCTCATACACTCACTCATACACTCCCCCACCAGCATCACTCATACACTCCCCCCCAGCGCTCCCCCGAACACTCCCCCCAGCGCTCCCCCCCATGACACTCCCCCCCAGCACTCCCCCCCAGCACTCCCCCCATACACTCCCCCATACACTCCCCCATACACTCCCCCCCATACACTCCCCCCATACACTCCCCCCATACACTCCCCCATACACTCCCCCCCAGCACTCCCCCCAGCACTCCACCACAGCACTCCCCCCAGCACTCCCCCATTCACTCCCCCCAGCACTCCCCCATACACTCCCCCCAGCACTCCCCCCCCAGCACTCCCCCATACACTCCCCCCAGCACTCCCCCAGCACTCCCCCCAGCACTCCCCCCAGCACTCCCCATTCACGCCCCAGCACTCCCCCCCAGCACTCCCCCCAGCACTCCCCATTCACTCCCCACAGCCTCCCCCAGCACTCCCCCCATCACTCCCCCATTCACTCCCCCCAGCACTCCCCCCCAGCACTCCCCCCAGCACTCCCCACAGCACTCCCCCCAGCACTCCCCCATTCACTCCCCACAGCACTCCCCCATACACTCCCCCCAGCACTCCCCCCAGCACTCCCCATAGCACTCCCCCATACACTCCCCCAGCACTCCCCATACACTCCCACAGCACTCCCCCATACACTCCCCCAGCACTCCCCCATACACTCCCCACAGCACTCCCCCATACACTCCCCCCCAGCACTCCCCCCAGCACTCCCCCCAGCACTCCCCCCATTCACTCCCCCAGCACTCCCCCCAGCACTCCCCCCAGCACTCCCCCATACACTCCCCCAGCACTCCCCCCAGCACTTCCCCCTGCACTCCCCCTCAGGCACTCCCCCATTCACTCCCCCAGCACTCCCCCCAGCACTCCCCCATACACTCCCCCCAGCACTCCCACCCAGCACTCCCTCCAGCACTCCCCCCAGCACGCCACTCCCCATACACTCCCCCCAGCTCTCCCCCCAGCACCTCCCCCCATTCACTCCCCACAGCACTCCCCCCATTTCACTCCCCACAGCACTCCCCCCAGCACTCCCCCCAGCACTGCCCCATACACTCCCCACAGCACTCCCCCCAGCACTGCCCCATACACTCCCCACAGCACTCCCCCCAGCACTGCCCCATACACTCCCCACAGCACTCCCCCCAGCACTCCCCCATTCACTCCCCCCCAGCACTGCCCCCATACACTCCCCACAGCACTCCCCCCCAGCACTGCCCCATACACTCCCCCCACAGCACTCCCCCCAAGCACTGCCCCATACACTCCCCCCAGCACTCCCCCCAGCACTCCCCCCCAGCACTCACCCATTCACTCCCCCCAGCACTCCCCCTAGCACTGCCCCATACACTCCCCACAGCACTCCCCCCAGCACTGCCCCATACACTCCCCACAGCACTCCCCCCAGCACTGCCCCATACACTCCCCACAGCACTCCCCCCAGCACTCCCCCCCAGCACTCCCCCATATCACTCCCCCCAGCACTCCCCCCAGCACTGCCCCATACACTCCCACAGCACTCCCCCCAGCACTGCCACATACACTCCCCACAGCACTCCCCCAGCACTGCCCCATACACTCCCCCCCAGCACTCCCCCCAGCACTCCCCCCATTCACTCCCCCCAGCACTCCCCCCAGCACTGCCCCATACACTCCCCACAGCACTCCCCCCCAGCACTGCCCCATACACTCCCCCACAGCACTCCCCCCCAGCACTGCCCCATACACTCCCACAGCACTCCCCCCAGCACTCCCCCATTCACTCCCCCCAGCACTCCCCACAGCACTCCCCCCAGCACTCCCCCATACACTCCCCCCAGCACTCCCCACAGCACTCCTCACAGCACTCCCCAGAGCACTGCCCCATACACTCCTCCCAGCGCTCCCCCATACACTCCCCCCCAGCGCCTCCCCCATACACTCCCCCCAGCACTCCCTCCATACACTCCCCCACCGCACTCCCCCCCAGCGCTCCCCATACACTCCCACATACACTCCCCCCAGCGCTCCCTCCCATTCACTCCCCCCAGCGCTCCCCCCATACACTCCCCCCAGGCGCTCCCCCATACACTCCCCCCCCAGCACTCCCCACATACACCCCCCCCCAGCGCTCCCCCCATACCTCCCTCCCCCCAGCGCTCCCCCATACTCCTCCCCCCAGCGCTCCCCCATACACTCCCCCCAGCGCTCCCCCATACACTCCCCCCAGCACTCCCCACATACACTCCCCCCAGCACTCCCCCCAGCACTCCCTCCAGCACTTCCCCCCAGCACTCCCCCATACACTCCCCCCAGCACTCCCCCCAGCACTCCCCCCATTCACTCCCCACAGCACTCCCCCCATTCACTCCCCACAGCACTCCCCCCAGCACTCCCCCCAGCACTCCCCATTCACTCCCCCCGCACTCCCCCCCCAGCACTCCCCCCAGCACTGGCCCATACACTCCCCACAGCACTCCCCCCAGCACTGCCCCATACACTCCCACAGCACTCCCCCCAGCACTGCCCCATACACTCCCACAGCACTCCCCCCAGCACTCCCCCATTCACTCCCCCCAGCACTGCCCATACACTCCCCACAGCACTCCCCCCAGCACTGCCCCATACACTCCCCACAGCACTCCCCCCAGCACTGCCCCATACACTCCCCCAGCACTCCCCCAGCACTCACCCATTCACTCCCCCCAGCACCTCCCCTAGCACTGCCCCATACACTCCCCACAGCACTCCCCCCAGCACTGCCCCATACACTCCCCACAGCACTCCCCCCAGCACTGCCCCTACACTCCCCACAGCACTCCCCCCAGCACTCCCCCCAGCACTCCCCCCATTCACTCCCCCAGCACTCCCCCAGCACTGCCCCATACACTCCCCACAGCACTCCCCCCAGCACTGCCACATACACTCCCCACAGCACTCCCCCCAGCACTGCCCCATACACCCCCCCCAGCACTCCCCCATTCACTCCCCCCAGCACTCCCCCCAGCACTGCCCCATACACTCCCCACAGCACTCCCCCCAGCACTGCCCCATACACTCCCCACAGCACTCCCCCCCAGCACTGCCCCATACACTCCCCACAGCACTCCCCCAGCACTCCCCCATTCACTCCCCCCAGCACTCCCCACAGCACTCCCCCCAGCACTCCCCCATTCACTCCCCCAGCACTCCCCACAGCACTCCTCACAGCACTCCCCAGAGCACTGCCCCATACACTCCTCCCAGCGCTCCCCCATACACTCCCCCCAGCGCTCCCCCATACACTCCCCCCAGCACTCCCCCATACACTCCCCACAGCACTCCCCCAGCGCTCCCCATACACTCCCACATACACTCCCCCCAGCGCTCCCCCATTCACTCCCCCCAGCGCTCCCCCATACACTCCCCCAGCGCTCCCCATACATCCCCCCAGCACTCCCACATACACCCCCCCAGCCGCCCCAATACACTCCCCCAGCGCTCCCCCATACTCCCCCCCCCCCAGCGCTCCCCCATACACTCCCCCAGCGCTCCCCCATACACTCCCCCCAGCACTCCCCCATACACTCCCCACAGCACTCCCCCCAGCGCTCCCCATACACTCCCACATACACTCCCCCCAGCGCTCCCCATTATTCACTCCCCACCAGCGCTCCCCCATACACTCCCCCAGCGCTCCCCACATACACTTCCCCAGCACTCCCCCATACACTCCCCACAGCGCTCCCCCATACACTCCCCCCAGCGCTCCCCCATACTCTCCCCCAGCGCTCCCCCATACACTCCCCCCAGCACTCCCCATACACTCCCCCAGCACTCCCCCATACACTCCCCCATACACTCCCTCATACACTCCCCCATACAACCCCCCACTCCAGCACTCCCCCATACACTCCCCCCAGCACTCCCCCATACACTCCCCTCAGCACTCCCCCAAACACTCCCCATACAATCCCCCATACACTCCCTCATACACTCCCCATACACTCCCCAGCACTCCCCCCATACACTCTCCCCAGCACTCCCCCATACACTCCCCACAACACTGCCCCATACATCCCCCCCAGCGCTCCCCCATACACTCCCCCCAGCGCTCCCCCATACACTCCCCCCAGCACTCCCCCATACACTCCCCCAGCTCCCCCATACACTTCCCTCAGCACTCCCCCATACACTCCCCACAGCACTGCCCCATACACTCCCCCAGCGCTCCCCCATACACTCCCCCCGGCGCTCCCCCATACACTTCCCCCAGCACTCCCCCATACACTCCCCACAGCACTGCCCCATACACTCCCCCCAGCGCTCCCCATACACTCCCCCCAGCGCTCCCCATACACTCCCCCCAGCGCTCCCCCATACACTCCCCCCAGCGCTCCCCCATACACTCCCCCCAGCGCTCCCCCATACACTCCCCCAGCACTCCCCCATACACTCCCACAGCACTGCCCCATACACTCCCCCAGCGCTCCCCCATACACTCCCCCCAGCGCTCCCCCATACACTCCCCCCAGCACTCCCCCATACACTCCCCCCCAGCGCCCCCCATACACTTCCCCAGCACTCCCCCATACACTCCCCCAGCACTGCCCCATACACTCCCCCCAGCGCTCCCCCATACAATCCCCCCAGCGCTCCCCATACACCCCCCCAGCGCTCCCCCATACACTCCCTCATACACTCCACTCATACACTCCCCCAGCACTCACTCATACATCCCCCCAGCACTCCCCCGAACACTCCCCCCAGCGCTCCCCCATACACTCCCCCCAGCACTCCCCCATACACTCCCCACAGCTGCCCCATACAATCCCCCAAGCGCTCCCCCATACACTCTCCCCATACACTCCTCATACACTGCCCCATACACTCCCCCAGCGCTCCCCCATACACTCCCCCCATAGCGCTCCCCCATACACTCTTCATACACTCCCCAGCGCTCCCTCATACACTATCATCACTCCCCCCCCCAGCACTGCCCCATACACTCCCACAGCACTCCCCCCAGCACTGCCCCATACATCCCCACAGCACTCCCCCCGCACTGCCCCATACACTCCCCACAGCACTCCCCCCAGCACTCCCCCATTCACTCCCCCAGCACTGCCCCATACACTCCCCAATGCACTCCCCCCAGCACTGCCCCATACACTCCCCACAGCACTCCCCCCGCACTGCCCCATACACTCCCCCGCCACTCCCCCAGAACTCCCCCATCACTCCCCCCAGCACTCCCCCTAGCACTGCCCCATTACTCCCCACAGCACTCCCCTAGCACTGCCCCATACACTCCCCCCAGCACTCCCCCAGCACTGCCCCATACACTCCCCAGAGCACTCCCCCAGCACTGCCCCATAACACTCCCCACAGCACTCCCCCCACACTCCCCCATTCATTCCCCCAGAATCCACACAGCACTCCCCACAGCCACTCCCCCCCATTCACTCCCCCCAGCACTCCCACAGCACTCCTCACAGCACTCCCCAGAGCACTGCCCCATACACTCCCCCCAGCGCTCCCCCATACACTCCCCCAGCGCTCCCCCATACACACTCCCCCAGCACTCCCCCATACACTCCCCACAGCACTCCCCCCAGCGCTCCCCATACACTCCCACATACACTCCCCCCAGCGCTCCCCCTTCACTCCCCAGCGCTCCCCCATACACTCCCCCAGCACTCCCCCATACACTCCCCCCAGCGCTCCCCATACACTCCCCCAGCGCTCCCCCATACTCTCCCCCAGCGCTCCCCCATACACTCCCCCCAGCACTCCCCCATACACTCCCCCCAGCACTCCCCCATACACTCCCTCATACACTCCCCCTACACTCCCCCAGCACTCCCCCATACACTCCCCCTGCACTCCCCATACACTCCCCCAGCATCCCCCATACACTCCCCCAGCACTCCCCCAAACACTCCCCCATACACTCCCCCATACACTCCCTCATACACTCCCCCATACACTCCCCCAGCACTCCCCCATACACTCTCCCCAGCACCTCTCCCATTACACTTCCCCCCAGGTCGACTCCCCCATACAACTCCCCCCTAGCACTCCCCCCATACACTCCCCCACAGCGGCTCCCCCATACACTCCCCGCAGCGCTCCCCCATACACTTCCCCCACAACACTCACCCATACACTCCCCCCAGCACTCCCCCATACACTCCCCCCCCAGCACTGCCCCATACACTCCCCCCAGCGCTCCCCCATACACTCCCCCCAGAGCTCCCCCATACACTCCCCCCAGCGCTCCCCATACACTCCCCCCCAGCGCCCCCCCATACACTCCCCCCAGCGCTCCCCCATACACTCCCCCCAGCACTCCCCCATACACTCCCCACAGCACTGCCCCATACACTCCCCCCAGAGCTTCCCCCCATACACTCCCCCCAGTGCTCCCCCATACACTCCCCCCAGCACTCCCCCATACACTCCCCCAGCGCTCCCCCATACACTCCCCCCAGCGCTCCCCCATACACTTCCCCCAGCACTCCCCCATACACTCCCCACAGCACCTGCCCCATACACTCCCCCCAGCGCTCCCCCATACACCCCCCCCAGCGCTCCCCCCATACACTCCCCCCAGCGCTCCCCCATACACTCCCCCCAGCGCTCCCCCATTACACTCCCTCATACACTCCCCCCATACACTCCCCCATACACTCCCCCATACACTCCCCCATACACTCCCTCATACACTCCCCATACCCTCCTCATACACTCCCTCATACACTCCCCCCTACACTCCCCCATACACTCCCTCCTACACTCCCCCATACACTCCCTCATACACTCCCCCATACACTCCCCCATACACTCCTCATACACTCCCCCATACACTCCCCCATACACTCCCTTCATACACTCCCCCATACACTCCCCCATACACTCCCTCATACACTCCCTCATACACTCCCCCATACACTCCCTCATACACTCCCTCATACACTCCCCATACACTCCCTCATACACTCCCCACATACACTCCCCCCATACACTCCCTCATACACTCCCTCATACACTCCCTCATACACTCCCCATACACTCCCTCATACACTCCCCCATACACTCCCCAATACACTCCCCCATACACTCCCTCATACACTCCCCCATACAATCCCACATACACTCCCCCATACACTCCCCCAGCACTCCCCCATACACTCCCCCACAGCACTGCCCCATACACTCCCCCCAGCGCTCCCCCATACACTCCCCCAGAGCTCCCCCATACACTCCCCCCAGATCGCGCTCCCCCCCATACACTCCCCCCAGCCGCCCCCCCCATACACTCCCCCCAGCGCTCCCCCATACACTCCCCCCAGCACTCCCCCATACACTCCCACAGCACTGCCCCCATACACTCCCCCCAGCGCTCCCCCATACACTCCCCCCAGTGCTCCCCCCATACACTCCCCCCAGCACTCCCCCATACACTCCCCCCAGCGCTCCCCCCATACACTCCCCCCAGCGTTCCCCCCATACACTTCCCCCAGCACTCCCCCATACACTCCCCACAGCACTGCCCCATACACTCCCCCCAGCGCTCCCCCATTACACCCCCCCCCAGCGCTCCCCCATACACTCCCCCCAGCGCTCCCCCATACACTCCCCCCAGCGCTCCCCCATACACTCCCTCATACACTCCCCCATACACTCCCCCCAGCACTCCCCACAGCACTCCCCCCAGCACTCCCCCATTCACTCCCCCCAGCACTCCCCCAGCACTCCCCCATACACTCCCCCCAGCACTCCCCATACACTCCCCCCAGCACTCCCCCAGCACTCCCCCCAGCACTCCCCCCCAGCACTCCCCCATCACTCCCCCCAGCACTCCCCCCAGCACTCGACCATACACTCCCCCCAGCACTCCCCCAGCACTCCCCCCAGCACTCCCCACAGCACTCCCCCCAGCACTCCCCCCCAGCACTCCCCCATACACTCCCCACAGCACTCCCCCCATACACTCCCCCCAGCACTCCCCCCAGCACTCCCCACAGCACTCCCCCCAGCACTCCCCCATTCACTCCCCCCAGCACTCCCCCCAGCACTCCCCCATACACTCCCCCCAGCACTCCCCCCCAGCACTCCCCCATACACTCCCCCCAGCACTCCCCCAGCACTCCCCCAGCACTCCCCCAGCACTCCCCCATTCACTCCCCCCCAGCACTCCCCCCAGCACTCCCCCATACACTCCCCCCAGCACTCCCCCCAGCACTCCCCCAGCACTCCCCCCAGCACTCCCCACAGCACTCCCCCCAGCACTCCCCCCAGCACTCCCCCATACACTCCCCCCAGCACTCCCCCCAAGCACTCCCCCCATTCACTCCCCCCATTCACTCCCCACAGCACTCCCCCCAGCACTCCCCCCAGCACTCCCCCCAGCACTCCCCCATTCACTCCCCCCAGCACTCCCCCCAGCACTCCCCCCAGCACTGCCCCATACACTCCCCACAGCACTCCCCCCAGCACTGCCCCATACACTCCCCACAGCACTCCCCCCAGCACTGCCCCATACACTCCCCACAGCACTCCCCCCAGCACTCCCCCATTCACTCCCCTCAGCACTGCCCCATACACTCCCCACTGCACTCCCCCCAGCACTGCCCCATACACTCCCCACAGCACTCCCCCCAGCACTGCCCCATACACTCCCCCCAGCACTCCCCCCGCACTCCCCCCAGCACTCCCCCATTCACTCCCCCCAGCACTCCCCCTAGCACTGCCCCATACACTCCCCCCAGCACTCCCCCCAGCACTGCCCCATACACTCCCCACAGCACTCCCCCCAGCACTGCCCCATACACTCCCCACAGCACTCCCCCCAGCACTGCCCCATACACTCCCCACAGCACTCCCCCCAGCACTCCCCCCATTCACTCCCCCCAGCACTGCCCCATACACTCCCCACTGCACTCCCCCAGCACTGCCCCATACACTCCCCACAGCACTCCCCCCAGCACTGCCCCCATACACTCCCCCCGCACTCCCCCCAGAACTCCCCCCATTCACTCCCCCCAGCACTCCCCCTAGCACTGCCCCATACACTCCCCACAGCACTCCCCCTAGCACTGCCCCATACACTCCCCCCAGCACTCCCCCCAGCACTGCCCCATACACTCCCCAGAGCACTCCCCCCCAGCACTGCCCCCATACACTCCCCACAGCACTCCCCCCATCACTCCCCCATTCATTCCCCCCCAGCACTCCACACAGCACTCCCCACAGCACTCCCCCATTCACTCCCCCCAGCACTCCCCACAGCACTCCTCACAGCACTCCCCAGAGCACTGCCCCATACACTCCCCCCAGCGCTCCCCATACACTCCCCCCCCAGCGCTCCCCCATACACTCCCCCCAGCACTCCCCCATACACTCCCCACAGCACTCCCCCCCAGCGCTCCCCATACACTCCCACATACACTCCCCCCAGCGCTCCCCCATTCACTCCCCCCAGCGCTCCCCCATACACTCCCCCCAGCACTCCCCCATACACTCCCCCCAGCGCTCCCCCATACACTCCCCCAGCGCTCCCCCATACTCTCCCCCCCAGCGCTCCCCCCATACACTCCCCCCAGCACTCCCCCATACACTCCCCCCAGCACTCCCCCATACACTCCCTCATACACTCCCCCATACACTCCCCCCAGCACTCCCCCCATACACTCCCCCCTGCACTCCCCCATACACTCCCCCCAGCACTCCCCCATACACTCCCCCCAGCACTCCCCCAAACACTCCCCCATACACTCCCCCATACACTCCCTCATACACTCCCCCATACACTCTCCCCAGCACTCCCCCATTACACTCTCCCCAGCACTCCCCCATACACTCCCCCCAGCGCTCCCCCATACACTCCCCCCAGCACTCCCCCATACACTCCCCCCAGCGCTCCCCCATACACTCCCCGCAGCGCTCCCCCATACACTCCCCCAAACACTCACCCATACACTCCCCCCAGCACTCCCCCATACACTCCCCACAGCACTGCCCCCATACACTCCCCCCAGCGCTCCCCCATACACTCCCCCCAGAGCTCCCCCATACACTCCCCCCAGCGCTCCCCCATACACTCCCCCCAGCGCCCCCCCCATACACTCCCCCCAGCGCTCCCCCATACACTCCCCCCAGCACTCCCCCATACACTCCCCACAGCACTGCCCCATACACTCCCCCCAGAGCTCCCCCATACACTCCCCCCAGTGCTCCCCCATACACTCCCCCCAGCACTCCCCCATACACTCCCCCCAGCGCTCCCCCATACACTCCCCCCAGCGCTCCCCCATACACTTCCCCCAGCACTCCCCCATACACTCCCCACAGCACTGCCCCATACACTCCCCCCAGCGCTCCCCCCATACACCCCCCCAGCGCTCCCCCATACACTCCCCCCAGCGCTCCCCCATACACTCCCCCCAGCGCTCCCCCATACACTCCCTCATACACTCCCCCATACACTCCCCCATACACTCCCCCATACACTCCCCCATACACTCCCTCATACACTCCCCCATACACTCCCTCATACACTCCCTCATACACTCCCCCATACACTCCCCCATACACTCCCTCATACACTCCCCCATACACTCCCTCATACACTCCCCCATACACTCCCCCATACACTCCCTCATACACTCCCCCATACACTCCCCCATACACTCCCCCATACACTCCCTCATACACTCCCTCATACACTCCCCCATACACTCCCCCATACACTCCCTCATACACTCCCTCATACACTCCCCCATACACTCCCTCATACACTCCCTCATACACTCCCCCATACACTCCCTCATACACTCCCCCATACACTCCCCCATACACTCCCTCATACACTCCCTCATACACTCCCTCATACACTCCCCATACACTCCCTCATACACTCCCCCCATACACTCCCCCATACACTCCCCCATACACTCCCTCATACACTCCCCCATACAATCCCCCATACACTCCCCCATACACTCCCCCCAGCACTCCCCCATACACTCCCCACAGCACTGCCCCATACACTCCCCCCAGCGCTCCCCCATACACTCCCCCCAGAGCTCCCCCATACACTCCCCCCAGCGCTCCCCCATACACTCCCCCCAGCGCCCCCCCCATACACTCCCCCCAGCGCTCCCCCATACACTCCCCCCAGCACTCCCCCATACACTCCCCACAGCACTTGCCCCATACACTCCCCCCAGCGCTCCCCCATACACTCCCCCCAGTGCTCCCCCATACACTCCCCCCAGCACTCCCCCATACACTCCCCCCAGCGCTCCCCCATACACTCCCCCCAGCGTTCCCCCATACACTTCCCCCAGCACTCCCCCATACACTCCCCACAGCACTGCCCCATACACTCCCCCCAGCGCTCCCCCATACACCCCCCCCCAGCGCTCCCCCATACACTCCCCCCAGCGCTCCCCCATACACTCCCCCCAGCGCTCCCCCATACACTCCCTCATACACTCCCCCATACACTCCCCCATACACTCCCCCATACACTCCCCCATACACTCCCTCATACACTCCCCCATACACTCCCTCATACACTCCCTCATACACTCCCCCATACACTCCCCCATACACTCCATCATACACTCCCCCATACACTCCCTCATACACTCCCCCAGCACTCCCCCATACACTCCCCCATACACTCCCCCATACACTCCCCCATGCACTCCCTCATACACTCCCTCATACACTCCCCCATACACTCCCTCATACACTCCCTCATACACTCCCCCGTACACTCCCTCATACACTCCCTCATACACTCCCCCATACACTCCCTCATACACTCCCCCATACACTCCCCCATACACTCCCTCATACACTCCCTCATACACTCCCTCATACACTCCCCATACACTCCCTCATACACTCCCCCATACACTCCCCCATACACTCCCCATACACTCCCTCATACACTCCCCCATACAATCCCCCATACACTCCCCCATACACTCCCTCATACACTCCCCCATACACTCCCCCATACACTCCCCCATACACTCCCTCATACACTCCCCCATAAACTCCCCCATACACTCCCTCATACACTCCCCTAACTGTTGTTATTTCCTGTCACTGTTCCTCATGTAACACACACAGAGTTTTTTGCTGTTCCATCCTGTGAACTCTACCCCCCTTAACTCTCTCCTGTCCTCCTCAGTTAACAGGGCCTGTAAACAACAGTAAGACTGTCTCCTGTCTCCTGTCCTCCTCAGTTAACAGGGCCTGTAAACAACAGTAAGACTGTCTCCTGTCTCCTGTCCTCCTCAGTTAACAGGGCCTGTAAACAACAGTAAGACTGTCTCATCTCTTTCCTGTCCTCCTCAGTTAACAGGGCCTGTAAACAACAGTAAGACTGTCTCATCTCTCTCCTGTCCTCCTCAGTTAACAGGGCCTGTAAACAACAGTAAGACTGTCTCCTGTCTCCTGTCCTCCTCAGTTAACAGGGCCTGTAAACAACAGTAAGACTGTCTCCTGTCTCCTGTCCTCCTCAGTTAACAGGGCCTGTAAACAACAGTAAGACTGTCTCCTGTCTCCTGTCCTCCTCAGTTAACAGGGCCTGTAAACAACAATAAGACTGTCTCCTGTCTCCTGTCCTCCTCAGTTAACAGGGCCTGTAAACAACAGTAAGACTGTCTCCTGTCTCCTGTCCTCCTCAGTTAACAGGGCCTGTAAACAACAGTAAGACTGTCTCCTGTCTCCTGTCCTCCTCAGTTAACAGGGCCTGTAAACAACAGTAAGACTGTCTCCTGTCTCCTGTCCTCCTCAGTTAACAGGGCCTGTAAACAACAGTAAGACTGTCTCCTGTCTCCTGTCCTCCTCAGTTAACAGGGCCTGTAAACAACAGTAAGACTGTCTCCTGTCTCCTGTCCTCCTCAGTTAACAGGGCCTGTAAACAACAGTAAGACTGTCTCCTGTCTCCTGTCCTCCTCAGTTAACAGGGTCTGTAAACAACAGTAAGACTGTCTCCTGTCTCCTGTCCTCCTCAGTTAACAGGGCCTGTAAACAACAGTAAGACTGTCTCCTGTCTCCTGTCCTCCTCAGTTAACAGGGCCTGTAAACAACAGTAAGACTGTCTCCTGTCTCCTGTCCTCCTCAGTTAACAGGGTCTGTAAACAACAGTAAGACTGTCTCCTGTCTCCTGTCCTCCTCAGTTAACAGGGCCTGTAAACAACAGTAAGACTGTCTCCTGTCTCCTGTCCTCCTCAGTTAACAGGGCCTGTAAACAACAGTAAGACTGTCTCCTGTCTCCTGTCCTCCTCAGTTAACAGGGCCTGTAAACAACAGTAAGACTGTCTCCTGTCTCCTGTCCTCCTCAGTTAACAGGGCCTGTAAACAACAGTAAGACTGACAAACACAGAAGGCAGCACTGAACACCCCACACAGTCTCAAACTATCCTGTCTCCCTTTAAAACAAAGTTTAATACGCATGGATACTCACAGATGTTGTTGGTGTGCCAGATGGATACTCACAGATGTTGTTGGTGTGCCAGATGGTACTCACAGATGTTGTTGGTGTGCCAGATGGACACTCACAGATGTTGTTGGTGTGCCAGATGGATACTCACAGATGTTGTTGGTGTGCCAGATGGATACTCACAGATGTTGTTGGTGTGCCAGATGGATACTCACAGATGTTGTTGGTGTGCCAGATGGATACTCGCAGATTTTATTTTATTTTATTTTACCTTTATTTAACCAGGTAGGCAAGTTGAGAACAAGTTCTCATTTACAATTGCGACCTGGCCAAGATAAAGCAAAGCAGTTCGACAGATAAAACGACACAGAGTTACACATGGAGTAAAAACAAACATACAGTCAATAATGCAGTATAAACAAGTCTATATACAATGTGAGCAAATGAGGTGAGAAGGGAGGTAAAGGCAAAAAAGGCCATGATGGCAAAGTAAATACAATATAGCAAGTAAAATACTGGAATGGTAGTTTTGCAATGGAAGAATGTGCAAAGTAGAAATAAAAAAATAATGGGGTGCAAAGGAGCAAAATAAATAAATAAATTAAAATTAAATACAGTTGGGAAAGAGGTAGTTGTTTGGGCTAAATTATAGGTGGGCTATGTACAGGTGCAGTAATCTGTGAGCTGCTCTGACAGTTGGTGCTTAAAGCTAGTGAGGGAGATAAGTGTTTCCAGTTTCAGAGATTTTTGTAGTTCGTTCCAGTCATTGGCAGCAGAGAACTGGAAGGATGATGTTGTTGGTGTGCCAGATGGATACTCACAGATGTTGTTGGTGTGCCAGATGGATACTCACAGATGTTGTTGGTGTGCCAGATGGATACTCACAGATGTTGTTGGTGTGCCAGATGGATACTCACAGATGTTGTTGGTGTGCCAGATGGATACTCACAGATGTTGTTGGTGTGCCAGATGGATACTCACAGATGTTGTTGGTGTGCCAGATGGATACTCACAGATGTTGTTGGTGTGCCAGATGGATACTCGCAGATGTTGTTGGTGTGCCAGATGGATACTCACAGATGTTGTTGGTGTGCCAGATGGATTCTCACAGATGTTGTTGGTGTGCCAGTTTACCATTGCAGACCTCAGTTTCCCTTCACACCAATACACATAAACTGTTCCTGTGATGTCACCATTACTCTCACTTGTTACAAAATATTCTTTCACCATATTTTTTCAATATCTTTTATTTCTCTCCTAGGAACCATATTTTTTGCAGTGCTGGTGAAATGGACAATCAAACATGTCAGCTGTTGCTTCGTTGGATAATACAATTTTAATGCAATTTATATCTTGTACAATCTATCCATTATTTTGAAAGCATATGAATTGTCCTAAATGAAATTCTCTGAACAATGAGGAAGGAACCCAGCAGGTTGTCCTACAGGAAAATGGCCACCCTGCAAATCTTGTGGAATTACCTGCAGGACTCTTACCTACAGGATATCCCACAGGATTTTCGGGCCATTTTGGTGTAAGACAATTCCAATAGGCAGTCCTTCAGGATTTATTTGAGGACTACTAGGATCCTGTAGGAATCCTGCAGGAAAGTGGCCCCGGAAATCTTGTTGGATATGTATTCTGCTGGATTCCTGTAGGACTTTTTTGTAAGGGCTGAACAAATTGGAGGTCTTGTGAGCGGAAAAACTTGAACGTTGTGAGAAATGGTTGCAACTTCCTGTGCGTGTTTACAGTGAACACTGAGGCTGTACCCTTACAGTTTTAGACAGTACCCAATAGCCTATTATCAAGGACTCAGGCTAAGACAGTGAACACTGAGGCTGTACCCTTACAGTTTTAGACAGTACCCAATAGCCTATTATCAGGACTCAGGCTAAGACAGTGAACACTGAGGCTGTACCCTGACAGTTTTAGACAGTACCCAATAGCCTATTATCAGGACTCAGGCTAAGACAGTGAACACTGAGGCTGTACCCTGACAGTTTTAGACAGTACCCAATAGCCTATTATCAGGACTCAGGCTAAGACAGTGAACACTGAGGCTGTACCCTGACAGTTTTAGACAGTACCCAATAGCCTATTATCAGGACTCAGGCTAAGACAGTGAACACTGAGGCTGTACCCTGACAGTTTTAGACAGTACCCAATAGCCTATTATCAGGACTCAGGCTAAGACAGTGAACACTGAGGCTGTACCCTGACAGTTTTAGACAGTACCCAATAGCCTATTATCAGGACTCAGGCTAAGACAGTGAACATTGAGGCTGTACCCTGACAGTTTTAGACAGTACCCAATAGCCTATTATCAGGACTCAGGCTAAGACAGTGAACACTGAGGCTTTACCCTGACAGTTTTAGACAGTACCCAATAGCCTATTATCAGGACTCAGGCTAAGACAGTGAACACTGAGGACAAATGAGTTTATACTGAGTACTGACTTCAGACTAGTCCTGTGGGGCCGGTACTGGGTTACCTTCAGACTAGTCCTGTGGGGCCGGTACTGGGTTACCTTCAGACTAGTCCTGTGGGGCCGGTACTGGGTTACCTTCAGACTAGTCCTATGGGGCCGGTACTGGGTTACCTTCAGACTAGTCCTGTGGGGCCGGTACTGGGTTACCTTCAGACTAGTCCCGGGGGAATGGTACTGGGTTACCTTCAGACTAGTCCTGTGGGGAATGGTACTGGGTTACCTTCAGACTAGTCCTGTGGGGCCGGTACTGGGTTACCTTCAGACTAGTCCTGTGGGGCCGGTACTGGGTTACCTTCAGACTAGTCCTGTGGGGCCGGTACTGGGTTACCTTCAGACGAGTCCTGTGGGGCCGGTACTGGGTTACCTTCAGACTAGTCCTGTGGGGCCGGTACTGGGTTACCTTCAGACTAGTCCTGTGGGGCCGGTACTGGGTTACCTTCAGACTAGTCCTGTGGGGCCGGTACTGGGTTACCTTCAGACTAGTCCTGTGGGGCCGGTACTGGGTTACCTTCAGACTAGTCCTGTGGGGCCAGTACTGGGTTACCTTCAGACTAGTCCCGGGGGAATGGTACTGGGTTACCTTCAGACTAGTCCCGGGGGAATGGTTGGTTGTGCTGGGTTATGTATGTGTTGTTGTATGCTCACGTTAGTCTGGTTGTGCTGGGTTATGTATGTGTTGTTGCTCACGTTAGTCTGGTTGTGCTGGGTTATGTATGTGTTGTTGCTCACATTAGTCTGGTTGTGTTTACCCGTTTTGTATTCCGTGTGCTTTTGGTTCACCTGAATAAAAGGCTCCGTGTCCAAATACCTGCTCTCCTGCGCCTGACTCCCTTACAGCCACTTACGCCGACACAGGAGATTGAGACTGAGCCCATTCAAGAAATACATATCTCTATCTTAAACAAATGGTTTGTTTTAAAAATTATATATATATTTTACCCCTTTTTCGTGGTATCCAATTGTTTTTAGTAGCTAATATCTTGTCTCATCGCTACAACTCCCGTACGGGCTCGGGAGAGACGAAGGTTGAAAGTCATGCGTCCTCCGATACTTAACCCAACCAAGCTGCACAACGCACAACCCAATCAAGCCGCACTGCTTCTTAACACAGCGCGCATCCAACACGGAAGCCAGCCACACCAATGTGTCGGAGGAAACACGGTGCACCTGGCGACCTGGTTAGCGTGCACTGTGCCTGGCCCGCCACAGGAGTCGCTGGTGCGCGATGAGACAAGGATATCCCTACCGGCCAAACCCTCCCTAACCCAGACGACGCTAGGCCAATTGAGCGTCGCCCCACGGACTTCCCGGTCGCGGCCGGTTACGACAGAGCCTGGGCGCGAACCCAGAGCTGGCGCTGCAGTACAGCACCCTTAACCACTGCGAGGGAGGCCCAAAACAGACACATTTTGATGGGGATTTTTGTAGAATTAAACTATACAGGTGTGTCAATAGACTCTCAAAGTTAAATATTGTTGAAATGCAGATACAGTTGCAGCCATGTATATTGGAACCCTTGCACATTTCTTAAATTATTCCCTATTTCTTCAAAGTAATTAATTGAAATAAAAAAAAACGTATTTTTTTAAACCTTATTTTCTAAATTAAAATTGTAAACTTAAAGAAAAATGGCATGGACAAAATTATTGGCACCTCGGAGCTAGTGCTTGGTTGCACATGGTCAAGATAACTGCAGACAAATGCTTCTTGAAGCCATCAGTGAGCACCTTTCTACTGCTAATTAGGCAGCAAACTGCTCTAATTATTCAATGTTTTCAAGGTGCAACTGCTGTTTTCAGATCTCGTGGGAGGGTATGGATGTGATACCGATCTGGACTCAACGCTGGCCACTCCAGAACAGCCTTAACATTTCTTCTTGAATCATTCCAAGGTGCTTTTAAGTTTTCACGTTTTTATCAGTCATATACGTATATATAGTGTACGGATGTCCAACTAAATGCTTACATTCAGGTTCCTTCTGGACATATCAACAGCAATAAGAACTAATAAAAGATAAGAACAAGAGAGCCCTGTATACATTACAATAAAAACAGAATAATAAAACAACACGATATACAAAACAATATAAATTTAATAAAAGAAATCACATTCAACTACCATTATTAATAATCAGTGTGAATAAAAAAAAGGTTTAGATCATATCAGTTCATTCAGAGCGTTCAGACTCTGGCTACAGGAGGAGGCAACAGATCTGGGACCAGGCTACAGGAGGAGACAGCATATCTGGGACCAGGCTATAGGAGGAGACTACCGATCTGGGACCAGGCTATAGGAGGAGACTACAGATCTGGGACCAGGCTACAGGAGGAGACAGCATATCTGGGACCAGGCTATAGGAGGAGACTACAGATCTGGGACCAGGCTATAGGAGGAGACTACAGATCTGGGACCAGGCTATAGGAGGAGACTACAGATCTGGGACCAGGCTACACAAAGTAAATGTCTCAGTAGAATAGTAGAATAAACATTTTAGCATCAGTATAATACAGGAAGGCACAATTTATAGTCCAATATTTACACGTGTTCTGGGGAAGGGTGGGATGGGGGCCCACCCCCACCCATAGGCCCACCCATAGGCCACCCCCACCCATAGGCCCACCCACTGGGGAGCCAGGCTCGCCAATCAGGAAGTCTTGGGCTGGCATAGTTACATGTGGTCTGCGGTTGTGAGGCCGGTTGGACGTACTGCCAAATTCTATAGAACGATGTTTGAGGCGGCTTATGGTACAGAAATTAACATTACATTCTCTGGCAACAGCTCTGGTGGACAGTCCTACACTCATCCGTCAAAACTTGAGACTTCTGTGGCATTGTGTTGTGTGACAAAACTGCACATTTTAGTGGCCTTTTATTGTTCCCAACACAAGGTGCACCTGTGTAATGATCATGTTGTATGTATTTATATGTGTATGTGTGTATTTATGTGTGTGTGTGTGTGTGTGTGTATGTATGTATGTATGTATGCATGTATGTATGTACAGTATGTATGTTTGTATATATTTGCAAAAAATATATATGGGAGATTGGAGGTGATGCAGACAATTGATGAAAATTCTTCATTGGAAGTTTCCGTAACCAAATCTTCCGTCATTCTGTGAAATCATCGGTGTTATTCCTCCAAACCTTCTTTTCCTCTGTAGACCCTAGACGGTGAATAGGTGCAAATGTAGTATTATATCTATTACAGGTTTTCTCAAGTATTTTTTAACAATGTTGTCGATTTTTCAAAACAGAGTCTGCAAGACACAGAACTCTGTTGCAAAACACTAAATGCTTTTTCAAAATGTAGTTGCCTTCTCGAAACACAAATACAGTCATGTAAACTATATTACACCGTCAACATTGCCAATAGATTCATCTAAAGAACACAACTGTGCTAAAAGATTAACGTAAACATACTTCTTAATGGGCACACACTGGTTTTAAATCAACCATGTCATTTCAATTAAATGACCGTTGAACCAACAGGAAATAGACATATTCACACAGTCAATACTTTGTAGAAGAACCAGCCATTACAGCTGGAGGTTGTTCTGGGTAAAGTCTCTAAGAGCTTTCCACACCTGGATCATTGCTAGACAACCATTTTCATGTCTTGCCATAGATTTTCAAGTAGATTTAAGCAAAACTGTAACTCAGTCACTCATGACCATTCACTGTCTTCTTGGTAAGAAACTACAGTGTAGATTTGGCCTTGTGTTTTTAGGTTATTGTCCTGCTGAATGTATTCATCAAGGCAGACTTCCGGGTTTTCCTCTGTGCTGAGCTCCATTCTGTTTCTTTTTATCCTGAAAACCTCCCCGGTCCTTAACGATTACAAGCATACCCATAACGGAAAACCTCCCCAGTCCTTAACGATTACAAGCATACCCATAACGGAAAACCTCCCCGGTCCTTAACGATTACAAGCATACCCATAACGGAAAACCTCCCCGGTCCTTAACGATTACAAGCATACCCATAACGGAAAACCTCCCCAGTCCTTAACGATTACAAGCATAC
The DNA here is from genome assembly GCF_002021735.2 of Oncorhynchus kisutch. Lineage (NCBI taxonomy): Eukaryota > Metazoa > Chordata > Actinopteri > Salmoniformes > Salmonidae > Oncorhynchus > Oncorhynchus kisutch. The sequence continues at coordinate 78,043,961 of NC_034175.2, read as the reverse complement.
CCATAACGGAAAACCTCCCCAGTCCTTAACGATTACAAGCATACCCATAACGGAAAACCTCCCCAGTCCTTAACGATTACAAGCATACCCATAACGGAAAACCTCCCCAGTCCTTAACGATTACAAGCATACCCATAACGGAAAACCTCCCCAGTCCTTAACGATTACAAGCATACCCATAACGGAAAACCTCCCCAGTCCTTAACGATTACAAGCATACCCATAACGGAAAACCTCCCCAGTCCTTAATGATTACAAGCATACCCATAACGGAAAACCTCCCCAGTCCTTAATGATTACAAGCATACCCATAACGGAAAACCTCCCCAGTCCTTAACGATTACAAGCATACCCATAACGGAAAACCTCCCTGGTCTCTGTGGTTAAATCTATGTTTGAAATTCACTGCTCGACTGAGGGACCTTACAGATAGTTGTATTTTTAAAATTTATTTTACCTTTATTTTACTCGGCAAGTCAGTTAATAACAGATTCTTATTTTCAATGACGGTCTAGGAACAGTGGGTTAACTGCCTGTTCAGGGGGTAGAACGACAGATTTGTACCTTGTCAGCTCGGGGATTTGAACTTGCAACCTTCCGGTTACTAGTCCAACGCTCTAACCACTAGGCCACCCTGCCGCCCAAATGTCTATGTGTGGGGCACAGAGATGTTAAACACTATTATTGCACACAGAGTGAATCCATGCAACTTATTATGTGACTTGATAAGCACATGTTTACTCTTGAACTTATTTAGTCATAAAAAACGGGTGTTAAATACTTATACATTTCAGCTTAACAATTCCAGTTCGACATTATGGGGTATTGTGGGTAGGCCAGTGACACAACGTCTACACTTAACCCATTTTAAATTCAGGCTGTAACAACAGAAATTAGGTAAAAAAATCAAAGGGTGTGAATAGTTTCTGAAGGCTCTGTACTCGGTGGAGAAAACTATAAAACATCAACAAGTAGTGTCTCTCAACCAAAATAACTTTTGTTATTAGGTTAATGTTGGTCATGAATTTGAACAAAACAGACGTGTACAGTATCAAGGGAGTGATCCGTGTTAAAGCAGAGGTTGTTTGTAATGGTTTACCTGGTAAAGGAGAAAGGTGACAACAGAGATGACCATCAGTATGTTGGCTGCGACCAGTCCTGCTAGAGCTAGTCGGACTGACGTTTCTCCCATGTCACTCGTTCTCTGGGCCTCTGGCAACGAGCAGCCTGGTTCCTCTGCAGAAGGGCACACAGAAGGCCGTTCCAATATGAAGCCATTCTATATACACTCAGTTTCATTGACACCTGGTACAGGCGTTTTCTTTTTGTTAAGCCCATAACCATGTGTGTGAGGTGTATACGCTTGTTTCCAAGTAGATTTGTTTCAGACTACCAGGAAACACTCTGTGTTATCCTGTAGTATAAGGTTATTAAGGAATTCAGAGATTTAAACAAATCCGTTTCTGTAGCTCTTTCCTAACAGTCAATGACCAAAAGCGCCCTCTTTGGCCTCATGGGTGGAACGTTATTCATATTTTTTCATAATTAATCATGTTTGGGTTTTTTTTTTCTGCCGAAAATCTGGTGTTTCTACGTCAAACGGTTTTGTTATATTTCAGTCTTCTGTGATGTATCTAAAGTGTAATATTGGGATGCAAACTCCAAATGTAACACATTTCAACTCTATATCTGACATGGTGCAGACGTCATCTTTTTGTTAAGCCCATAACCATGTGTGTGAGGTGTATACGCTTGTTTCCAAGTAGATTTGTTTCAGACTACCAGGAAACACTCTGTGTTATCCTGTAGTATAAGGTTATTAAGGAATTCAGAGATTTAAACAAATCCGTTTCTTTCACTGAACCCTAACATAAAATATACACCTGTAACTAGAATTTTCCCCCAAATCTCCCATCAACTTCACAGTCCATGTTACAGCTTCACACAGTCACACAGTTTTATACGCCTAAGAATGTATTATCTCAGTATACATTAGTATACAGACTTACCTGGTATGAAGAGAAGAGTACCATTTCCAAACCTCCTGAGGTATGGCGGAGGGTACATGACCTCTATGCCACAGTAGTACAGGTCAGTGTCGTTACCCCGGAGACCAGAAATAGTCAGGTTCACCCTGCCTGGCCCTAACTGGCCCTGACAACACACCTCCCCCACTCCCTCCACCTGGAAGGATGTCTGGTTGTGGGTGAAGGAGGAGGTGCACACCTCCTGCTTCCCCTCCCTGTACACCCCCCGGTACAGAGTGACCCTTAGCTCCTCCGGTTCATGTCTCCCTGTGTGGTGGTAGGAGCAGAACAGCTCCACCTCACCACGAAAACCGACCACACGGTACGGCTGGGTGACCCTCAGCGCTGGGGAGAGAGGCGGGAGAGAGGTGGACAGAGAGAGGTAGAGAGCAGCAGAAAGAGGGAGAGAGAGAGAGAGAGGGGAAAGGTCAGATTCACTCACTGCTGTTGCTGAGCTTGTATCTTATACAGCTCCACCTCACCACGAAACAGGGGTCCACCTCATAACACCTGAGTTCCCAACAACACAATACAACTAACAACTAACTCTGCATTGACTAAATCTAGTCCTTAAAGAAATGTATCATATTTGAAAAGAACTCACCATTCCACACTGGGAGGTAAAGACCGAGACAGAGAAATGTCAACAGGCTGAGACTCATGATGACGAGAAGAAATGTTCCTCCAAAAATAATCTTGTCAGTCTTTTATATAACCAAGTGTTTTGGAAAGAGTTTGAGATGGTGCTCTGATACATACGCCATAGAAAGCCCATATGTACCTCAGTACCAGTAATCCCAAAACCACCCAGTCGAGTAGCCTATACAGTTCACTATTCTGCTGAAATAGGTTCCAATAACAACGGAAAATATGCAAAGTGAATATAAAGAGAGAGAGAAAAAACCGCCCTAAGTACAACAATGAAACGATTAGTCATAATGAAAATGCTGATTAGTGAGATTTGACACTTTTTGACGTCATCAGTGTTGATTGGAACATATTTGGTGCTGCAGTGATAATGCTCAAAAACCAACGATGGACGACCGGGGTTACACCTCTATTGTGGTAGATATTTAATTGAACCTTTATTTAACGAGGCAAGTCATTTAATTACAAATTCTTATTTATAATGACGGCCTACCAAAAGGCCTCCTGTGGGGACGGGTGGGGGGTCTGGGATTGAAAATACAAATATAGGACAAAACACAAATCAGGACAAGAGAGACAACACTACACTACATAAAGAGAGACACCACTACACTACATAAAGAGAGACACCACTACACTACATAAAGAGAGACACCACTACACTACATAAAGAGAGACACCACAACACTACATAAAGAGAGACCTAAGACACCACAACACTACATAAAGAGAGACCTAAGACAACACTACATAAAGAGAGACACCACTACACTACATAAAGAGAGACACCACTACACTACATAAAGAGAGACACCACAACACTACATAAAGAGAGACCTAAGACACCACAACACTACATAAAGAGAGACGTAAGACACCACAACACTACATAAAGAGAGACCTAAGACACCACAACACTACATAAAGAGAGACGCCACTACACTACATAAAGAGAGACCTAAGACACCACAACACTACATAAAGAGAGACAACACAACACTACACTACATAAAGAGAGACCTAAGACACCACAACACTACATAAAGAGAGACACCACACACTACATAAAGAGAGACCTAAGACACCACAACACTACATAAAGAGAGACACCACAACACTACATAAAGAGAGACAACACAACACTACATAAAGAGAGACAACACAACACTACACTACATAAAGAGAGACACCACAACACTACATAAAGAGAGACCTAAGACACCACAACACTACATAAAGAGAGACCTGAGACACCACAACACTACATAAAGAGAGACCTAAGACACCACAACACTACATAAAGAGAGACGTAAGACACCACAACACTACATAAAGAGAGACGTAAGACACCACTACACTACATAAAGAGAGACGCCACTACACTACATAAAGAGAGACCTAGGACACCACAACACTACATAAAGAGAGACCTGAGACACCACAACACTACATAAAGAGAGACCTAAGACACCACAACACTACATAAAGAGAGACCTGAGACACCACAACACTACATAAAGAGAGACCTGAGACACCACAACACTACATAAAGAGAGACCTGAGACACCACAACACTACATAAAGAGAGACCTAAGACACCACTACACTACATAAAGAGAGACGTAAGACACCACTACACTACATAAAGAGAGACACCACAACACTACATAAAGAGAGACACCACAACACTACATAAAGAGAGACCACTACACTACATAAAGAGAGACACCACTACACTACATAAAGAGAGACACCACTACACTACATAAAGAGAGACACCACAACACTACATAAAGAGAGACAACACTACACTACATAAAGAGAGACACCACTACACTACATAAAGAGAGACAACACTACACTACATAAAGAGAGACACCACTACACTACATAAAGAGAGACACCACAACACTACATAAAGAGAGACACCACTACACTACATAAAGAGAGACACCACTACACTACATAAAGAGAGACACCACTACACTACATAAAGAGAGACGTAAGACAACACTACACTACATAAAGAGAGACCTAAGACACCACAACACTACATAAAGAGAGACACCACTACACTACATAAAGAGAGACACCACTACACTACATAAAGAGAGACACCACTACACTACATAAAGAGAGACCTAAGACACCACAACACTACATAAAGAGAGACCTAAGACAACACTACATAAAGAGAGACCTAAGACAACACTACATAAAGAGAGACCTAAGGCGACAACACAGCACGGTAGCAACACCACATGACAACAACATGGCAGCAACACAACATGGTAGCAGCACAAAAACACGGAACAACCATTATTGGGCCCAGACAACAACACAAAGGGCAAGAAGGTTAGAGACAACAATACATCACGCGAAGCAGCCTGTCAACTGTCAGAAAAAGGGGTTTGTCTGAAATGGGACCCTACCCTTATGGGCCCTGGATAAAAGTAGTGCCCTATTTATGGAACAGAGTGCCATTTTAATGAGGGATTATCCACATATTTACCATCCATCACTCAATATTTGTGTGTGCTTACAGTATGTGAGGTTGTGTGAAACTGCTCAGTGATACGCAGTAGACATGATCTTTGATTTCCTAGAATAGGTGTGAAAATGTCTCGGTGGGGTCCCAAATGGCACCCTATTCCCTATATTATAGTGCACTACTTTAGACCAGAGCCCATGGTCAACAGTAGTGCACTACATAGGGAATAGGGTGCCATTTGAGCGTGAGCCCTGGCGTGTCAGGAAGAACGTGTGGTGAGGGCCTAACGTGAGGGTATGAAGTGAAACTCACATGAACTTTCTCCTTCCTTTACTTTTGAAACACTAACAGCTTCGTACAAAGCATTAAACAATAGGGAGGGAGTCATTGTTATGGAACAACACAGAGATTATACAGTGTCGGTTAACACCCTTTAATACAAACATACTGATTGGTAAAACAAAGCATTAAACAATAGGGAGGGAGTCATTGTTATGGAACAACACAGAGATTATACAGTGTCGGTTAACACCCTTTAATACAAACATACTGATTGGTAAAACAAAGCATTAAACAATAGGGAGGGAGTCATTGTTATGGAACAACACAGAGATTATACAGTGTCGGTTAACACCCTTTAATACAAACATACTGATTGGTAAAACAAAGCATTAAACAATAGGGAGGGAGTCATTGTTATGGAACAACACAGAGATTATACAGTGTCGGTTAACACCCTTTAATACAAACATACTGATTGGTAAAACTTTACTTAAAGCCTGTAAGAATAATGTATTCTGAAGCCGTTCCAATGCAGTATGAAGCCATTCTAATGCAGTATGAAGCCATTCTAATGCAGTATGAAGCCATTCTAACGCAGTATGAAGCCATTCTAATGCAGTATGAAGCCATTCTAATGCAGTATGAAGCCATTCTAATGCAGTATGAAGCCATTCTAATGCAGTATGAAGCCATTCTAATGCAGTATGAAGCCATTCTAATGCAGTATGAAGCCATTCTAATGCAGTATGAAGCCATTCTAATGCAGTATGAAGCCATTCTAATGCAGTATGAAGCCATTCTAATGCAGTATGAAGCCATTCTAATGCAGTATGAAGCAGTTCCAATGCAGTATGAAGCCATTCTAATGCAGTATGAAGCCATTCTAATGCAGTATGAAGCAGTTCCAATGCAGTATGAAGCCATTCTAATGCAGTATGAAGCCATTCTAATGCAGTATGAAGCCGTTCCAATGCAGTATGAAGCCATTCTAATGCAGTATGAAGCCATTCTAATGCAGTATGAAGCCATTCCAATGCAGTATGAAGCCATTCCAATGCAGTATGAAGCCGTTCCAATGCAGTATGAAGCCGTTCCAATGCAGAATGAAGCAGTTCTAATGCATCGTGAAGCCGTTCCAATGCATCGTGAAGCCGTTCCAATGCATCGTGAAGCCGTTCCAATGCATCGTGAAGCCATTCCAATGCATCGTGAAGCCGTTCGAGCCGTTGAATGCGTCAGTAGATTGATTGAAGAGCCAATCGGCTAAGTCCCAGATGGCACCCTATTCCCTACATAGTGCACAAAAGTAGTGCACGCACAGCCTTAGGAAGGTCAGCGTCAGAACCTTCCGGTGACTGGATACTGGACTCTCTGAGGACCTCTCTTCTCTCCTAGCTTAATGTTCAGGTATGTACTCTGAGCAGACACTTCCTTCTTCAGCTTCCTCTGAGGAACAAAGATATCAACCCATTAGTAATTGATAATACAGGGTCATCTATACATACTATACATACAGTCAGAATACAGGGTCATCTGTACATACTATACATACCGTCAGAATACAGGGTAATCTATACATACATTACCATCAGAATACAGGGTCATCTATACATACTATACATACAGTCAGAATACAGGGTCATCTGTACATACTATACATACCGTCAGAATACAGGGTAATCTATACATACATTACCATCAGAATACAGGGTCATCTATACATACTATACATACAGTCAGAATACAGGGTCATCTGTACATACTATACATACCGTCAGAATACAGGGTAATCTATACATACATTACCATCAGAATACAGGGTCATCTATACATACTATACATACAGTCAGAATACAGTGTCATCTATACATACTATACATACATTACCATCAGAATACAGGGTCATCTATACATACATTACCATCAGAATACAGTGTCATCTATACATACTATACATACATTACCATCAGAATACAGGGTCATCTATACATACATTACCATCAGAATACAGGGTCATCTATACATACATTACCATCGGAATACAGTGTCATCTATACATACTATACATACATTACCGTCAGAATACTGAATACAACATGTCAGACAGACTGACAGCAACGTGTCAGACAGACTGACAACAACATGTCAGACAGACTGACAGCAACATGTCAGACAGACTGATAACAACATGTCAGACAGACTGACAGCAACATGTCGGACAGACTGACAACAACATGTAGAAAACAGTCAGTGTAATCCTCGACACAATTTAAAATGTATTGTCTGGATAGGTCACATAAAATCAGTCATTTGGGACGCAGACAGACTGACAGCAATGTGTCAGACAGACTGACAACAACATGTCAGACAGACTGACAGCAACGTGTCAGACAGACTGACAGCAACATGTCAGACAGACTGACAACAACATGTCAGACAGACTGACAGCAACGTGTCAGACAGACTGACAACAACATGTCAGACAGACTGACAGCAACATGTCAGACAGACTGATAACAACATGTCAGACAGACTGACAGCAACGTGTCAGACAGACTGACAGCAACATGTCAGACAGACTGATAACAACATGTCAGACAGACTGACAGCAACATGTCGGACAGACTGACAACAACATGTAGAAAACAGTCAGTGTAATCCTCGACACAATTTAAAATGTATTGTCTGGATAGGTCACATAAAATCAGTCATTTGGGACGCAGACAGACTGACAGCAATGTGTCAGACAGACTGACAACAACATGTCAGACAGACTGACAGCAACGTGTCAGACAGACTGACAGCAACATGTCAGACAGACTGACAACAACATGTCAGACAGACTGACAGCAACGTGTCAGACAGACTGACAACAACATGTCAGACAGACTGACAGCAACATGTCAGACAGACTGATAACAACATGTCAGACAGACTGACAGCAACGTGTCAGACAGACTGACAGCAACATGTCAGACAAACTGATAACAACATGTCAGACAGACTGACAGCAACCTGTCAGACAGACTGACAGCAACATGTCAGACAGACTGACAGCAACATGTCAGACAGACTGATAACAACATGTCAGACAGACTGACAGCAACGTGTCAGACAGACTGACAGCAACATGTCAGACAGACTGATAACAACATGTCAGACAGACTGACAGCCACGTGTCAGACAGACTGACAGGAAAGTGTCAGACAGACTGACAGCAACATGTCAGACAGACTGACAACAACATGTAGAAAACAGTCAGTGTAATCCTCGACACAATTTAAAATGTATTGTCTGGATAGGTCACATAAAATCAGTCATTTGGGACGCAGAAAGACTGACAGCAATGTGTAAGACAGACTGACAGCAACATGTCAGACAGACTGACAACAACATGTCAGACAGACTGACAGCAACGTGTCAGACAGACTGACAACAACATGTCAGACAGACTGACAGCAACATGTCAGACAGACTGATAACAACATGTCAGACAGACTGACAGCAACGTGTCAGACAGACTGACAGCAACATGTCAGACAGACTGATAACAACATGTCAGACAGACTGACAGCAACGTGTCAGACAGACTGACAGCAAAGTGTCAGACAGACTGACAGCAACATGTCAGACAGACTCACTGACACCAACATGTCAGACAGACTGACAACAACATTTCAGACAGACAGACTGACAACAATGTGTCAGACAGACAGACTGACAGCAACGTGTCAGACAGACAGACAGCAACATGTCAGACAGACTGATAACAACATGTCAGACAGACTGACAGCAACGTGTCAGACAGACTGACAGCAACGTGTCAGACATGGAACTACGATAGAAAACAGTCAGTGTAATCCTCGACACAATTTAAAATGTATTGTCTGGATAGGTCACATAAAATCAGTCATTTGGGACGCAGACAGACTGACAGCAATGTGTCAGACAGACTGACAGCAACGTGTCAGACAGACTGATAACAACATGTCAGACCCTGTATTCTGATGGTAATGTATGTATAGTATGCATAGATGACCCTGTATTCTGATGGTAATGTATGTATAGTATGTATAGATGACACTGTATTCTGATGGTAATGTATGTATAGATGACCCTGTATTCCGATGGTAATGTATGTATAGTATGTATAGATGACACTGTATTCCGATGGTAATGTATGTATAGATGACCCTGTATTCTGATGGTAATGTATGTATAGATGACACTGTATTCTGATGGTAATGTAAGTATAGATGACCCTGTATTCTGATGGTAATGTATGTATAGATGACACTGTATTCTGATGGTAATGTAAGTATAGATGACCCTGTATTCTGATGGTAATGTATGTATAGATGACACTGTATTCTGATGGTAATGTATGTATAGATGACACTGTATTCTGATGGTAATGTAAGTATAGATGACCCTGTATTCTGATGGTAATGTATGTATAGATGACCCTGTATTCTGACGGTAATGTATGTATAGTATGTACACGTCAGTCTGTCTGCGTCCCAAATGACTGATTTTATGTGACCTATCCAGACAATACATTTTAAATTGTGTCGAGGATTACACTGACTGTTTTCTATCGTAGTTCCATGAAGTGTATGATGCAGAAAAGTGGCCTACCATAGGCTGCAATTTGGAACGCAGGCTCTGTCATTGTGCTGGATCTACCTACCCAGATGAGGATGACGATGATGGTGAGGATGGTGCTGTAGAGGAGTAGCACCCCACATCCCACCAGCAGCAGACACAGAAGGAGGGGATCCTCCACACAACTCTGTTTGGCCAGTGGATCATGGGGTTTCAGACACTGCTTCTCTGTGAACCAATCAGAACACACAAGAAGCCCGTAATAAGAAATAAGATCTGGGAACAGGCAAGGAATGTATGGTTCTGTTATAAATCTGGGACCAGGCTAGGATAGTATGGTTCTGTTATAGATCTGGGACCAGGCTAGGATTGTATGGTTCTGTTATAGATCTAGGACCATTCTAGGACAGTTTGTTTCTTTTATAGATCTGGGACCAGGCTAGGACAGTATGGTTCTGTTATAGATCTGGGACCAGGCTAGGATTGTATGGTTCTGTTATAGATCTAGGACCATTCTAGGACAGTTTGTTTCTTTTATAGATTATGGACCAGGCTATGATTGTATTGTTCTGTTATAGATCATGGACTAGCCAGGATAGTATGGTTCTGTAATAGATCATGGACTAGCTAGGATAGTATGGTTATGTTATAGATCTGGAACCAGGCTTGGATAGTATGGTTCTGTTATAGATCATGGACCAGGCTAGGATAGTATGGTTCTGTTATAGATCATGGACCAGGCTAGGACAGTATGGTTCTGTTTCGATCTCGGACCAGGCTAGGATAGTATGGTTCTGTTATAGATCTGGGACCAGGCTAGGAGAGTATGATTCTGTTATAGATCTGGGACCAGGCTAGGAGAGGATGATTCTGTTATAGATCTGGGACCAGGCTAGGATAGTATGGTTCTGTTATAGATCTGGGACCAGGCTAGGATAGTATGGTTCTGTTATAGATATGGGACCAGGCTAGTATAGTATGGTTCTGTTTTAGATCTGGGACCAGGCTTGGATAGTATGGTTCTGTTTTAGATCTGGGACCAGGCGAGAATAGTATGGTTCTGTTATAGATCATGGACCAGGCTAGTAGAGTATGGTTCTGTTTCGATCTCGGACCAGGCTAGGATAGTATGGTTCTATTTTAGATCTGGAACCAGGCTTGGATAGTATGGTTCTGTTAAAGATCTGGGACCAGGCTAGGATAGTATGGTTCTGTTATAAATCTGGGACCAGGCTAGGATAGTACGGTTCTGTTATAGATCTGGGACCAGGCTAGGATAGTATGGTTCTGTTATAAATCTGGGTCCAGGCTATGATTGTAATGGTTCTGTTATAGATCAAGGACCAGGCTAGGATAGTATGGTTCTGTTATAGATCTGGAACCAGTCTTGGATAGTATGGTTCTGTTATAGATCATGGACCAGGATAGGATAGTATGGTTCTATTTCGATCTAGGACCAGGCTAGGATAGTATGGTTCTGTTATAGATCTGGGACCAGGCTAGGATAGTATGGTTCTGTTATAGATCTGGGACCAGGCTAGGATAGTATGGTTATGTTATAAATCTGGGACCAGACTAGGATAGTATGGTTCTGTTATAGATCTGGGACCAGGCTAGGATTGTATGGTTCTGTTATAGATCTAGGACCATTCTAGGACAGTTTGTTTCTTTTATAGATCTGGGACCAGGCTAGGACAGTATGGTTCTGTTATAGATCTGGGACCAGGCTAGGATTGTATGGTTCTGTTATAGATCTAGGACCATTCTAGGACAGTTTGTTTCTTTTATAGATTATGGACCAGGCTATGATTGTATTGTTCTGTTATAGATCATGGACTAGCCAGGATAGTATGGTTCTGTTATAGATCATGGACTAGCTAGGATAGTATGGTTCTGTTATAGATCTGGAACCAGGCTTGGATAGTATGGTTCTGTTATAGATCATGGACCAGGCTAGGATAGTATGGTTCTGTTATAGATCATGGACCAGGCTAGGACAGTATGGTTCTGTTTCGATCTCGGACCAGGCTAGGATAGTATGGTTCTGTTATAGATCTGGGACCAGGCTAGGAGAGTATGATTCTGTTATAGATCTGGGACCAGGCTAGGAGAGTATGATTCTGTTATAGATCTGGGACCAGGCTAGGAGAGTATGATTCTGTTATAGATCTGGGACCAGGCTAGGAGAGTATGATTCTGTTATAGATCTGGGACCAGGCATGGATAGTATGGTTCTGTTTTAGATCTGGGACCAGGCGAGAATAGTATGGTTCTGTTATAGATCATGGACCAGGCTAGTAGAGTATGGTTCTGTTTCGATCTCGGACCAGGCTAGGATAGTATGGTTCTATTTTAGATCTGGAACCAGGCTTGGATAGTATGGTTCTGTTAAAGATCTGGGACCAGGCTAGGATAGTATGGTTCTGTTATAAATCTGGGACCAGGCTAGGATAGTACGGTTCTGTTATAGATCTGGGACCAGGCTAGGATAGTATGGTTCTGTTATAAATCTGGGTCCAGGCTATGATTGTATGGTTCTGTTATAGATCAAGGACCAGGCTAGGATAGTATGGTTCTGTTATAGATCTGGAACCAGTCTTGGATAGTACGGTTCTGTTATAGATCATGGACCAGGCTAGGATAGTATGGTTCTATTTCGATCTAGGACCAGGCTAGGATAGTATGGTTCTGTTATAGATCTGGGACCAGGCTAGGATAGTATGGTTCTGTTATAGATCAGGGATTAGCTAGGATAGTATGGTTCTGTTATAGATATGGGACCAGGCTAGTATAGTATCGTTCTGTTATAGATCATGGATTAGCTAGGATAGTATGGTTCTGTAAGTGATGTTATAGATCTTGGACCAGGCTAGTATAGTATCGTTCTGTTATAGATCAGGGATTAGCTAGGATAGTATGGTTCTGTTATAGATATGGGACCAGGCTAGTATAGTATCGTTCTGTTATAGATCATGGATTAGCTAGGATAGTATGGTTCTGTAAGTGATGTTATAGATCTTGGACCAGGCTAGGATAGTATGGTTCTGTTATAGATCTGGGAACAGGCTAGGATAGTATGGTTCTGTTATAGATCTGGGACCAGGCTAGGATAGTATGGTTCTGTTATAGATCTGGGACCAGGCTAGGATAGTATGTTTCTGTTATAGATCATGGACCAGACTAGGATAGTATGGTTCTGTAAGTGATGTTATAGATCTTGGACCAGGCTAGTATAGTATCGTTCTGTTATAGATCAGGGATTAGCTAGGATAGTATGGTTCTGTTATAGATATGGGACCAGGCTAGTATAGTATCGTTCTGTTATAGATCATGGATTAGCTAGGATAGTATGGTTCTGTAAGTGATGTTATAGATCTTGGACCAGGCTAGGATAGTATGGTTCTGTTATAGATCTGGGAACAGGCTAGGATAGTATGGTTCTGTTATAGATCTGGGACCAGGCTAGGATAGTATGGTTCTGTTATAGATCTGGGACCAGGCTAGGATAGTATGTTTCTGTTATAGATCATGGACCAGACTAGGATAGTATGGTTCTGTAAGTGATGTTATAGATCTTGGACCAGGCTAGTATAGTATCGTTCTGTTATAGATCATGGACTAGCTAGGATAGTATGGTTCTGTTTTAGATCTGGAACCAGGCTTTGATAGTATGGTTCTGTTATAGATCTGGGACCAGGCTAGGAGAGTATGATTCTGTTATAGATCTGGGACCAGGCTAGGATAGTACGGTTCTGTTATAGATCTGGGACCAGGCTAGGATAGTGTGGTTCTGTTATAGATCTGGGACCAGGCGAGAATAGTATGGTTCTGTTATAGATCATGGACCAGGCTAGTAGAGTATGGTTCTGTTTCGATCTCGGACCAGGCAAGGATAGTATGGTTCTGTTTCGATCTCGGACCAGGCAAGGATAGTATGGTTCTGTTTTTGATCTGGGACCAGGCTAGGATAGTATGGTTCTGTTATAGATCATGGACCAGGCTAGGATAGTATGATTCTGTTATAGATCATGGACCAGGCTAGGATAGTATGGTTCTATTTTAGATCTGGAACCAGGCTTGGATAGTATGGTTCTGTTATAGATCATGGACCAGGCTAGGATAGTATGGTTCTGTAAGTGATGTTATAGATCTTGGACCAGGCTAGTATAGTATCGTTCTGTTATAGATCATGGATTAGCTAGGATAGTATGGTTCTGTTATAGATATGGGACCAGGCTAGTATAGTATCGTTCTGTTATAGATCACGGATTAGCTAGGATAGTATGGTTCTGTTATAGATCATGGACTAGCTAGGATAGTATGGTTCTGTTTTAGATCTGGAACCAGGCTAGGATAGTATGGTTCTGTTTCGATCTCGGACCAGGCAAGGATAGTATGGTTCTGTTTCGATCTCGGACCAGGCTAGGAGAGTATGATTCTGTTATAGATCTGGGACCATGCTAGGATTTAATGGTTCTGTTATAGATCTGGGACCAGGCTAGGAGAGTATGGTTCTGTTATATATCTGGGACCAGGCTAGGATAGTATGGTTCTGTTATAGATCTGGGACCAGGCTAGGATAGTATGGTTTAGTTATAGATCTGGGACCAGGCTAGGATAGAATGGTTCTGTTATAGATCTGCGACCAGGCTAGGATTGTATGGTTCTGTTATAGATCTGGGACCAGGCTAGGATAGTATGGTTCTGTTATAGATCTGGGACCAGGCTAGGATAGTATGGTTCTGTTATAGATCTGGGACCAGGCTAGGATAGTATGGTTCTGTTTAAGATCTGGGACCAAGCCAGGATAGTATGGTTCTGTTTTAGATCTTGGACCAGGCGAGAATAGTATGGTTCTGTTATAGATCATGGACCAGGCTAGTAGAGTATGGTTCTGTTTCGATCTCGGACCAGGCAAGGATAGTATGGTTCTGTTTCGATCTCGGACCAGGCAAGGATAGTATGGTTCTGTTATAGATCATGGACCAGGCTAGGATAGTATGATTCTGTTATAGATCATGGACCAGGCTAGGATAGTATGGTTCTATTTTAGATCTGGAACCAGGCTTGGATAGTATGGTTCTGTTATAGATCATGGACCAGGCTAGGATAGAATAGTTCTGTTATAGATCATGGACCAGGCTAGGATAGTATGGTTCTGTTTCGATCTCGGACCAGGCTAGGATAGTATGGTTCTGTTATAGATCTGGGACCAGGCTAGGATAGTATGGTTCTGTTATAGATCTGGGACCAGGCTAGGATAGTATTTTTCTGTTATAAATCTGGGACTAGGCTAGGATAGTACGGTTCTGTTATAGATCTAGGACCAGGTAGGATAGTATGGTTCTGTTATAAATCTGGGTCCAGGCTATGATTGTATGGTTCTGTTATAGATCAAGGACCAGGCTAGGATAGTATGGTTCTGTTATAGATCTGGAACCAGTCTTGGATAGTATGGTTCTGTTATAGATCATGGACCAGGCTAGGATAGTATGGTTCTATTTCGATCTAGGACCAGGCTAGGATAGTATGGTTATGTTATAAATCTGGGACCAGACTAGGATAGTATGGTTCTGTTATAGATCTGGGACCAGACTAGGATAGTATGGTTCTGTAAGTGATGTTATAGATCTTGGACCAGGCTAGGATAGTATGGTTCTGTTATAGATCTGGGAACAGGCTAGGATAGTATGGTTCTGTTATAGATCTGGGACCAGGCTAGGATAGTGTGGTTCTGTTATAGATGTGGGACCAGGCTAGGATAGTATGTTTCTGTTATAGATCATGGACCAGACTAGGATAGTATGGTTCTGTAAGTGATGTTATAGATCTTGGACCAGGCTAGTATAGTATGGTTCTGTTATAGATCATGGACCAGGCTAGTAGAGTATGGTTCTGTTTCGATCTCGGACCAGGCAAGGATAGTATGGTTCTGTTTCGATCTCGGACCAGGCAAGGATAGTATGGTTCTGTTTTTGATCTGGGACCAGGCTAGGATAGTATGGTTCTGTTATAGATCATGGACCAGGCTAGGATAGTATGATTCTGTTATAGATCATGGACCAGGCTAGGATAGTATGGTTCTATTTTAGATCTGGAACCAGGCTTGGATAGTATGGTTCTGTTATAGATCATGGACCAGGCTAGGATAGTATGGTTCTGTAAGTGATGTTATAGATCTTGGACCAGGCTAGTATAGTATCGTTCTGTTATAGATCATGGATTAGCTAGGATAGTATGGTTCTGTTATAGATATGGGACCAGGCTAGTATAGTATCGTTCTGTTATAGATCACGGATTAGCTAGGATAGTATGGTTCTGTTATAGATCATGGACTAGCTAGGATAGTATGGTTCTGTTTTAGATCTGGAACCAGGCTTGGATAGTATGGTTCTGTTATAGATCTGGGACCAGGCTAGGAGAGTATGATTCTGTTATAGATCTGGGACCAGGCTAGGATAGTATGGTTCTGTTATAGATCTGGGACCAGGCTAGGATAGTATGGTTCTGTTATAGATCTGGGACCAGGCTAGGATAGTATGGTTCTGTTATAGATCTGGGACCAGGCTAGGATAGTATGGTTTAGTTATAGATCTGGTACCAGGCTAGGATAGAATGGTTCTGTTATAGATCTGCGACCAGGCTAGGATAGTATGGTTCTGTTTAAGATCTGGGACCAAGCCAGGATAGTATGGTTCTGTTTTAGATCTGGGACCAGGCGAGAATAGTATGGTTCTGTTATAGATCATGGACCAGGCTAGTAGAGTATGGTTCTGTTTCGATCTCGGACCAGGCAAGGATAGTATGGTTCTGTTTCGATCTCGGACCAGGCTAGGAGAGTATGATTCTGTTATAGATCTGGGACCATGCTAGGATTTAATGGTTCTGTTATAGATCTGGGACCAGGCTAGGAGAGTATGGTTCTGTTATATATCTGGGACCAGGCTAGGATAGTATGGTTCTGTTATAGATCTGTGACCAGGCTAGGATAGTATGGTTTAGTTATAGATCTGGGACCAGGCTAGTATAGAATGGTTCTGTTATAGATCTGCGACTAGGCTAGGATTGTATGGTTCTGTTATAGATCTGGGACCAGGCTAGGATAGTATGGTTCTGTTATAGATCTGGGACCAGGCTAGGATAGTATGGTTATGTTATAAATCTGGGACCAGAATAGGATAGTATGGTTCTGTTATAGATCTGGGACCAGGCTAGTATAGTATCGTTCTGTTATAGATCATGGATTAGCTAGGATAGTATGGTTCTGTTATAGATCTGGGACCAGGCTAGGATAGTATGGTTCTGTTATAGATCTGGGACCAGGCGAGAATAGTATGGTTCTGTTTCGATCTCGGACCAGGCAAGGATAGTATGGTTCTGTTTTTGATCTGGGACCAGGCTAGGATAGTATGGTTCTGTTATAGATCATGGACCAGGCTAGGATAGTATGGTTCTGTTATAGATCATGGACCAGGCTAGGATAGTATGGTTCTGTAAGTGATGTTATAGATCTTGGACCAGGCTAGTATAGTATCGTTCTGTTATAGATCATGGATTAGCTAGGATAGTATGGTTCTGTTATAGATATGGGACCAGGCTAGTATAGTATCGTTCTGTTATAGATCACGGATTAGCTAGGATAGTATGGTTCTGTTATAGATCATGGACTAGCTAGGATAGTATGGTTCTGTTTTAGATCTGGAACCAGGCTTGGATAGTATGGTTCTGTTATAGATCTGGGACCAGGCTAGGAGAGTATGATTCTGTTATAGATCTGGGACCAGGCTAGGATAGTATGGTTCTGTTATAGATCTGGGACCAGGCTAGGATAGTATGGTTCTGTTATAGATCTGGGACCAGGCTAGGATAGTATGGTTCTGTTATAGATCTGGGACCAGGCTAGGATAGTATGGTTTAGTTATAGATCTGGTACCAGGCTAGGATAGAATGGTTCTGTTATAGATCTGCGACCAGGCTAGGATTGTATGGTTCTGTTATAGATCTGGGACCAGGCTAGGATAGTATGGTTCTGTTTCGATCTCGGACCAGGCAAGGATAGTATGGTTCTGTTTCGATCTCGGACCAGGCTAGGAGAGTATGATTCTGTTATAGATCTGGGACCATGCTAGGATTTAATGGTTCTGTTATAGATCTGGGACCAGGCTAGGAGAGTATGGTTCTGTTATATATCTGGGACCAGGCTAGGATAGTATGGTTCTGTTATAGATCTGGGACCAGGCTAGGATAGTATGGTTTAGTTATAGATCTGGGACCAGGCTAGTATAGAATGGTTCTGTTATAGATCTGCGACTAGGCTAGGATTGTATGGTTCTGTTATAGATCTGGGACCAGGCTAGGATAGTATGGTTCTGTTATAGATCTGGGACCAGGCTAGGATAGTATGGTTATGTTATAAATCTGGGACCAGAATAGGATAGTATGGTTCTGTTATAGATCTGGGACCAGGCTAGGATAGTATGTTTCTGTTATAGATCATGGACCAGACTAGGATTGTATGGTTCTGTAAGTGATGTTATAGATCTTGGACCAGGCTAGTATAGTATCGTTCTGTTATAGATCAGGGATTAGCTAGGATAGTATGGTTCTGTTATAGATATGGGACCAGGCTAGTATAGTATCGTTCTGTTATAGATCATGGATTAGCTAGGATAGTATGGTTCTGTAAGTGATGTTATAGATCTTGGACCAGGCTAGGATAGTATGGTTCTGTTATAGATCTGGGAACAGGCTAGGATAGTATGGTTCTGTTATAGATCTGGGACCAGGCTAGGATAGTATGGTTCTGTTATAGATCTGGGACCAGGCTAGGATAGTATGTTTCTGTTATAGATCATGGACCAGACTAGGATAGTATGGTTCTGTAAGTGATGTTATAGATCTTGGACCAGGCTAGTATAGTATCGTTCTGTTATAGATCAGGGATTAGCTAGGATAGTATGGTTCTGTTATAGATATGGGACCAGGCTAGTATAGTATCGTTCTGTTATAGATCATGGATTAGCTAGGATAGTATGGTTCTGTTATAGATCATGGACTAGCTAGGATAGTATGGTTCTGTTTTAGATCTGGAACCAGGCTTTGATAGTATGGTTCTGTTATAGATCTGGGACCAGGCTAGGAGAGTATGATTCTGTTATAGATCTGGGACCAGGCTAGGATAGTATGGTTCTGTTATAGATCTGGGACCAGGCTAGGATAGTATGGTTCTGTTATAGATCTGGGACCAGGCTAGGATAGTATGGTTCTGTTATAGATCTGGGACCAGGCTAGGATAGTATGGTTCTGTTATAGATCTGGAACCAGGCTTGGATAGTATGGTTCTGTTATAGATCTGGGACCAGGCTAGGAGAGTATGATTCTGTTATAGATCTGGGACCAGGCTAGGATAGTATGGTTCTGTTTTAGATCTGGGACCAGGCGAGAATAGTATGGTTCTGTTTTAGATCTGGGACCAGGCTTGGATAGTATGGTTCTGTTTTAGATCTGGGACCAGGCGAGAATAGTATGGTTCTGTTATAGATCATGGACCAGGCTAGTAGAGTATGGTTCTGTTTCGATCTCGGACCAGGCAAGGATAGTATGGTTCTGTTTTTGATCTGGGACCAGGCTAGGATAGTAAGGTTGTGTTATAGATCTGGAACCAGGCTAGGATAGTATGGTTCTCTTATAGATCTGGGACCATGCTAGGATTTAATGGTTCTGTTATAGATCTGGGACCAGGCTAGGAGAGTATGGTTCTGTTATATATCTGGGACCAGGCTAGGATAGTATGGTTCTGTTATAGATCTGGGACCAGGCTAGGATAGTATGGTTTAGTTATAGATCTGGGACCAGGCTAGTATAGAATGGTTATGTTATAGATCTGCGACTAGGCTAGGATTGTATGGTTCTGTTATAGATCTGGGACCAGGCTAGGAGTGTATGGTTCTGTTATAGATCTGGGACCAGACTAGGATTGTATGGTTCTGTTATAGATATGGGACCAGGCGAGGATAGTATGGTTCTGTTATAGATCTGGGACCAGGCCAGGATAGTATGGTTCTGTTATAGATCTGGGACCAGGCTAGGATAGTATGGTTCTGTTATAGATCTGGGACCAGGCTAGGAAAATATGGTTCTGTTATAGATCATGGACTAGCTAGGATAGTATGGTTCTGTTTTAGATCTGGAACCAGGCTTGGATAGTATGGTTCTGTTATAGATCATGAACCAGGCTAGGATAGTATGGTTCTGTTATAGATCATGGACCAGGCTAGGATAGTACGGTTCTGTTATAGATCTGGGACCAGGTAGGATAGTATGGTTCTGTTATAAATCTGGGTCCAGGCTATGATTGTATGGTTCTGTTATAGATCAAGGATCAGGCTAGGATAGTATGGTTCTGTTATAGATCTGGAACCAGTCTTGGATAGTATGGTTCTGTTATAGATCATGGACCAAGCTAGGATAGTATGGTTCTATTTCGATCTAGGACCAGGCTAGGATAGTATGGTTCTGTTTTTGATCTGGGACCAGGCTAGGATAGTAAGGTTGTGTTATAGAACTGGAACCAGGCTAGGATAGTATGGTTCTCTTATAGATCTGGGACCATGCTAGGATTTAATGGTTCTGTTATAGATCTGGGACCAGGCTAGGAGAGTATGGTTCTGTTATATATCTGGGACCAGGCTAGGATAGTATGGTTCTGTTATAGATCTGGGATCAGACTAGGATTGTATGGTTCTGTTATAGATATGGGACCAGGCGAGGATAGTATGGTTCTGTTATAGATCATGGACCAGACTAGGAAAGTATGGTTCTGTAAGTGATGTTATAGATCTTGGACCAGGCTAGTATAGTATCGTTCTGTTATAGATCAGGGATTAGCTAGGATAGTATGGTTCTGTTATAGATATGGGACCAGGCTAGTATAGTATCGTTCTGTTATAGATCATGGATTAGCTAGGATAGTATGGTTCTGTTATAGATCATGGACTAGCTAGGATAGAATGGTTCTGTTATAGATCTGGGACCAGGCTAGGAGAGTATGATTCTGTTATAGATCTGGGACCAGGCTAGGAAAATATGGTTCTGTTATAGATCATGGACTAGCTAGGATAGTATGGTTCTGTTTTAGATCTGGAACCAGGCTTGGATAGTATGGTTCTGTTATAGATCATGAACCAGGCTAGGATAGTATGGTTCTGTTATAGATCATGGACCAGGCTAGGATAGTACGGTTCTGTTATAGATCTGGGACCAGGTAGGATAGTATGGTTCTGTTATAAATCTGGGTCCAGGCTATGATTGTATGGTTCTGTTATAGATCTGGGACCAGGCTAGGAGAGTATGGTTCTGTTATAGATCTGGAACCAGTCTTGGATAGTATGGTTCTGTTATAGATCATGGACCAAGCTAGGATAGTATGGTTCTATTTCGATCTAGGACCAGGCTAGGATAGTATGGTTCTGTTTTTGATCTGGGACCAGGCTAGGATAGTAAGGTTGTGTTATAGATCTGGAACCAGGCTAGGATAGTATGGTTCTCTTATAGATCTGGGACCATGCTAGGATTGAATGGTTCTGTTATAGATCTGGGACCAGGCTAGGAGAGTATGGTTCTGTTATATATCTGGGACCAGGCTAGGATAGTATGGTTCTGTTATAGATCTGGGACCAGGCTAGGATAGTATGGTTTAGTTATAGATCTGGGACCAGGCTAGGATAGAATGGTTCTGTTATAGATCTGCGACCAGGCTAGGATTGTATGGTTCTGTTATAGATCTGGGACCAGGCTAGGATAGTATGGTTCTGTTATAGATCTGGGACCAGACTAGGATTGTATGGTTCTGTTATAGATATGGGACCAGGCGAGGATAGTATGGTTCTGTTATAGATCATGGACCAGACTAGGATAGTATGGTTCTGTAAGTGATGTTATAGATCTTGGACCAGGCTAGTATAGTATCGTTCTGTTATAGATCAGGGATTAGCTAGGATAGTATGGTTCTGTTATAGATATGGGACCAGGCTAGTATAGTATCGTTCTGTTATAGATCATGGATTAGCTAGGATAGTATGGTTCTGTTATAGATCATGGACTAGCTAGGATAGTATGGTTCTGTTTTAGATCTGGAACCAGGCTTTGATAGTATGGTTCTGTTATAGATCTGGGACCAGGCTAGGAGAGTATGATTCTGTTATAGATCTGGGACCAGGCTAGGATAGTATGGTTCTGTTATAGATCTGGGACCAGGCTAGGATAGTATGGTTCTGTTATAGATCTGGGACCAGGCTAGGATCGTATGGTTCTGTTTTAGATCTGGGACCAGGCTTGGATAGTATGGTTCTGTTTTAGATCTGGGACCAGGCGAGAATAGTATGGTTCTGTTATAGATCATGGACCAGGCTAGTAGAGTATGGTTCTGTTTCGATCTCGGACCAGGCAAGGATAGTATGGTTCTGTTTTTGATCTGGGACCAGGCTAGGATAGTAAGGTTGTGTTATAGATCTGGAACCAGGCTAGGATAGTATGGTTCTGTTATAGATCTGGGACCAGGCTAGGATAGTATGGTTCTGTTATATATCTGGGACCAGGCTAGGATAGTATGGTTCTGTTATAGATCTGGGACCAGGCCAGGATAGTATGGTTCTGTTATAGATCTGGGACCAGGCTAGGATAGTATGGTTCTGTTATAGATCTGGGACCAGGCTAGGAAAATATGGTTCTGTTATAGATCATGGACTAGCTAGGATAGTATGGTTCTGTTTTAGATCTGGAACCAGGCTTGGATAGTATGGTTCTGTTATAGATCATGAACCAGGCTAGGATAGTATGGTTCTGTTATAGATCATGGACCAGGCTAGGATAGTATGATTCTGTTATAGATCATGGACCAGGCTAGGATAGTATGGTTCTATTTTAGATCTGGAACCAGGCTAGGATAGTATGGTTCTGTTTCGATCTCGGACCAGGCTAGGATAGTATGGTTCTGTTATAGATCTGGGACCAGGATAGGATAGTATGGTTCTGTTATAGATCTGGGACCAGGCTAGGATAGTATTTTTCTGTTATAGATCTGGGACCAGGCTAGGATAGTATGGTTCTGTTATAAATCTGGGACCAGGATAGGATAGTATGGTTCTGTTATAGATCTGGGTCCAGGCTATGATTGTATGGTTCTGTTATAAATCTGGGTCCAGGCTATGATTGTATGGTTCTGTTATCGATCAAGGATCAGGCTAGGATAGTATGGTTCTGTTATAGATCTGGAACCAGTCTTGGATAGTATGGTTCTGTTATAGATCATGGACCAGGCTAGGATAGTATGGTTCTATTTCGATCTAGGACCAGGCTAGGATAGTATGGTTCTGTTTTTGATCTGGGACCAGGCTAGGATAATAAGGTTGTGTTATAGATCTGGAACCAGGCTAGGATAGTATGGTTCTCTTATAGATCTGGGACCATGCTAGGATTTAATGGTTCTGTTATAGATCTGGGACCAGGCTAGGAGAGTATGGTTCTGTTATATATCTGGGACCAGGCTAGGATAGTATGGTTCTGTTATAGATCTGGGACCAGGCTAGGATAGTATGGTTTAGTTATAGATCTGGGACCAGGCTAGGATAGAATGGTTCTGTTATAGATCTGCGACCAGGCTAGGATTGTATGGTTCTGTTATAGATCTGGGACCAGGCTAGGATAGTATGGTTCTGTTATAGATCTGGGACCAGACTAGGATTGTATGGTTCTGTTATAGATATGGGACCAGGCGAGGATAGTATGGTTCTGTTATAGATCTGGGACCAGGCCAGGATAGTATGGTTCTGTTATAGATCTGGGACCAAGCTAGGAAAATATGGTTCTGTTATAGATCATGGACTAGCTAGGATACTATGGTTCTGTTTTAGATCTGGAACCAGGCTTGGATAGTATGGTTCTGTTATAGATCATGAACCAGGCTAGGATAGTATGGTTCTGTTATAGATCATGGACCAGGCTAGGATAGTATGATTCTGTTATAGATCATGGACCAGGCTAGGATAGTATGGTTCTGTTATAGATCTGGGACCAGGATAGGATAGTATGGTTCTGTTATAGATCTGGGACCAGGCTAGGATAGTTTTTTTCTGTTATAAATCTGGGACCAGGCTAGGATAGTACGGTTCTGTTATAGATCTGGGACCAGGTAGGATAGTATGGTTCTGTTATAAATCTGGGTCCAGGCTATGATTGTATGGTTCTGTTATAGATCAAGGATAAGGCTAGGATAGTATGGTTCTGTTATAGATCTGGAACCAGTCTTGGATAGTATGGTTCTGTTATAGATCATGGACCAGGCTAGGATAGTATGGTTCTATTTCGATCTAGGACCAGGCTAGGATAGTATGGTTCTGTCATAGTTCTGGGACCAGGCTAGGATAGTATGGTTCTGTTATAGATCTGGGACCAGGCTAGGATAGTATGGTTATGTTATAAATCTGGGACCAGACTAGGATAGTATGGTTCTGTTATAGATCTGGGAACAGGCTAGGATAGTATGGTTCTGTTATAGATCTGGGACCAGGCTAGGATAGTGTGGTTCTGTTATAGATCTGGGACCAGGCTAGGATAGTATGTTTCTGTTATAGATCATGGACCAGACTAGGATAGTATGGTTCTGTTTCGATCTCGGACCAGGCAAGGATAGTATGGTTCTGTTTTTGATCTGGGACCAGGCTAGGATAGTAAGGTTCTGTTATAGATCTGGAACCAGGCTAGGATAGTATGGTTCTCTTATAGATCTGGGACCAGGCTAGGATAGAATGGTTCTGTTATAGATCTGCGACCAGGCTAGGATTGTATGGTTCTGTTATAGATCTGGGACCAGGCTAGGATAGTATGGTTCTGTTATAGATCTGGGACCAGGCTAGGATAGTATGTTTCTTTTATAGATCAGGGACCCGGCTAGGATAGTATGGTTCTGTTATAGATCTGGGACCAGGCTAGGATAGTATGGTTCTGTTTTAGATCTGGGACCAGGCGAGAATAGTATGGTTCTGTTATAGATCATGGACCAGGCTAGTAGAGTATGGTTCTGTTTCGATCTCGGACCAGGCAAGGATAGTATGGTTCTGTTTCGATCTCGGACCAGGCAAGGATAGTATGGTTCTGTTTTTGATCTGGGACCAGGCTAGGATAGTATGGTTCTGTTATAGATCATGGACCAGGCTAGGATAGTATGATTCTGTTATAGATCATGGACCAGGCTAGGATTGTATGGTTCTGTTTCGATCTCGGACCAGGCTAGGATAGTATGGTTCTGTTATAGATCTGGGACCAGACTAGGATAGTATGGTTCTGTAAGTGATGTTATAGATCCTGGACCAGGCTAGGATAGTATGGTTCTGTTATAGATCTGCGACCAGGCTAGGATTGTATGGTTCTGTTATAGATCTGGGACCAGGCTAGGATAGTATGGTTCTGTTATAGATCTGGGACCAGACTAGGATTGTATGGTTCTGTTATAGATATGGGACCAGGCGAGGATAGTATGGTTCTGTTATAGATCTGGGACCAGGCCAGGATAGTATGGTTCTGTTATAGATCTGGGACCAAGCTAGGAAAATATGGTTCAGTTATAGATCATGGACTAGCTAGGATACTATGGTTCTGTTTTAGATCTGGAACCAGGCTTGGATAGTATGGTTCTGTTATAGATCATGAACCAGGCTAGGATAGTATGGTTCTGTTATAGATCATGGACCAGGCTAGGATAGTATGATTCTGTTATAGATCATGGACCAGGCTAGGATAGTATGGTTCTGTTATAGATCTGGGACCAGGATAGGATAGTATGGTTCTGTTATAGATCTGGGACCAGGCTAGGATAGTATTTTTCTGTTATAAATCTGGATCCAGGCTAGGATAGTACGGTTCTGTTATAGATCTGGGACCAGGTAGGATAGTATGGTTCTGTTATAAATCTGGGTCCAGGCTATGATTGTATGGTTCTGTTATAGATCAAGGATAAGGCTAGGATAGTATGGTTCTGTTATAGATCTGGAACCAGTCTTGGATAGTATGGTTCTGTTATAGATCATGGACCAGGCTAGGATAGTATGGTTCTATTTCGATCTAGGACCAGGCTAGGATAGTATGGTTCTGTCATAGTTCTGGGACCAGGCTAGGATAGTATGGTTCTGTTATAGATCTGGGACCAGGCTAGGATAGTATGGTTATGTTATAAATCTGGGACCAGACTAGGATAGTATGGTTCTGTTATAGATCTGGGAACAGGCTAGGATAGTATGGTTCTGTTATAGATCTGGGACCAGGCTAGGATAGTGTGGTTCTGTTATAGATCTGGGACCAGGCTAGGATAGTATGTTTCTGTTATAGATCATGGACCAGACTAGGATAGTATGGTTCTGTTTCGATCTCGGACCAGGCAAGGATAGTATGGTTCTGTTTTTGATCTGGGACCAGGCTAGGATAGTAAGGTTCTGTTATAGATCTGGAACCAGGCTAGGATAGTATGGTTCTCTTATAGATCTGGGACCAGGCTAGGATAGAATGGTTCTGTTATAGATCTGCGACCAGGCTAGGATTGTATGGTTCTGTTATAGATCTGGGACCAGGCTAGGATAGTATGGTTCTGTTATAGATCTGGGACCAGGCTAGGATAGTATGTTTCTTTTATAGATCAGGGACCCGGCTAGGATAGTATGGTTCTGTTATAGATCTGGGAGCAGGCTAGGATAGTATGGTTCTGTTTTAGATCTGGGACCAGGCGAGAATAGTATGGTTCTGTTATAGATCATGGACCAGGCTAGTAGAGTATGGTTCTGTTTCGATCTCGGACCAGGCAAGGATAGTATGGTTCTGTTTCGATCTCGGA
This sequence comes from Oncorhynchus kisutch, assembly GCF_002021735.2. Classification (NCBI taxonomy): domain Eukaryota; kingdom Metazoa; phylum Chordata; class Actinopteri; order Salmoniformes; family Salmonidae; genus Oncorhynchus; species Oncorhynchus kisutch. The sequence goes on along the minus strand of NC_034175.2, from coordinate 78,017,029 downwards.
CCAGGCAAGGATAGTATGGTTCTGTTTTTGATCTGGGACCAGGCTAGGATAGTATGGTTCTGTTATAGATCATGGACCAGGCTAGGATAGTATGATTCTGTTATAGATCATGGACCAGGCTAGGATAGTATGGTTCTGTTTCGATCTCGGACCAGGCTAGGATAGTATGGTTCTGTTATAGATCTGGGACCAGGCTAGGATAGTATGGTTCTGTTATAGATCTGGGACCAGGCTAGGATAGTATTTTTCTGTTATAAATCTGGGACCAGGCTAGGATAGTACGGCTCTGTTATAGATCTGGGACCAGGCTAGGATAGTATGGTTATGTTATAAATCTGGGACCAGACTAGGATAGTATGGTTCTGTTATAGATCTGGGACCAGACTAGGATAGTATGGTTCTGTAAGTGATGTTATAGATCCTGGACCAGGCTAGGATAGTATGGTTCTGTTATAGATCTGGGAACAGGCTAGGATAGTATGGTTCTGTTATAGATCTGGGACCAGGCTAGGATAGTGTGGTTCTGTTATAGATGTGGGACCAGGCTAGGATAGTATGTTTCTGTTATAGATCATGGACCAGACTAGGATAGTATGGTTCTGTAAGTGATGTTATAGATCTTGGACCAGGCTAGTATAGTATCGTTCTGTTATAGATCATGGATTAGCTAGGATAGTATGGTTCTGTTATAGATATGGGACCAGGCTAGTATAGTATCGTTCTGTTATAGATAATGGATTAGCTAGGATAGTATGGTTCTGTTATAGATCATGGACTAGCTAGGATAGTATGGTTCTGTTATAGATCTGGGACCAGGCTAGGAGAGTATGATTCTGTTATTGATCTGGGACCAGGCTAGGATTTAATGGTTCTGTTATAGATCTGGGACCAGGCTAGGAGTGTATGGTTCTGTTATATATCTGGGACCAGGCTAGGATAGTATGGTTCTGTTATAGATCTGGAACCAGGCTAGGATAGTATGGTTTAGTTATAGATCTGGGACCAGGCTAGGATAGAATGGTTCTGTTATAGATCTGCGACCAGGCTAGGATTGTATGGTTCTGTTATAGATCTGGGACCAGGCTAGGATAGTATGGTTCTGTTATAGATCTGGGACCAGGCTAGGATAGTATGGTTCTGTTATAGATCATGGACCAGGCTAGGATAGTATGGTTCTGTTTTAGATCTGGGACCAGGCGAGAATAGTATGGTTCTGTTATAGATCATGGACCAGGCTAGTAGAGTATGGTTCTGTTTCGATCTCGGACCAGGCAAGGATAGTATGGTTCTGTTTCGATCTCGGACCAGGCAAGGATAGTATGGTTCTGTTTTTGATCTGGGACCAGGCTAGGATAGTATGGTTCTGTTATAGATCATGGACCAGGCTAGGATAGTATGATTCTGTTATAGATCATGGACCAGGCTAGGATAGTATGGTTCTATTTTAGATCTGGAACCAGGCTTGGATAGTATGGTTCTGTTATAGATCATGGACCAGGCTAGGATAGTATAGTTCTGTTGTAGATCATGGACCAGGCTAGGATAGTATGGTTCTGTTTCGATCTCGGACCAGGCTAGGATAGTATGGTTCTGTTATAGATCTGGGACCAGGCTAGGATAGTATGGTTCTGTTATAGATCTGGGACCAGGCTAGGATAGTATTTTTCTGTTATAAATCTGGGACCAGGCTAGGATAGTACAGTTCTGTTATAGATCTGGGACCAGGTAGGATAGTATGGTTCTGTTATAAATCTGGGTCCAGGCTATGATTGTATGGTTCTGTTATAGATCATGGACCAGACTAGGATAGTATGGTTCTGTAAGTGATGTTATAGATCTTGGACCAGGCTAGTATAGTATCGTTCTGTTATAGATCATGGATTAGCTAGGATAGTATGGTTCTGTTATAGATCATGGACTAGCTAGGATAGTATGGTTCTGTTTTAGATCTGGAACCAGGCTTGGATAGTATGGTTCTGTTATAGATCTGGGACCAGGCTAGGAGAGTATGATTCTGTTATAGATCTGGGACCAGGCTAGGATAGTATGGTTCTGTTATAGATCTGGGACCAGGCTAGGATAGTATGGTTCTGTTATAGATCTGGGACCATGCTAGGATTTAATGGTTCTGTTATAGATCTGGGACCAGGCTAGGAGAGTATGGTTCTGTTATATATCTGGGACCAGGCTAGGATAGTATGGTTCTGTTATAGATCTGGGACCAGGCTAGGATAGTATGGTTTAGTTATAGATCTGGGACCAGGCTAGGATAGAATGGTTCTGTTATAGATCTGCGACCAGGCTAGGATTGTATGGTTCTGTTATAGATCTGGGACCAGGCTAGGATAGTATGGTTCTGTTTTAGATCTGGGACCAGGCGAGAATAGTATGGTTCTGTTATAGATCATGGACCAGGCTAGTAGAGTATGGTTCTGTTTCGATCTCGGACCAGGCAAGGATAGTATGGTTCTGTTTCGATCTCGGACCAGGCTAGGATAGTATGGTTCTGTTATAGATCATGGACCAGGCTAGGATAGTATGATTCTGTTATAGATCATGGACCAGGCTAGGATAGTATGGTTCTATTTTAGATCTGGAACCAGGCTTGCATAGTATGGTTCTGTTATAGATCATGGACCAGGCTAGGATAGTATAGTTCTGTTATAGATCATGGACCAGGCTAGGATAGTATGGTTCTGTTTCGATCTCGGACCAGGCTAGGATAGTATGGTTCTGTTATAGATCTGGGACCAGGCTAGGATAGTATGGTTCTGTTATAGATCTGGGACCAGGCTAGGATAGTATTTTTCTGTTATAAATCTGGGACTAGGCTAGGATAGTACGGTTCTGTTATAGATCTGGGACCAGGTAGGATAGTATGGTTCTGTTATAAATCTGGGTCCAGGCTATGATTGTATGGTTCTGTTATAGATCAAGGACCAGGCTAGGATAGTATGGTTCTGTTATAGATCTGGAACCAGTCTTGGATAGTATGGTTCTGTTATAGATCATGGACCAGGCTAGGATAGTATGGTTCTATTTCGATCTAGGACCAGGCTAGGATAGTATGGTTATGTTATAAATCTGGGACCAGACTAGGATAGTATGGTTCTGTTATAGATCTGGGACCAGACTAGGATAGTATGGTTCTGTAAGTGATGTTATAGATCTTGGACCAGGCTAGGATAGTATGGTTCTGTTATAGATCTGGGAACAGGCTAGGATAGTATGGTTCTGTTATAGATCTGGGACCAGGCTAGGATAGTGTGGTTCTGTTATAGATGTGGGACCAGGCTAGGATAGTATGTTTCTGTTATAGATCATGGACCAGACTAGGATAGTATGGTTCTGTAAGTGATGTTATAGATCTTGGACCAGGCTAGTATAGTATCGTTCTGTTATAGATCATGGATTAGCTAGGATAGTATGGTTCTGTTATAGATATGGGACCAGGCTAGTATAGTATCGTTCTGTTATAGATCATGGATTAGCTAGGATAGTATGGTTCTGTTATAGATCATGGACTAGCTAGGATAGTATGGTTCTGTTTTAGATCTGGAACCAGGCTTGGATAGTATGGTTCTGTTATAGATCTGGGACCAGGCTAGGAGAGTATGATTCTGTTATAGATCTGGGACCAGGCTAGGATAGTATGGTTCTGTTATAGATCTGGGACCAGGCTAGGATAGTATGGTTCTGTTATAGATCTGGGACCAGGCGAGAATAGTATGGTTCTGTTATAGATCATGGACCAGGCTAGTAGAGTATGGTTCTGTTTCGATCTCGGACCAGGCAAGGATAGTATGGTTCTGTTTTTGATTTGGGACCAGGCTAGGATAGTAAGGTTCTGTTATAGATCTGGAACCAGGCTAGGATAGTATGGTTCTGTTATAGATCTGGGACCAGGCTAGGATAGTATGGTTCTGTTATAGATCTGGGACCAGGCTAGGATAGTATGGTTCTGTTTTAGATCTGGGACCCGGCTAGGATAGTATGGTTCTGTTATAGATCAAGGACCAGGCTAGGATAGTATGGTTCTGTTTTAGATCTGGGACCCGGCTAGGATAGTATGGTTCTGTTATAGATCTGGGACCAGGCTAGTATAGTATGGTTCTGTTATAGATCTGGGACCAGGCTAGGATAGTATGGTTCTGTTATAGATCTGGGACCAGGCTAGGATAGTATGGTTCTGTTATAGATCAGGGACCAGGCTAGGATAGTATGGTTCTGTTTTAGATCTGGGACCCGGCTAGGATAGTATGGTTCTGTTATAGATCTGGGACCAGGCTAGGATAGTATGGTTCTGTTATAGATGTTATAGATCTGGGACCCGGCTAGGATAGTCTGGTTCTGTTAGAGATGTTTTAGATCTGGGACCCGGCTAGGATAGTCTGGTTCTGTTAGAGATGTTTTAGATCTGGGACCCGGCTAGGATAGTATGGTTCTGTTAGAGATGTTATAGATCTGGGACCAGGCTAGGATAGTATGATTCTGTTATAGATCTGGGACCAGGTTAGGATAGTATGGTTCTGTTATTGATCTGGGACCAGGCTAGGATAGTATGGTTCTGTTATAGATCTGGAACCAGGCTAGTATAGAATGGTTCTCTTATAGATCTGGGACCAGGCTAGGATTGTATGGTTCTGTTATTGATCTGGGACCAGGCTAGGATAGTATGGTTCTTTTATAGATCTGGGACCAGGCTAGGATAGTATGGTTATGTTAGAGATGTTTTAGATCTGGGACCAGGCTAGGATAGTCTGGTTGTGTTATAGATCTGGGACCAGGCTAAGATAGTATGGTTCTGTTAGAGATGTTATAGATCTGGGACCAGGCTAGGATAGTCTGGTTGTGTTATAGATCTGGGACCAGGCTAAGATAGTATGGTTCTGTTAGAGATGTTATAGGTCTGGGACCAGGCTAAGATAGTCTGGTTGTGTTATTGATCTAGGACCAGGTCAGTTCATTTGTGCAGTGCATCATCTTTGTATTCAGTCCCTTACCTGTTATCAGTAGAGTGTGAACAGAGTCCACTTTATAAGGGGGTGACCACAGCCTCTCTGCTCTGCAGATGTACAGTCCTGTTCCATTGACCGTGAACACATAGCGGTTGGTTTGGTTGTGGTTCAGGTTCTGTTCAGCTAGGTAGAACTGGACCCAGGTGTCTGATTGGTTGTTTATGGTGTGATTCTGGTTCCTCTTGAGCACTGTGGTGTGAACGGGGGACTGGTTCAAAGAGAGGTGGAATCTCAGATCGTCTCCTGTCATGTTGGGGCAGGAGATGGACACTCTGCTGTGGAGAGATACACTCTGTATGGACAGAGGTCTGTCTGTATGGGGAAACAAGGAGGGTGGGTTAAGTGACTATGACATGTTAGAGGGCAGGAACCTGTTTCTGTAGTGAGACAGCTTGATGTAGAGTACACCCCCTGGACAGGACGCTAGTCTATCTCCTGTTTCTGTAGTGAGACAGCTTGATGTAGAGTACACCCCCTAGACAGGACGCTAGTCTATCTCCTGTTTTTTTAGTGAGACAGCTTGATGTAGAGTACACCCCCTGGACAGGACACTAGTCTATCTCCTGTTTCTGTAGTGAGACAGCTTGATGTACAGGACACCCCCTGGACAGGACACTAGTCTTTCTCCTGTTTCTGTAGTGAGACAGCTTGATGTAGAGTACACCCCCTGGACAGGACTCTAGTCTATCTCCTGTTTCTGTAGTGAGACAGCTTGATGTAGAGTACACCCCCTGGACAGCTTGATGTAGAGTACACCCCCTGGTGGGTTAGGAACTTTAGTGAGTGTAATTTTACGTCTGAAACGTCCCTCCTGTTGGGATAGTGACGTCACGTTCCAGAAGACAACAGGCTTCGGATTCTTTGAGTCAGAAATCAAGAGCCTGTAGAGGTGTCGGGTGAAGTTACCCTTAGGAAGCTTATCCTGGGTCAGTTTTGCATCCCCCCCCCAAAAAAATTGTTGTTTTGTTGAGGTTAGAATCTGAGGAGGGGGAACTGATCCTAGATCTGTACTTAGAGTTAACAGAGCGTCTGTGGAGGAGAATCTACAGTACTAGTATGTGACACAGAGATGTGAAGAACCACTGTGCAGCAGTTGTTTACATCATACCTCACTCCATCCTGTTTGCTCAGTCAGGAAGTGGTTGCCACAATAGATCTCTGAACCTATGTTGTTTGATTATAAAGATAAAATGAACCCATCTGTGACTGCAACATTCAATATCAGAAAAAACATTGTGAACCCTCTTCTCTCTCTATATTGATCTGAAGAGTTTAATTCCAAAACGCTATATATCCATTTTCATAAATGTTGGTAAATGAGCTTTTATTGTTATAAGAAGTTATGAAATGTAACATTGTTATCAGGAAATATTCCAAAAGGATAGAAATAAACTTGTGCTGCCGGTGCTGCTGGTGCTGCTAGTGCTGCTGGTGCTGCCAGTGCAGCTGATGCTACCGGTGCTGCTGGTGCTGCCGGTGCAGCTGATGCTACCGGTGCTGCCGGTGCTGCCAGGGCTGCCAGTGCTACTGGTGCTGCCGGTGCTGCCGGTGCTGCTGGTGCTACTGGTGCTGCCGGTGCTGCCGGTGCTGCTGGTGCTGCCACTCCATCAGGTCAGGGATAGTAGTGATTTCAGTAATAAGCCGGTCCTGCCACTCCATCAGATCAGGGATAGTAGTGATCTCAGTAATAACCCGCAGCATCATGTTGTGGGGGTGCTTTGCTGCAGGAAGGACTAGTGCACTTCACAAAATAGATGGCATCATGAGAGAGAAAAATTACGTGGATATATTGAAGCAACATCTCAAGACATCAGTCAGGAAGTTAAGGCTTGGTCACAAATGGGTCTTCCAAATGGAAAATGACCCCAAGCATACTTCCAAAGTTGTGGCAAAATGGCTTAAGGACAACAAAGTCAAGGTATTGGAGTGGCCATCACAAAGCCCTGACCTCAATCCTATAGAAAATTTGTGGGCAGAACTAAAAAAAAGCATGTGCAAGCAAGGAGGCCTACAAACCTGACTCAGTTACACCAGCTCTGTCAGGAGGAGTGGGTCAAAATTCACCTAACGTATTGTGGGAAGCTTGTGGAAGGCTGCCCGAAACGTTTGACCCAAGTTAAACAATTTAAAGGCAATGCTACCAAATACTAATTGAGTGTATGTAAACTTCTGACCCACTGGGAATGTGATGAAAGAAATAAAAGCTGAAATAAATCATTCCCTCTACTATTATTCTGACATTTCACATTCTTAAAATAAAGAGGTGATCCTAACTGACCTAAGACAGGGGATTTTTTTTACTAGGATTAAATGTCAGGAATTGTGAAAAACTGAGTTTAAATGTATTTGGCTGAGGTGTACGTACGGTCATTGTGAGGACGATGTCGTCGATGCACTTACTGATGAAGCCGGTGACTAAGGTACAGGGTTGGGTAGGTGACAGGGTTGGGTAGGTGACAGGGTTGGGTAGGTGACAGGGTTGGGTAGGTACAGGGTTGGGTAGGTGACAGGGTTGGGTAGGTACAGGGTTGGGTAGGTGACAGGGTTGGGTGGGTGACAGGGTTGGGTAGGTGACAGGGTTGGGTAGGTACAGGGTTGGGTAGGTACAGGGTTGGGTAGGTGACAGGGTTGGGTAGGTACAGGGTTGGGTAGGTGACAGGGTTGGGTAGGTACAGGGTTGGGTAGGTGACAGAGTTGGGTAGGTGACAGGGTTGGGTAGGTGACAGGGTTGGGTAGGTACAGGGTTGGGTAGGTACAGGGTTGGGTAGGTGACAGGGTTGGGTAGGTGACAGGGTTGGGTAGGTACAGGGTTGGGTAGGTACAGGGTTGGGTAGGTGACAGGGTTGGGTAGGTGACAGGGTTGGGTAGGTGACAGGGTTGGGTAGGTACAGGGTTGGGTAGGTTACAGGGTTGGGTAGGTGACAGGGTTGGGTAGGTGACAGGGTTGGGTAGGTACAGGGTTGGGTAGGTGACAGGGTTGGGTAGGTGACAGGGTTGGGTAGGTACAGGGTTGGGTAGGTGACAGGGTTGGGTAGGTGACAGGGTTGGGTAGGTACAGGTTTGGGTAGGTGACAGGGTTGGGTAGGTGACAGGGTTGGGTAGGTACAGGGTTGGGTAGGTACAGGGTTGGGTAAGGTGACAGGGTTGGGTAGGTGACAGGGTTGGGTAGGTACAGGGTTGGGTAGGTGACAGGGTTGGGTAGGTGACAGGGTTGGGTAGGTACAGGGTTGGGTGGGTGACAGGGTTGGGTAGGTGACAGGGTTGGGTAGGTACAGGGTTTGGGTAGGTGACAGGGTTGGGTAGGTGACAGGGTTGGGTAGGTGACAGGGTTGGGTAGGTACAGGGTTGGGTAGATGACAGGGTTGGGTAGGTACAGGGTTGGGTAGGTGACAGGGTTGGGTAGGTTACAGGGTTGGGTAGGTGACAGGGTTGGGTAGGTGACAGGGTTGGGTAGGTGACAGGGTTGGGTGGGTACTGGGTTGGGTAGGTACAGGGTTGGGTAGGTGACAGGGTTGGTAGTGACAGGGTTGAGTGGTGACAGGGTTGGGTAGGTGACAGGGTTGGGTAGGTACAGGGTTGGGTAGGTGACAGGGTTGGGTAGGTACAGGGTTGGGTAGGTGACAGGGTTGGGTAGGTACAGGGTTGGGTAGGTGACAGGGTTGGGTAGGTACAGGGTTGGGTAGGTACAGGGTTGGGTAGGTACAGGGTTGGGTAGGTACAGGGTTGGGTAGGTGACAGGGTTGGGTAGGTGACAGGGTTGGGTAGGTACTGGGTTGGGTAGGTGACAGGGTTGGGTAGGTGACAGGGTTGGGTAGGTACAGGGTTGGGTAGGTACAGGGTTGGGTAGGTACAGGGTTGGGTAGGTGACAGGGTTGGGTAGGTGACAGGGTTGGGTAGGTACAGGGTTGGGTAGGTGACAGGGTTGGGTAGGTACAGGGTTGGGTAGGTGACAGGGTTGGGTAGGTGACAGGGTTGGGTAGGTGACAGGGTTGGGTAGGTGACAGGGTTGGGTAGGCCCAGGGTTGGGTAGGTTACAGGGTTGGGTAGGTGACAGGGTTGGGTAGGTGACAGGGTTGGGTAGGTACAGGGTTGGGTAGGTGACAGGGTTGGGTAGGTGACAGGGTTGGGTAGGTACAGGGTTGGGTAGGTGACAGGGTTGGGTAGGTGACAGGGTTGGGTAGGTACAGGTTTGGGTAGGTGACAGGGTTGGGTAGGTGACAGGGTTGGGTAGGTACAGGGTTGGGTAGGTACAGGGTTGGGTAGGTGACAGGGTTGGGTAGGTGACAGGGTTGGGTAGGTACAGGGTTGGGTAGGTGACAGGGTTGGGTAGGTGACAGGGTTGGGTAGGTACAGGGTTGGGTGGGTGACAGGGTTGGGTAGGTGACAGGGTTGGGTAGGTACAGGGTTGGGTAGGTGACAGGGTTGGGTAGGTGACAGGGTTGGGTAGGTGACAGGGTTGGGTAGGTACAGGGTTGGGTAGGTGACAGGGTTGGGTAGGTACAGGGTTGGGTAGGTGACAGGGTTGGGTAGGTACAGGGTTGGGTAGGTACAGGGTTGGGTAGGTACAGGGTTGGGTGGGTACAGGGTTGAGTAAGTGACACGGTTGGGTAGGTGACAGGGTTGGGTAGGTGACAGGGTTGGGTAGGTACAGGGTTGGGTAGGTGACAGGGTTGGGTAGGTACAGGGTTGGGTAGGTGACAGGGTTGGGTAGGTACAGGGTTGGGTAGGTACAAGTTTGGGTAGGTGACAGGGTTGGGTAGGTGACAGGGTTGGGTAGGTACTGGGTTGGGTAGGTGACAGGGTTGGGTAGGTAACAGGGTTGGGTAGGTACAGGGTTGGGTAGGTACAGGGTTGGGTAGGTACAGGGTTGGGTAGTGACAGGGTTGGGTAGGTGACAGGGTTGGGTAGGTGACAGGGTTGGGTAGGTACAGGGTTGGGTAGGTGACAGGGTTGGGTAGGTACAGGGTTGGGTAGGTGACAGGGTTGGGTAGGTGACAGGGTTGGGTAGGTGACAGGGTTGGGTAGGTGACAGGGTTGGGTAGGCCCAGGGTTGGGTAGGTTACTCTCTAAATGTAATCTGTTCCAGTTACTAGTTACCAAAATTGTAATCAGTAACGTATCTTCTGGATTACCCAGACTCAGTAATGTAATCTGATTAAATTCAGTTACTTTTAGATTACTTTCCCCTTAAGAGGCATTAGAAGAAGACACAAACGTATGTTACCAGTTGAATAACATCTATTGCAGGATAAATCAATGTTATCGTTTACATAGCTGGTCATATATGGATGTTCAATTGAACTTTATGGGTTGGTTCTGTAGGCTTCTTCTAACCCATCGCCTTCTACTACATATAATAATAGGATTCAATTATATCTTTACATTAAAAACCAAAGTCTATCAGAATTCCAGTCATTCTAACCAATGTTATACCCCTTGATCTTCAAGAACAGGATGTGGAAATATGGAAGTATGGAAGTATAGATTAGCCAAATGGATTTATCTGAGCATGACCCCAAAAATATGGATTTATTAGCCAGCCCTACTCTGTGGTTTATGATTTTCTTGTTATTAGAAGACTGATTGGGCTCCATGATTCGAGTTGAAAAATAAATGCTGCGCTCATGGAATGGCAGGCTTTGAGGACTACTGAAGAGGGCTATTTACATAAATTTAATTTAATCCATATGCTGCATTAGCTATATGCCTCTTGTTTATCTTTTTGTTGGTGACAATTTGACATCTTCATAATATGGCGCTGTTTAAAAGGGCAAATCCATAAATAACTTAACTTAAATGACCAGATATTCTCCCTTTATCAGCCAATAAACTAGATTTAGTTCGAAGAGAGCAGAGTTGGAGAGGCTCTACCTCTTTAAGGAGTGGGAATATTTTCAGACTGAGAAATACGGGTGATCAATATTTAGGTCCTATTTCTAGGCAATGTAGTAAACTATAGCCTAATCATAGGCCTATTTAGGAAGTACATTTCCTTGGAAAGATAGCTGCCCCGTGCTTCTCTGCCCACGTATACATAGGCTATAGCCTGTTCTATTTAATAGAGACAACACGCTCACCTGATCTCACAGGTACGGCTACTGAACTGGAAGCAGCAAGAAGGATGACAGCAGAACGCACTACGTTTAGTCCTATAGGAAATATCCTACCTTTTTAGGAGGCGATTTGCAGATGACAGCAGTGGTGAAGGATGACAGCAGTGGTGAAGGATGACAGCAGTGGTGAAGGATGACAGCAGTGGTGTAGGATGACAGCAATGGTGAAGGATGACAGCAGTGGTGAAGGATGACAGCAGTGGTGTAGGATGACAGCAGTGGTGAAGGATGACAGCAGTGGTGTAGGATGACAGCAGTGGTGAAGGATGACAGCAGTGGTGAAGGATGACAGCAGTGTTGAAGGATGACAGCAGTGGTGAAGGATGACAACAGTGGTGAAGGATGACAACAGTGGTGAAGGATGACAGCAGTGGTGAAGGATGACAGCAGTGGTGTAGGATGACAGCAGTGGTGAAGGATGACAGCAGTGGTGTAGGATGACAGCAGTGGTGAAGGATGACAGCAGTGTAGTGTGGATCCCAGCCTATAGAATAATAGCTACATAGTGTGGATCCCAGCCTATAGAATAACAGCTATATAGTGTGGATCCCAGCCTATAGAATAACAGCTACATAGTGTGGATCCCAGTCTATAGAATAACAGCTATATAGTGTGGATCCCAGCCTATTGAATAACAGCTATATAGTGTGGATCCCAGCCTATAGAATAACAGCTATATAGTGTGGATCCCAGCCTATAGAATAACAGCCATATAGTGTGGATCCCAGCCTATAGAATAACAGCTATATAGTGTGGATCCCAGCCTATTGAATAACAGCTATATAGTGTGGATCCTAGCCTATAGAATAACAGCTATATAGTGTGGATCCCAGCCTATAGAATAACAGCTATATAGTGTGGATCCCAGCCTATAGAATAACAGCTATATAGTGTGGATCCCAGCCTATAGAATAACAGCTATATAGTGTGGATCCCAGCCTATAGAATAACAGCTATATAGTGTGGATCCCAGCCTATTGAATAACAGCTATATAGTGTGGATCCTAGCCTATAGAATAACAGCTATATAGTGTGGATCCCAGCCTATAGAATAACAGCTATATAGTGTGGATCCCAGTCTATAGAATAACAGCTATATAGTGTGGATCCCAGCCTATAGAATAACAGCTATATAGTGTGGATCCCAGCCTATAGAATAACAGCTATATAGTGTGGATCCTAGCCTATAGAATAACAGCTATATAGTGTGGATCCCAGCCCATGGAATTAAAATGGGGGCTTTTATTGCTCAATCTAATTCATGCTGATTAAATAAATAATCTTTTGACCTAATAGACACATGATCAAACTCGCACACTTCTGATAGACTTAAAGGGGCCATCTGTAGTTGCTACATCCATTTCTGGACTATATATATATATATATATATATATATAATTAATATCTGTCCATTGTTTTTTGCAGAATATAACATAAAATATAGCTTACTTATAAATGCCTCTTGAGCTGAGTTCAACTGTCACACCCCATCAGAACCTAAAATATAACCCTGTTTAATCCGGTGTTTGTAAACATTGTAAATGTAAACAAACAGTGTATAGCTTCATAACGTAACTGTTATTCTCATGGATGCTCAGTCCTTACATCTAGAGCTCTGTCTATTCATCTGAGATTGGTTACATTTCTCCAGGACCATCCCTCTGCTTTTTACCAAGACAGAGGATTTGGATATTTCTTTGCAACTCTGCCAAGAAGGCCAGCATCCCGGAGTCGCCTCTTCACTGTTGACGTTGAGACTGGTGTTTTGCGGGTACTATTTAATGAAGCTGCTAGTTGAGGACTTGTAAGCCGTCTGTTTCTCAAACTAGACACACTAATGTACTTGTCCTCTTTCTCAGTTGTGCACCGGGGCCTCCCACTCCTCTTTCTATTCTGGTTGGAGCCAGTTTGCGCGGTTCTGTGAAGGGAGTAGTACACAGAGTTGTACGAGATCTTCAGTTTCTTGGCAATTTCTCGTATGGAATAGCCTTCATTTATCAGAACAAGAATAGACTGATGAGTTTCAGAAGAAAGTTCTTTGTTTCTGGCCATTTTGAGCCTGTAATCGAACCCACAAATGTTGATGCTCCAGATACTCAACTAGTCTAAAGAAGGCCAGTTTTATTGCTTCTTTAATCAGAACAACAGTTTACAGCTGTGCTAACAATTGCAAAAGGTTTTTCTAATGATCAATTAGCCTTTTAAAATTATGAACTTGGATTAGCTAACACAACATGCCATTGGAACACAGGAGTGATGGTTGCTGATAATGGGCCTCGGCACGCCTATGTAGATATTCCATAAAGAATCAGACGTCTCCAGTTACAATAGTCATTTACAACATTAACAATGTCTACACTCTATTTCTGATCAATTTGAAGTTATTTTAATGGACATTATTATTATTATATATATATTTTTTTTCAAAAACAAGGACATTTCTAAGTGACCCCAAACTTCAAACGGTTGTGTACGTATATACTGTATACATATATTAGTATGATTATTTAAATATACCAGAGGGTGGATAACAAAAAAAAACTAATTTAAGAAGTGGACTGTACATGTCTGGTTTTTGGCCTAAATGTATACATTATAAGTTACCTCTGAACTGTATGTGAACCCCTCTGCAATCTACTGGCACTAACCATTAAAAACTAGGACTTCAACCAGGCTGTCCGTATGCTATTTGCTCTCTCTCTTTTAAACTGCTAGCACAAAGCCTACGTGAAAATGTGGTTTGTCCACAAAAGAAAAAGAAAAAATAATAAAAAATTTAAAAAAGTCAACTGGGCCAAATCAGCTCTACATAATTCAGCAGGGAGGTGTGCAACTACCACACATTGTACCAGTGGAGAAACTACGTCACCTACACAGGAATTACCATGTCCCTTTCAATTCATATTCCTTGCATAAAGAACTATTTGCAAACCTTTTAAAACATCCAGAAAGACAGTGGTCTTAGAAGGGTATTTATACTTTAAAAGACATTTTATGTGAATGGATGAAAGAATTCTGCCAGTGTTTTAATGTCCTAGTTCCATATTTTCTCCTTTATCTCCAACTCATATATCCAAGTGAGTCTGAGGACCTTGGGGATCAGATTGACCATTATACCCATTGATCAAACGTATAACAGACAGACACTGCTCACAAGGAGTTGTTTGTGATATCTACACTCAGTTGTCACTTTATTAGGTTCACCACCCTATTCGCGATAATAAACTGCTCCTACATACATCAAGTCCCGTGGTCTTGGCTTGCTGGACACTGAAGCATGCAGAGAAGTATTCAGGTATTCTGTTTGTTTGAACTTTAGAATGTGCAAAATGACAGCACCGTCTGTGATGATGTTTGGTAACTCTGTTTATTTTATTTTATAATTCCAACACTCAGCTTTTACTGACTGTAACTCCAACTGGACTTAAACAGTCCATCTCCTTTCCCAGCTTCATCAGTTGTTCTGAATTCACGCTGCTCCAGATGCATAGAGGGTTGTACCTAATAAAGTGACCACTGTGACTAGAGACTTTCCAGAATGTGTTCTGGGAATACCCTGGCTATTAAACATTTGGCTGTAAGTGTTGAACAGTTGAGTCTATTACTTCAGGAGACGGTACCATTCAGCTGGGGATGACAAAGAAGGACTTCAACAAAGCCAAAATGGAAAATGATTGGAAGGTGCCTCTTTGCTGATAAATTAGAGACGTATAAATAAGTGACTGTTGTGCCTTGTAACTACTTTAAAATGCAGAACTGTTGCACTAAAAATACAACCATTGATTTGGCATACAATTTAATATTGTAACCATTGATTTGGCATACAATTTAATATTGTAACCATTGATTTGGCATACAATTTACGATTGTAACCATTGATTTGGCATACAATTTAAGATGGTAACCATTGATTTGGCATACAATTTAAGATGGTAACCATTGATTTGGCATACAATTTAAGATGGTAACCATTGTACAACGTTATGTAAACATTGTCTCATTTCATATAGAACCAATTGCACTTAAAATGAACATTTCTTTAAAGTTATTACAAATAAATGCATATTTTCACTTTTTCTGTGACAATCACTGAATTAGTTATTGGTTTCTTCATCTTTAAATGCAATATTTGAGATTTTCTGCATTTCTATCAAATCAAAACTGGAATTTCTATTCAAAACAAAGGCTGTAAAAGTATACTAGACATTTATAGAATAAATCATCAATTTGATGTTTCTGTGACAAACGGTGAATTAGTTACAGATTTTTACATCTGTAAAGGGCTTTTGGGCGAATGTCTGTTGAATGTCCGACTATAAAACCAACTTTACCTCCGTGGCTAGCAAGCGAGCTGCGTCACATACGCCTAAAATATCATTGCGGGACTGCGGTTGGGTTTGGAGCCAGCCTTCCAGAAGCTTTGCCACCACAGAGGCTGTCAGCATGCTGCCCTAAATCCAGCCGGAACACTTCAGCCGGCCCACCAGACTGCTCAGAGGAGTCCGCATGGTCCTAAAGCACACCGGAATACTTCAGCCGGCCCACCAGACGGCTCAGAGGAGTCCGCATGGTCCTAAAGCACAACGGAATACTTCAGCCGGCCCACCAGACGGCTCAGAGGAGTCCGCATGGTCCTAAAGCACACCGGGACACTTTGTATCACATTACCACGGTCAAACTGGGGGGCACACGTTTATATTGCAAAATACAGGGCGAATTTTTAAAAAGAGACCTCGGTTTCAATATGTCTTCCCTGTTAAAATAAAGCTTAAATAAACAGAAATGAAAGAGATTGGTGTGTTTTCTCACAACCCTAATCATGGCATGGGGTTGTTCAATGACAGACATCTATCACTTGATGGTTTCATTTCAGAGAGACAAATAATCATGTTTTGTTGCAAAGCGCTATATATATATATATATAGATATCCACCTATATAATAAGTAGTACCAGGTTTTACACAGTCAAATGGAACAAATAACTACATGTTTAATAAAGACTTGTACAAATGATACATATATGACATTAACATATATATTGTTTAAATTTAGAAATACAGCATTATATCTATCTGAATGTAAAATGTTACTAATTTGACATTTTAGTCATTTAGCAGATGCTCTCTTCCAGTTCGTTCATTTTGAAATAGCAAAGTGAGATAAACACAAATATACAGGATATGAACATTGCATTCCTGCTAAACAATGGAAGCGTAACGTTGGCAACAAACAAAAATCCATTCTAATACACCTCTAACATCCATGAATTCAACATCTGAGAACAGTATTGCACAGACCCATAAGCAATCATTTCTAAGGTGAATTAAAAAAATAAAACAATTATGTAGAAAACACAAATATGAAGAAGTGGTCAAAACACTCGTCATTTATTTTCTATTTTCTATGGAACGTTGGTCGTCTTGGGGGAAATGGTTGATGCAACGCATCTTGAAATACACTACCAATATGCATTCAATCTGCTGAAAATCTTTTCACATCGACTTTTTATTTTCATTTTAAATGTACGACAGCTGACAGAATGAATCCAATGTATTTTACAGAAGTTTTCATGATAGATGAAAGATCATCCTGCAGACGGCCTTACATAACTAATAAATGATGCTTTACACAGTATCTTCAGAAAAAGACTACTCTGTAATGGACATCCATCCGATTTCTATCAAATGGATTCATAGAGCCCTTTGTCTTTTCTTATTTACATCAGCAGATGTAGAATACGGTGTGTATACAGAAACCTAAAACCACAAACAGCAAGTAAGTACAGATGTAGAAGCTGAATCTCACCTTTGCAGTTGGGACGTTGGGTAAACAGATTATCTGAAAGAGAGAAGGACAGGAGGATCGTTGTCATCCATAAATTACCCTCCATTTTGTTCTCCTAATCCCTGAAGTGATAGCAGGGCAGAGGAGAGTAGAGGAGCTGGACCACACAATGTTTCTGATTCACCTTGATGCTAGGAGGATACAGTTTTCACCCCGAGCAGAGGGGTGAAAACACCACACCCACACACTTGACTGTGGTAAATAACAATATGTATTCACAGACTACTAGACTGTCATTGTTTCTCAAACGACACCCCGTTGCCTACCCACTAGTTGAAAGTTGTTTCTACGTAATTTAAATTAACGTTGAACCAACGTGGAATAGATGTTGAATTGAAGTCTGTGCCCAGTGGGGATTTAGTGCACTTATTTTGACCAGAACTCATAGAAGTAGTGCACTATATAGGGAATAGAGTGCCCTTTGACAGGTACACACTCGATATGTCTATGCATTCACAGACTACAGTATATAGACTGAGTTGACTGTTACAGACTACGTTTTACATACTTGTCCTGCTATATTACTATATTATTTACAAACCCATATACTGCCAACCAGGCCCATATTCTGCTAAGTATTTCTTTAGAATTTCTACGAGTTTTCCTCGGTTACAGATCAGGTAGGAAATTGTAAAAAAATAAAAATATGTATTCCACGGTGCATTTGCACTTTGTGGGTGTTTGCCTGAATTGTGAGTCACTCCTTCCATATTTGTGAGTCACTCCTGCCATATTTGTGAGTCACTCCTTCCTCTCTTCTCCTCCCTCTCTTTACCCTCTCCTCCCTTTGTCTTCACTGTGCTCTCTTCTCCCTCTTCACCTCCCTCTCTTCTCCCTCTTCTCCTCCCTCTCACCTCCCTCTCCCTCTCACCTCCCTCTCTTCTCTCTCTTCTCCTCCCTCTGTTTTCCCTCTCTCCCCCCTCTCTTCTCCCTCTTCTCCTCCCTCTCTTCTCCTCCTTCTCTTCACCTTCTTCACCTCCCTGTTGGGTTTAAAACCCCTGGTCTCTGGGCATGACATCTCAAAATAGCACCCTATGTGACCTGGTCAAAAGTAGTGCACTACATAGGGAATAGGGTGAAATTGTCGTCATATCCAGATCTGAGATAGATGGGTTTGGGTTAGAAGAGAGAGAGAGATGTTGCAGATAACAGACAGAGCCAGAGAGAGGAAGTTGGGGGTTTTCAACCACAATGTGGTGATAGTTCCACAGAACAGAGTCAGGTGTATTTTAACATGGTAACATCTTCTGAAAACATTTGAAACTCTACTACAAAGCAGACAGACACCCACTCTTTAATGAGTATTTTAAATAACCCCACTTACTATGCTACTGTGATGTGTGGTTGGTCCACCTAGCTATCTTTAGATGAATGCACTAACTGTAGGTTACAGCGTCTGCTAAATGACAAACATGTCAAATTAGTGGAATGGTATCAAATATATAAAACAAGGCCTTTCGAGTGGCGCACCGGTCTAAGGGGTCACTACAGACCCGGGTTTGATCCCGGGCTGTATCACAGCGATCTAAGGCACTGCATCGCAGTGCTAGAGGGGTCACTACAGACCCGGGTTTGATCCCGGGCTGTATCACAGTGGTCTAAGGCACTGCATCGCAGTGCTAGAGGGGTCACTACAGACCTGGGTTTGATCCCGGGCTGTATCACAGCGGTCTAAGGCACTGCATCGCAGTGCTAGAGGGGTCACTACAGACCCGGGTTTGATCCTGGGCTGTATCACAACCAGCCATGATCGGGAGTCCCATAGGGTGGCAAACAACTGGCCCAGTGTCGTCCGGGTTCGGGCAGGGTTTGGTCAGGGGGGGCTTTACTTGGCTCATCACGCTCTAGCGACTCCTTGTGGCGGGCCGGGCTCCTGCAGGCTGACCTCGTTCATCGGTTGAACGGTGTTCCTCCGACACATTGGTGCGGCTGGCTTCCAGGTTAAGCTGACGGGTGTTAAGAAGAGCGATTCGGCAGGTCATGTTTTGGAGGACGCATGACTTGACCTTCGCCTCTCCCAAGCCCATTGGGGAGTTGCAGCGATGACCTTCGCCTCTCCCAAGCCCGTTGGGGAGTTGCAGCGATGACCTTCGCCTCTCCCAAGCCCGTTGGGGAGTTGCAGCGATGACCTTCGCCTCTCCCAAGCCCGTTGGGGAGTTGCAGCGATGACCTTCGCCTCTCCCAAGCCCGTTGGGGAGTTGCAGCGATGACCTTCGCCTCTCCCAAGCCCGTTGGGGAGTTGCAGCGATGACCTTCGCCTCTCCCAAGCCCGTTGGGGAGTTGCAGCGATGACCTTCGCCTCTCCCAAGCCCGTTGGGGAGTTGCAGCGATGACCTTCGCCTCTCCCAAGCCCGTTGGGGAGTTGCAGCGATGACCTTCGCCTCTCCCAAGCCCGTTGGGGAGTTGCAGCGATGAGACAAGATCGAAAACAGAGAGAAAATACAAAAGAATAATAATACAACAAATGCAATACATAAAACACATGGCTCCGTTCCATCCATTATTGTGAGCCGTCCTCCTCCCAGCAGCCTCCATTATTGTGAGCCGTCCTCCTCCCAGCAGCCTCTATTATTGTGAGCCGTCCTCCTCCCAGCGGCCTCCATTATTGTGAGCCGTTCTCCTCCCAGCAGCCTCCATTATTGTGAGCCGTCCTCCTCCCAGCAGCCTCCATTATTGTGAGCCGTCCTCCTCCCAGCAGCCTCCATTATTGTGAGCCGTCCTCCTCCCAGCAGCCTCCATTATTGTGAGCCGTCCTCCTCCCAGCAGCCTCCATTATTGTGAGCCGTCCTCCTCCCAGCAGCCTCCATTATTGTGAGCCGTCCTCCTCCCAGCAGCCTCCATTATTGTGAGCCGTCCTCCTCCCAGCAGCCTCCATTATTGTGAGCCGTCCTCCTCCCAGCAGCCTCCATTATTGTGAGCCGTCCTCCTCCCAGCAGCCTCCATTATTGTGAGCCGTCCTCCTCCCAGCAGCCTCCATTATTGTGAGCCGTCCTCCTCCCAGCAGCCTCCATTATTGTGAGCCGTCCTCCTCCCAGCAGCCTCCATTATTGTGAGCCGTCCTCCTCCCAGCAGCCTCCATTATTGTGAGCCGTCCTCCTCCCAGCAGCCTCCATTATTGTGAGCCGTCCTCCTCCCAGCAGCCTCCATTATTGTGAGCCGTCCTCCTCCCAGCAGCCTCCATTATTGTGAGCCGTCCTCCTCCCAGCAGCCTCCATTATTGTGAGCCGTCCTCCTCCCAGCAGCCTCCATTATTGTGAGCCGTCCTCCTCCCAGCAGCCTCCATTATTGTGAGCCGTCCTCCTCCCAGCAGCCTCCATTATTGTGAGCCGTCCTCCTCCCAGCAGCCTCCTGTGCTGGCTAGATATACTGTCAGCTCAGGCCCTGGGCTAAGATTAGTAATTGACCATGACCTGTTTCATGTGGTTTGTCTTCAGGCCTGGAGGAACAATCACTGCGACCCCGCATGTCCCCTCTTGCTCCAGGGTGAAGTTTCTCCTAGTTACAGATCTAGGATCAGCCTGCCCTCCCCCAATCCTATCTTTAACTATTAGTGGGGAAAATGCTAAACTGACCCAAGATCAGCGTCTAAGGGGCAATTTTAACAGTCTCACTGTATAGATACTCACCAGTCTCACATTACAGGCCTTTGAAGAGGAACCACCAAGAGACGATATTTCTTTAGTGGTAATATTCTCAACCATATAATGAGTATTTCCCCATTCCCAGACATAGATACTCCCTGAGACCTGTCTGTACAATATAGGCATATGCAGGTAAGATGTATGAAAACATATATGTATTTAAATCACTGTTATTTGTGTGACTGACGATCTCAAATAAATAGCGTTTGTTTTCGCTCGGTTGGTTGATTGGTCGAGACTGATTGCAGCACTGAGGGACTGCAGGCCTGGTCTCCTCTGGACAGGAAACAGGAATTCGGGAACGCGCCTCCCATCTGCGGCGCGCTCCTGACTGGTTTTTACAGAATGGAGCTGGGAGGAATCAGTGTCAGAGTTGTTACGAAGCTAAGAAGTCGGCATCGCCGGTGAAAACCGTTCAATTCTGAAAACCGACCAATTGAAATCACAATATTGCATGTGCCGATCAATTGTAGCAGTTTTCCCGTTGGATACAGAGGAAAACATTCTGGATTTGTGATAGTAAGTAGCCGCTTACATTCTGTCTCTCTTGAAACCCACCTTGATTTACGAGCAATATTTTGCATTTGCAAAACGTTTTTATAATTATGTTACGTTGGAATCAGGGGACGCTCATCTGTTAAATCGATGCAATGTTGAATTGTAGGTTATTATAACGGATTACTCATTAGCCTATTCTCTGATATGGAGCCATATCAGGCTACCATGATTAGCCTACATTTCTACAGCGGTGAAATCTAGAGACATTTGGAAACACAAAAATGGCCAAGGCAGATTTATCCTGTGTTTTAAATGCAAGAAAAACAACACGTTTATCGCTAGGCCAAAAATGCATGAGGCTACAACGTTGATTAATTTCAACGAAGGCAGCAGATGAGAATTGAATTGCATCTGGAGCTGGTTTGGACGCTTTCAGGCTAAATGGGTGTGTTGTGGTTTGTACGAGGCTAATGTTTTGGTGCCCTGTTCATGGAATAATGCAGTGTATGTCAGCCGAAGGACAGGCATAGGGAAAAGTCGTGGATGGTTCCCGGCCTGTGAACACTATTGCCGGGGAGAATTATGTGACATACCATTAAGTAAGGGAACCCTAATTGGGCCAATATGAACGATGTAAATTCTGAATTAGGCCTACACATGATAAGGGCGTGGCGAGTCACTGATAGGGGCGTGTTCTCGTGCCAGCGTTTCATCTGTGTTGCCACCCTGTAATTTCTAAATTGTCTCATCACAGCACTGTTGGTTCATGTTTGATGCCACAACGAAGCAGTCTATTTTTGGGCTGTGCGATATGGCCTAAAAATATAATCTCGATTTTGTTGTTCAAATTTATGTGTGATTTACGATATATATCCGAAATGTTTTCAAATGTTTCCTCTAAATAATCTTTGTCCAATTTAAAGGTCAGATACCCTGTTTAATGCCATAAGTAAAGATGTGCAGTGCCTATAACTATGCCCCCAATGCATTCTAATACATCTACAATGTGAATTCAATTATTTGTTCTGTTTATTGTCAAACTAATACATTTTTATTTTAAATTGTACCATTCCAACCTTGTTTAGCATGAGCTAGTCCAAATATGGCACGTTATCACAATTTGTATCCGTTCTGCCATCACTCTCAGATAGGGACTTTTATTTTGAAGGCGAACCCGGAAATTCAACACACTGAAGACAACAGCCGCCGGTTACCGTAGCAACGGAGTAAACACATTTTCACCCCTGTGAAAAGTGAATCGCTTTAACACCATATCGCTATGAATTAAAACGTACTTACAGTCAACAGAAGTTATGAACCCCTAAAAATATATATATGAGAAAACAATGATTTATTGTGGCTAGCTAGCTCATCTGTTACATGTATGTACTGATGTATTTACAGCCGGGGTAGGCCGGCATTGTAACATACTAATTAGTTCTTTAACTGATTTACCTAGTGAAATAAATAAATATAAATCACCAGGCTTTCTACCTAATCGAGCGTGGTGCGGACACCGCCGAGCGCCACCCGGTTACACTGCCTCTCAGCTGCACCGCTCTGTATTATCTACAGTAGTAGGAAGAGGAACATCTCTGATAACCTGCGATATTCATATGAACACATCCTTGTTGTAATCGATCGGGCACTAGAGCTGCCTAATCCAATAAATGGCAGTTTATTGTTCTAAACATTCTGTGTGTAGATTTAGCTGCTTCCTACACCCTAATTCAGTGGTCACCAACCTTTTCTGAGTCAAAATGCAAGCAGAGACCTACTACTCAGATTGTTTTTTAAAACATGACTTAAAAACAAAACAAACTATGCAACATAACCAAAAACAGTTCTGTAGCAATGAGGTTTATACAGTAGGCTATAGGCCCAATGGGGGCTCTCGAGTGGCACAGTGGTCTAAGACACTGCATCTCAGTACAAGAGGCATCACATCCGGCCGTGATTAGGAGTCCCGTGGGACGGCACCCCATTGGCTCAGCGTCTGTTCTGAGGGGTCGGAGCAGTTACTGTCAACAGCACAAAACAGCACTAACCCTTAACAACAGGAACGAACGCAAGGCTTTATCATTGGGATATTTACAGAAATGTTTGCTGATGGACTCGGGATACCTCGGAGATGGACCGGTTGGTGACCACGTCCCTAGTTCATCCCGGTTTCTACCCTTTACATTAGACTACAGAGTGGGCCCATTCCATGACCATCTACTGGCTCTACTGGCTCAGCTGTTTCCACCCTTTACATTAGACTACAGAGTGGGCCCATTCCATGACCATCTACTGGCTCTACTGGCTCAGCTGTTTCCACCCTTTACATTAGACTACAGAGTGGGCCCATTCCATGACCATCTACTGGCTCTACTGGCTCAGCTGTTTCCACCCTTTACATTAGACTACAGAGTGGGCCCATTCCATGACCATCTACTGGCTCTACTGGCTCAGCTGTTTCTACCCTTTACATTAGACCACAGAGTGGGCCCATTCCATGACCATCTACTGGCTCTACTGGCTCAGCTGTTT
This sequence comes from Oncorhynchus kisutch, assembly GCF_002021735.2. NCBI lineage: Eukaryota > Metazoa > Chordata > Actinopteri > Salmoniformes > Salmonidae > Oncorhynchus > Oncorhynchus kisutch. The sequence goes on along the minus strand of NC_034175.2, from coordinate 77,993,383 downwards.
CTACCCTTTACATTAGACCACAGAGTGGGCCCATTCCATGACCATCTACTGGCTCTACTGGCTCAGCTGTTTCTATCCTTTACATTAGACTACAGAGTGGGCCCATTCCATGACCATCTACTGGCTCAGCTGTTTCTACCCTTTACATTAGACCACAGAGTGGGCCAATTCCATGACCATCTACTGGCTCTACTGGCTCAGCTGTTTCTACCCTTTACATTAGACTACAGAGTGGGCCCATTCCATGACCATCTACTGGCTCAGCTGTTTCTACCCTTTACATTAGACCACAGAGTGGGCCCATTCCATGACCGGCTCAGCTGTGCTGTATTTAGTTCCTGTTGGATGCAGTGTCTCTGTCAGCCAGTGTCTCTGTCAGCCAGTGTCTCTGTCAGCCAGTGTCGTTGCCAGACAGACAAAGCTAGCTGGTACTATCAGAGAGGTTTATAAATCTATTTATTAGTTAGGATCATAAAGCTCTATCAGAGCGGTTTTTAAATATATTTATTAGCACCATAAAATACAGCGCTCTAAGGCGCAGCATCTCCATGCAAGAGGCATCACTGCAGTCCCTGGTTCGAATCCAGGCCGTATCACATCCGGACGTGATTGGGAGTCTCATAGGGCAGCACACAATTTGGCCCAGCGTCGTCTGGGTTTGGCCGGGGTAGGCTGTCATTGTAAATAAGAATTTGTTCTTAACTGACTTGCCTAGTTAAACAATTATGACCCACCCATTTAGGAGCCAGGCCCACCCTATCAGAATACATTTTCCCCCACAAAAGGGCTTTCTTGCAGACAGAAATACTCCTCAGTTTCATCAGCTGTTTGGGTGGCTGGTCTCAGACGATCCCGCAGGTGAAGAAGCCGGATGTGGACCTCCTGGGCTGGCCTGGTTACAGGTGGTCTGCGGTTCTGAGGCTGGTTGGACGTACTGCCAAATTCTATAAAATTACATTGGAGGCTGTTTATGGTAGATAAATGAACATTACATTCTCTGGCAACTTCTCTGGTTGACATTCCTGCAGTCAGCAAGACAACTGCTGCACCCTCAACTTGAGACATCTGCAGCATTGTGTTGTGTGACAAAACTGGACATTTTAGAGTGGCCTTTTATTGTCCCCAGCACAAGGTGCAGCTGTGTAATGATCATGCTGTTTAATCAGCTTCTTGATATGCCACACATGTCAGGTGGATGGATTATCTTGGCAAAGTTGAAATGCTCACTAACAGGGATATAAACAAATTTGGTTTATAAATCTATTAGGTAGGCCCATAAAGTTCTGTATCAGAGGTTTGTAAATCTATTAGGTAGGCCCATAAAGTTCTGTATCAGAGGTTTATAAATCTATTAGGTAGGCCCATAAAGTTCTGTATCAGAGGTTTATAAATCTATTAGGTAGGCCCATAAAGTTCTGTATCAGAGAGGTTTATAAATCTATTAGGTAGGCCCATAAAGTTCTGTATCAGAGAGGTTTATAAATCTATTAGGTAGGCCCATAATGTTCTGTATCAGAGGTTTATAAATCTATTAGGTAGGCCCATAATGTTCTGTATCAGAGGTTTATAAATCTATTAGGTAGGCCCATAATGTTCTGTATCAGAGGTTTATAAATCTATTAGGTAGGCCCATAATGTTCTGTATCAGAGGTTTATAAATCTATTAGGTAGGCCCATAATGTTCTGTATCAGAGGTTTATAAATCTATTAGGTAGGCCCATAATGTTCTGTATCAGAGGTTTATAAATCTATTAGGTAGGCCCATAATGTTCTGTATCAGAGGTTTATAAATCTATTAGGTAGGCCCATAATGTTCTGTATCAGAGAGGTTTATAAATCTATTAGGTAGGCCCATAATGTTCTGTATCAGAGGTTTATAAATCTATTAGGTAGGCCCATAATGTTCTGTATCAGAGGTTTATAAATCTATTAGGTAGGCCCATAATGTTCTGTATCAGAGGTTTATAAATCTATTAGGTAGGCCCATAATGTTCTGTATCAGAGAGGTTTATAAATCTATTAGGTAGGCCCATAATGTTCTGTATCAGAGGTTTATAAATCTATTAGGTAGGCCCATAATGTTCTGTATCAGAGGTTTATAAATCTATTAGGTAGGCCCATAATGTTCTGTATCAGAGGTTTATAAATCTATTAGGTAGGCCCATAATGTTCTGTATCAGAGGTTTGTAAATCTATTAGGTAGGCCCATAATGTTCTGTATCAGAGGTTTATAAATCTATTAGGTAGGCCCATAATGTTCTGTATCAGAGGTTTATAAATCTATTAGGTAGGCCCATAATGTTCTGTATCAGAGGTTTATAAATCTATTAGGTAGGCCCATAATGTTCTGTATCAGAGGTTTATAAATCTATTAGGTAGGCCCATAATGTTCTGTATCAGAGGTTTATAAATCTATTAGGTAGGCCCATAATGTTCTGTATCAGAGAGGTTTATAAATCTATTAGGTAGGCCCATAATGTTCTGTATCAGAGAGGTTTATAAATCTATTAGGTAGGCCCATAATGTTCTGTATCAGAGGTTTATAAATCTATTAGGTAGGCCCATAATGTTCTGTATCAGAGAGGTTTATAAATCTATTAGGTAGGCCCATAATGTTCTGTATCAGAGGTTTATAAATCTATTAGGTAGGCCCATAATGTTCTGTATCAGAGGTTTATAAATCTATTAGGTAGGCCCATAATGTTCTGTATCAGAGGTTTATAAATCTATTAGGTAGGCCCATAATGTTCTGTATCAGAGGTTTGTAAATCTATTAGGTAGGCCCATAATGTTCTGTATCAGAGGTTTATAAATCTATTAGGTAGGCCCATAATGTTCTGTATCAGAGGTTTATAAATCTATTAGGTAGGCCCATAATGTTCTGTATCAGAGGTTTATAAATCTATTAGGTAGGCCCATAATGTTCTGTATCAGAGGTTTATAAATCTATTAGGTAGGCCCATAATGTTCTGTATCAGAGGTTTATAAATCTATTAGGTAGGCCCATAATGTTCTGTATCAGAGGTTTGTAAATCTATTAGGTAGGCCCATAATGTTCTGTATCAGAGGTTTATAAATCTATTAGGTAGGCCCATAAAGTTCTGTATCAGAGGTTTATAAATCTATTAGGTAGGCCCATAAAGTTCTGTATCAGAGGTTTGTAAATCTATTAGGTAGGCCCATAATGTTCTGTATCAGAGAGGTTTATAAATCTATTAGGTAGGCCCATAAAGTTCTGTATCAGAGGTTTATAAATCTATTAGGTAGGCCCATAAAGTGCTGTATCAGAGGTTTGTAAATCTATTAGGTAGGCCCATAAAGTTCTGTATCAGAGGTTTATAAATCTATTAGGTAGGCCCATAAAGTGCTGTATCAGAGGTTTGTAAATCTATTAGGTAGGCCCATAATGTTCTGTATCAGAGAGGTTTATAAATCTATTAGGTAGGCCCATAAAGTTCTGTATCAGAGAGGTTTATAAATCTATTAGGTAGGCCCATAAAGTTCTGTATCAGAGGTTTATAAATCTATTAGGTAGGCCCATAAAGTTCTGTATCAGAGAGGTTTATAAATCTATTAGGTAGGCCCATAAAGTTCTGTATCAGAGAGGTTTATAAATCTATTAGGTAGGCCCAGTGGTGTCAATTATAAATAGTAAGGTTCAGACACCTCAAAAAAACTACTTTGAAGTATTTTTACAACTTTTACTTCACTACATTTCTAAAGAAAATAATGTACTTTTTACTCCATACATTTTCCCTGACACCTAAAAGTACTTGTTACATTTTGAATGGTTAGCAGGACAGGAACATGGTCTAATTCACACACTTATCAAGAGAACATCTCTACTGCCTCTGATCTGGAGGACTCACTAAACAGAGAACATCTCTACTGCCTCTGATCTGGAGGACTCGCTAAACAGAGAACATCTCTACTGCCTCTGATCTGGAGGACTCACTAAACAGAGAACATCCCTACTGCCTCTGATCTGGAGGACTCACTAAACAGAGAACATCCCTACTGCCTCTGATCTGGAGGACTCACTAAACAGAGAACATCTCTACTGCCTCTGATCTGGAGGACTCACTAAACAGAGAACATCTCTACTGCCTCTGATCTGGAGGACTCACTAAACAGAGAACATCTCTACTGCCTCTGATCTGGAGGACTCACTAAACAGAGAACATCTCTACTGCCTCTGATCTGGAGGACTCACTAAACAGAGAACATCTCTACTGCCTCTGATCTGGAGGACTCGCTAAACACACAGGTTTCGTTTGTTAATTATGTCTGAATGTTGGAGTGTGTCCCTGGCTATCCATAAATTAAGAAAATGGTGCTGTCTGGTTTGCATAATATAAGGAATTTGAAATGATTCATACTTTTGATGCTTAATTATATATTTTTATTAACATTTGGTACTTAAGTATATTTCAAATACTTTTAGACTTTTTACTCAAGTAGTATTTTACTGGGGGACTTTCACTTTTTACTTGAGTCATTTTCTATTAATTTAGCTCTGTATCAGAGAGGTTTATAAATCTATTTATTAGGTAGGACCATAAAGCTCTGAGCAGCTTGGCACAGAGACTTTTGAGGCAGAGGGGACAAATCTTACAGCCGCTTGTCATCAGTGAGGAATCTGAAATTCTGTGACGCCCAGATCTGAAACACCAGGGCCCCGTTTCCCAGAAGCGTCTTAAATATTTCTTCTAACCATGAATTTAGCCTTGATTTTAGGAGAACGGGCCCTGGACTCTGCAGTGGTACTGTGGTAGGGCTCAGGTGAGGGAATCTATAGGCATCTATCAATAGATGCCTTCAAATGCCACCCGATTCCCTTTTATAGTGCTCTACTGGACCAGGACCAAGAGAGAATAGGGTGGCATTTGGAACATGCAGTACTGTAGGTCTGAGGTTGCCTATACATTAAACTTCATATCTCTTCAGCCCTGAAACGTCCCTTTAGAAGGCCTGTTGCTGTGGTTGCTGCTAGGACAGGCCTGTGGGGCTGCTAGGACAGGCCTGTGGTTGCTGCTAGGACAGGCCTGTGGCTGCTGCTAGGTCAGGCCTGTTGCTATGGCTGCTGCTAGGACAGGCCTGTTGCTATGGCTGCTGCTAGGACAGGCCTGTGGCTGCTGCTAGGACAGGCCTGTGGCTGCTGCTAGGACAGGCCTGTGGTTGCTGCTAGGACAGGCCTGTGGTTGCTGCTAGGACAGGCCTGTGGTTGCTGCTAGGACAGGCCTGTGGTTGCTGCTAGGACAGGCCTGTGGTTGCTGCTAGGACAGGCCTGTGGTTGCTGCTAGGACAGGCCTGTGGTTGCTGCTAGGACAGGCCTGTGGTTGCTGCTAGGACAGGCCTGTGGTTGCTGCTAGGACAGGCCTGTGGTTGCTGCTAGGACAGGCCTGTGGTTGCTGCTAGGACAGGCCTGTGGTTGCTGCTAGGACAGGCCTGTGGTTGCTGCTAGGACAGGCCTGTGGTTGCTGCTAGGACAGGCCTGTGGTTGCTGCTAGGACAGGCCTGTGGTTGCTGCTAGGACAGGCCTGTGGTTGCTGCTAGGACAGGCCTGTGGTTGCTGCTAGGACAGGCCTGTGGTTGCTGCTAGGACAGGCCTGTGGTTGCTGCTAGGACAGGCCTGTGGTTGCTGCTAGGACAGGCCTGTGGCTGTGGTTGCTGCTAGGACGTGGCTGTGGTTGCTGTGGTTGCTGCTAGGACAGGCCTGTGGCTGTGGTTGCTGCTAGGACAGGCCTGTGGCTGTGGTTGCTGCTAGGACAGGCCTGTGGCTGTGGTTGCTGCTAGGACAGGCCTGTTGCTGTGGTTGCTGCTAGGACAGGCCTGTGGCTGTGGTTGCTGTGGTTGCTGCTAGGACAGGCCTGTTGCTGTGGTTGCTGCTAGGACAGGCCTGTGGATGGATGGAAAATATTGTTTTCCCTTCAGGAAATCCGTCCTTTTTCTCCTGAGCTGGACAGAGTAGCGAGCCAAGGCCTGAGATGATACCGTTGTGATGATTTTCCTCTCAGTAATATCTTATGGGCAGATTTTGTGTGTAGAGCAGAATCTGTTAAGACTGAATCCTAATCTCAGCACATTCAATCGACTGTTAATGCAGGACCTAATCACACGGTGAAGATCATTGCGATGACCCAAGTGGGATTTACTTCCCAAATCATATCAAATTGTATTTGTCACATGTGTCACTCCTGCGTTGTCTTGGCTTTGTGCTTAGGGTCGTTGTCCTGTTGGAAGGTGAACCTTCGCCCCAGTCTGAGGTCCTGAGCACTCTGGAGCAGGTTTTCATCAAGGATCTATTTGTACTTTGCTCCGTTCATCTTTACCTCAATCCTGACTAGTCTCAGTCTGTGCTGCTGAAAAACATCCCCACAGCATGATGCTGCCACCACCATGCTTCACCGTAGGGATGGTGCCAGGTTTCCTCCAGATGTGATGCTTGACATTCAGGCCAAAGAGTTCAATCTTGGTTTCATCAGATCAGAGAACGTTGTTTCTCATGGTCTGAGAGTCCTTTAGGTGCCTTTTGGCAAACTCCAAGCGGGCTGTCATGTGCCTTTTACTGAGGATTAGCTTCTGTCTGGCACTACCCTCTTAAACTTTTAAGGAACTTAAACGTTCGCTTTCTTACATAGCACATATTGCACTTTTACTTTCTTCTCCAACACTTACTTAAACCAAATTGAACACTTACTTAAACCAAATTGAACATCTTTCATTATTTATTTGAGGCTAAATTGATTTTATTGATGCATTATATTAAGTTAAAATAAGTGTTCATTCAGTATTGTTGTAATTGTCATTATTACAAATTTAAAAAATTGTCTGATTTAATCTATCGGCTTTTTTTGGTCCTCCAATAATCGGTATCGGCGTTGAAAAATCATAATCGGTCGACCTGTAGTCTGTAGTCATACTTTTATTATTGCGGTATGGTGAGTGCTTGTGTGTCTACAGACAGGGACAATCATAGACCACCTGTACAGAGGACATCTCTGTCCCCCTGCCATGGAGACCACTGTTTATTCTGCTACAGGAGGTCTGGTCGTCAGACCACAGTCCTGCGCCAGGGGGGAGGAGGTCTGGTCATCAGACCACAGTCCTGCGCCAGGGGGAGGAGGTCTGGTTGTCAGGGGGAGGTCTGGTCGTCAGACCACAGTCCTGCGCCAGGGGGAGGAGGTCTGGTTGTCAGGGGGAGGTCTGGTCGTCAGACCACAGTCCTGCGCCAGGGGGAGGAGGTCTGGTTGTCAGGGGGAGGTCTGGTCGTCAGACCACAGTCCTGCGCCAGGTGTGGAGGAGGCCTGGTCGTCAGACCACAGTCCTGCGCCAGGTGTGGAGGAGGTCTGGTTGTCAGACCACAGTCCTGCAGGAGGAGAAACAACATTCCTTATTTGTAGCATGGTTCATGGTCTCTGTGGTTTAGTTGGTTCATGGTCTCTGTGGTTTAGTTGGTTCATGGTCTCTGTGGTTTAGTTGGTTCATGGTCTCTGTGGTTTAGTTGGTTCATGGTCTCTGTGGTTTAGTTGGTTCATGGTCTCTGTGGTTTAGTTGGTTCATGGTCTCTGTGGTTTAGTTGGTTCATGGTCTCTGTGGTTTAGTTGGTTCATGGTCTCTGTGGTTTAGTTGGTTCATGGTCTCTGTGGTTTAGTTGACCTTTGGCTTGGTGGCAGCAGCTGCTGTAGTCATTTCAGAGTAGAGAGCAGAGCCAACCCATCCAGACCAGATGCTGATACCGTACTGCCAGCTCTCACAGGACTGAAGGACTGAAATGAGAGAAACAGATGACAACATTCTCCTACACAGAGAAGAATCTGGAGAATTAGGGAGGATCGATTCATGTCACAGTCAGGACCTAAAGTCACCAGACAGATTTACTTGGTCTTGATTGTCAAGGAACCTTGAGACGTTGACCAATTCATTGGTACATTGATGCTTGAAGCAGTTAACTATTTGATTTGAAGGTCTTGTTGAGGTCATGTTTCTATAAGAAGAGGGAGATGGTGAATCTCAGCACTTTCCACTAAATCTGCTTTCATCTGGCAACCAATCACAATTCCAGATGCCAGGTAGCAGTTTAGTGGATCTCAAAAACAGCCCTCTGTCTCTCTCTCTCTGTGTCTCTGTCTCTCTGTCTCTGTGTCTCTCTCTCTCTGTCTCTGTCTCTCTGTCTCTGTGTCTCTCTCTGTCTCTGTGTCTCTCTCTGTCTCTGTGTCTCTCTCTGTCTCTGTGTCTCTCTCTGTCTCTGTGTCTGTCTCTGTGTGTCTGTCTCTGTGTCTGTCTCTGTGTCTCTCTCTGTGTCTCTCTCTGTCTCTGTGTCTGTCTCTGTGTCTGTCTCTGTGTCTCTCTCTGTCTCTGTGTCTCTCTCTGTCTCTGTGTCTCTCTCTGTCTCTGTGTCTCTCTCTGTCTCTGTCTCTCTCTGTCTCTGTGTCTCTCTCTGTCTCTGTGTCTCTCTCTGTCTCTGTGTCTCTCTCTGTCTCTGTGTCTCTCTCTGTCTCTGTGTCTCTCTCTGTCTCTGTGTCTCTCTCTGTCTCTGTGTCTCTCTCTGTCTCTGTGTCTCTCTCTGTCTCTGTGTCTCTCTCTGTCTCTCTCTGTCTCTGTGTGTCTCTCTGTCTCTGTGTCTCGCTCTCTGTGTCTCGCTCTCTGTGTCTCGCTCGCTCTCTCTCTCTGTGTCTCGCTCGCTCTCTCTCTCTGTGTCTCGCTCGCTCTCTCTCTCTGTGTCTCGCTCGCTCTCTCTCTCTGTCTCGCTCGCTCTCTCTCTCTGTGTCTCGCTCGCTCTCTCTCTCTGTGTCTCGCTCGCTCTCTCTCTCTGTGTCTCGCTCTCTCTCTCTCTCTCTCTCTGTGTCTCTCTCAATTCAATTCAAGGGCTTTATTGGCATGGGAAACGTGTTAACATTGCCAAAGCAAGTGAGGTAGACAATATATAAAGTGAAAAACAACAAAAATTAACAGTAAACATTACACATACAGAAGTTTCAAAACAGTAAAGACATTACAAATGTCATATTATTTATATATATATATATATATATATATATATATATATATATATATATATATATATATATATATATATATATATATATATATACAGTGTTTTAACAATGTACAAATGGTAAAGGACACGAGAAAATAAATAAGCATAAATATGGGTTGTATTTACAATGGTGTGTGCTTCACTGGTTGCCCTTTTCTCGTGGCAACAGGTCACAAATCTTGCTGCTGTGATGGCACACTGTGGAATTTCACCCAGTAGATATGGGAGTTTATCAAAATTGGATTTGTTTTCTAATTCTTTGTGCATCTGTGTAATCTGAGGGAAATATGTCTCTCTAATATGGTCATACATTGGGCGTGAGGTTAGGAAGTGCAGCTCAGTTTCCACCTCATTTTGTGGGCAGTGAGCACATAGCCTGTCTTCTCTTGAGAGCCAGGTCTGCCTACGGCGGCCTTTCTCAATAGCAAGGCTATGCTCACTGAGTCTGTACATAGTCAAAGCTTTCCTTAAGTTTGGGTCAGTCACAGTGGTCAGGTATTCTGCCGCTGTGTACTCTCTGTGTAGGGCCAAATAGCATTCTAGTTTGCTCAGTTTTTTTGTAAATTCTTTCCAATGTGTCAAGTAATTATCTTTTTGTTTTCTCATGATTTGGTTGGGCCTAATTGTGCTGCTGTCCTGGGGCTCTGTAGGGTGTGTTTGTGAACAGAGCCCCAGGACCAGCTTACTTAGGGGACTCCAGGTTCATCTCTCTGTAGGTGATAGCTTTGTTATGGAAGGTTTGGGAATCGCTTCCTTTTAGGTGGTTATAGAATTTAACGGCTCTTTTCTGGATTTTGATAATTAGTGGGTATCGGCCTTATTCTGCTCTGCATGCATTATTTGGTGTTCTACGTTGTACACGGAGGATATTTTTGCAGAATTCTGCGTGCAGAGCCTCAATTTGGTGTTTGTCCCATTTTGTGAAGTCTTGGTTGGTGAGCGGACCCCAGACCTCACAACCATAAAGGGCAATGGGCTCTATGACTGATTCAAGTATTTTTAGCCAAATGCTAATTGGTATGTTGAAATTTGTTCCTTTTGATGGCATAGAATGCCCTTCTTGCCTTGTCTCTCAGATCGTTCACAGCTTTGTGGAAGTTACCTGTGGCGCTGATGTTTAGGCCAAGGTATGTATAGTTTTTTGTGTGCTCTAGGGCAACAGTGTCTAGATGGAATTTATATTTGTGGTCCTGGTGACTGGACCTTTTTTGGAACACCATTATTTTGGTCTTACTGAGATTTACTGTCAGGGCCCAGGTCTGACAGAATCTGTGCATAAGATCTAGGTGCTGCTGTCACCAACTAAGATCATCAGCAAACAGCAGACATTTGACTTCGGATTCTAGCACGGTGAGGCCGGGTGCTGCAAACTTTTCTAGTGCCCGCGCCAATTCGTTGATATATATGTTGAAGAGGGTGGGGCTTAAGCTGCATCCCTGTCTAACCCCACGACCCTGTGTGAAGAAATTTGTGTTTTTTGCCAATTTTAACCGCACACTTGTTTGTGTACATGGATTTTATAATGTCGTATGTTTTACCCCCAACACCACTTTCCATCAGTTTGTATAGCAGACCCTCATGCCAAATTGAGTCGAAGGCGTTTTTGAAATCAACAAAGCATGAGAAGACTTTGCCTTTGTTTTGGTTTGTTTGGTTGTCAATTAGGGTGTGCAGGGTGAATACATGGTCTGTTGTACGGTAATTTGGTAAAAAGCCAATTTGATATTTGCTCAGTACATTGTTTTCATTGAGGAAATGTACGAGTCTGCTGTTAATGATAATGCAGAGGATTTTCCCAAGGTTACTGTTGACGCATATCCCATGGTAGTTATTGGGGTCAAATTTGTCTCCACTTTTGTGGATTGGGGTGATCAGTCCTTGGTTCCAAATATTGGGGAAGATGCCAGAGCTAAGGATGATGTTAAAGAGTTTTAGTATAGCCAATTGGAATTTGTTGTCTGTATATTTGATCATTTCATTGAGGATACCATCAACACCACAGGCCTTTTTGGGTTGGAGGGTTTTTATTTTGTCCTGTAACTCATTCAATATAATTGGAGAATCCAGTGGGTTCTGGTAGTCTTTAATAGTTGATTCTAAATCTGTATTTGATCATGTATATGTTTTTGCTCTTTATTCTTTGTTATAGAGCCAAAAAGATTGGAGAAGTGGTTTACCCATACATCTCCATTTTGGATAGATAATTCTTCGTGTTGTTGTTTGTTTAGTGTTTTCCAATTTTCCCAGAAGTGGTTAGAGTCTATAGATTATTGAATTACATTGAGCTGATTTCTGACATGATGTTCCTTCTTTTTCCGTAGTGTATTTCTGTATTGTTTTAGTGATTCACCATAGTGAAGGCGTAGACTCAGGTTTTCTGGGTGTCTATGTTTTTGGTTGGACAGGTTTCTCAATTTCTTTCTTAGATTTTTGCATTCTTCATCAAACCATTTGTCATTATTGTTAATTTTCTTCGGTTTTCTATTTGAGATTTTTAGATTTGATAGGGAAGCTGAGAGGTCAAATATACTGTTAAGATTTTCTACTGCCAAGTTTACACCTTCACTATTACAGTCAAACGTTTTACCCAGGAAATTGTCTAGAAGGGATTGAATTTGTTGTTGCCTAATTGTTTTTTGGTAGGTTTCCAAACTGCATTCCTTCCATCTATAGCATTTCTTAATGTTACTCAGTTCCTTTGGCTTTGATGCCTCATGATTGAGTATTGCTCTGTTTAAGTAGACTGTGATTTTGCTGTGGTCTGATAGGGGTGTCAGTGGACTGACTGTGAACGCTCTGAGAGACTCTGGGTTGAGGTCAGTGATAAAGTAGTCTACAGTACTACTGCCAAGAGATGAGCTATAGGTGTACCTACCATAGGAGTCCCCTCGAAGCGACCCGTTTTTGTTGGTTGTGTTGTCATAGTTGTGCCTAGGGGGGCATATGTGGGAGGGAATGCTGTCACCTCCACCTCTGTCTTTCTCTCTCTGTGTCTCCTATCATCGATCTCTTCTCCATGAAGCTCTGTCTAGAAAGGAACATGTGGTATTGAACACATGTTATTCATATGCCTGTTATAGACTAGAGTTCTAGAGTTTTAGACTAGAGTTTTAGACTAGAGTTTTAGACTAGAGTTCTTAGGATCTCTGCTACTGGGTTGTAGTGTACGTCCCACATGGCACCCTATATAGTGCACTACTTTAGACCAGAGCCCTATTCCCTATATAGTGTACTACTATAGACCAGAGCCCTATTCCCTATATAGTACACTACTATAGACCAGAGCCCTATTCCCTATATAGTGCACTACTATAGACCAGAGCCCTATTCCCTATATAGTGCACTACTATAGACCAGAGCCCTATTCCCTATATAGTGTACTACTATAGACCAGAGCCCTATTCCCTATATAGTACACTACTATAGACCAGAGCCCTATTCCCTATATAGTGCACTACTATAGACCAGAGCCCTATTCCCTATATAGTGCACTACTATAGACCAGAGCCCAATTCCCTATATAGTGGTACTACTATAGACCAGAGCCCTATTCCCTATATAGTGCACTACTATAGACCAGAGCCCTATTCCCTATATAGTGCACTACTATAGACCAGAGCCCTATTCCCTATATAGTGCACTACTATAGACCAGAGCCATATTCCCTATTTAGTGGCACTACTATAGACCAGAGCCCTATTCCCTATATAGTGCACTACTATAGACCAGGGCCCTATTCCCTATATAGTGCACTACTATAGACCAGGGCCCTATTCCCTATATAGTGGCACTACTATAGACCAGAGCCCTATTCCCTATATAGTGGTACTACTATAGACCAGAGCCCTATTCCCTATATAGTGGTACTACTATAGACCAGGGCCCTATTCCCTATATAGTGGTACTACTATAGACCAGAGCCCTATTCCCTATATAGTGGTACTACTATAGACCAGGGCCCTATTCCCTATATAGTGGTACTACTATAGACCAGAGCCCTATTCCCTATATAGTGGTACTACTATAGACCAGGGCCCTATTCCCTATATAGTGGTACTACTATAGACCAGGGCCCTATTCCCTATATAGTGGTACTACTATAGACCAGAGCCCTATTCCCTATATAGTGGTACTACTATAGACCAGGGCCCTATTCCCTATATAGTGGCACTACTATAGACCAGGGCCCTATTCCCTATATAGTGTACTACTATAGACCAGGGCCCTATTCCCTATATAGTGCACTACTATAGACCAGGGCCCTATTCCCTATATAGTGTACTACTATAGACCAGGGCCCTATTCCCTATATAGTGCACTACTATAGACCAGAGCCCTATTCCCTATATAGTGCACTACTATAGACCAGGGCCCTATTCCCTATATAGTGCACTACTATAGACCAGGGCCCTATTCCCTATATAGTGGTACTACTATAGACCAGGGCCCTATTCCCTATATAGTGGTACTACTATAGACCAGGGCCCTATTCCCTATATAGTGGTACTACTATAGACCAGGGCCCTATTCCCTATATAGTGGTACTACTATAGACCAGAGCCCTATTCCCTATATAGTGCACTACTATAGACCAGGGCCCTATTCCCTATATAGTGGTACTACTATAGACCAGAGCCCTATTCCCTATATAGTGTACTACTATAGACCAGGGCCCTATTCCCTATATAGTGTACTACTATAGACCAGGGCCCTATTCCCTATATAGTGCACTACTATAGACCAGGGCCCTATTCCCTATATAGTGGTACTACTATAGACCAGGGCCCTATTCCCTATATAGTGGTACTACTATAGACCAGAGCCCTATTCCCTATATAGTGTACTACTATAGACCAGGGCCCTATTCCCTATATAGTGTACTACTATAGACCAGGGCCCTATTCCCTATATAGTGCACTACTATAGACCAGAGCCCTATTCCCTATATAGTGCACTACTATAGACCAGGGCCCTATTCCCTATATAGTGCACTACTATAGACCAGGGCCCTATTCCCTATATAGTGGTACTACTATAGACCAGGGCCCTATTCCCTATATAGTGGTACTACTATAGACCAGGGCCCTATTCCCTATATAGTGGTACTACTATAGACCAGGGCCCTATTCCCTATATAGTGGTACTACTATAGACCAGAGCCCTATTCCCTATATAGTGCACTACTATAGACCAGGGCCCTATTCCCTATATAGGGAACTACTATAGACCAGAGCCCTATTCCCTATATAGTGCACTACTATAGACCAGGGCCCTATTCCCTATATAGTGGTACTACTATAGACCAGGGCCCTATTCCCTATATAGTGGCACTACTATAGACCAGAGCCCTATTCCCTATATAGTGTACTACTATAGACCAGGGCCCTATTCCCTATATAGTGCACTACTATAGACCAGAGCCCTATTCCCTATATAGTGCACTACTATAGACCAGGGCCCTATTCCCTATATAGTGCACTACTATAGACCAGGGCCCTATTCCCTATATAGTGGTACTACTATAGACCAGGGCCCTATTCCCTATATAGTGGTACTACTATAGACCAGGGCCCTATTCCCTATATAGTGGTACTACTATAGACCAGGGCCCTATTCCCTATATAGTGGTACTACTATAGACCAGAGCCCTATTCCCTATATAGTGCACTACTATAGACCAGGGCCCTATTCCCTATATAGGGAACTACTATAGACCAGAGCCCTATTCCCTATATAGTGCACTACTATAGACCAGGGCCCTATTCCCTATATAGTGGTACTACTATAGACCAGGGCCCTATTCCCTATATAGTGGCACTACTATAGACCAGAGCCCTATTCCCTATATAGTGGTACTACTATAGACCAGGGCCCTATTCCCTATATAGTGGTACTACTATAGACCAGAGCCCTATTCCCTATATAGTGTACTACTATAGACCAGGGCCCTATTCCCTATATAGTGCACTACTATAGACCAGAGCCCTATTCCCTATATAGTGGTACTACTATAGACCAGGGCCCTATTCCCTATATAGTGGTACTACTATAGACCAGAGCCCTATTCCCTATATAGTGGTACTACTATAGACCAGGGCCCTATTCCCTATATAGTGGTACTACTATAGACCAGAGCCCTATTCCCTATATAGTGGTACTACTATAGACCAGGGCCCTATTCCCTATATAGTGGCACTACTATAGACCAGGGCCCTATTCCCTATATAGTGGTACTACTATAGACCAGGGCCCTATTCCCTATATAGTGGTACTACTATAGACCAGGGCCCTATTCCCTATATAGTGGTACTACTATAGACCAGGGCCCTATTCCCTATATAGGGAACTACTATAGACCAGGGCCCTATTCCCTATATAGTGCACTACTATAGACCAGAGCCCTATTCCCTATATAGTGCACTACTATAGACCAGGGCCCTATTCCCTATATAGGGAACTACTATAGACCAGGGCCCTATTCCCTATATAGTGGCACTACTATAGACCAGAGCCCTATTCCCTATATAGTGGTACTACTATAGACCAGGGCCCTATTCCCTATATAGTGGTACTACTATAGACCAGAGCCCTATTCCCTATATAGTGTACTACTATAGACCAGGGCCCTATTCCCTATATAGTGGTACTACTATAGACCAGGGCCCTATTCCCTATATAGTGGCACTACTATAGACCAGAGCCCTATTCCCTATATAGTGGTACTACTATAGCCCTATTCCCTATATAGTGTACTACTATAGACCAGGGCCCTATTCCCTATATAGTGGCACTACTATAGACCAGGGCCCTATTCCCTATATAGTGTACTACTATAGCCCTATTCCCTATATAGTGGTACTACTATAGACCAGAGCCCTATTCCCTATATAGTGTACTACTATAGACCAGGGCCCTATTCCCTATATAGTGTACTACTATAGCCCTATTCCCTATATAGTGGTACTACTATAGACCAGAGCCCTATTCCAGGGCCCTGTTCCCTATATAGTGGTAGTGGTACTACTATAGACCAGGGCCCTGTTCCCTATATAGTGGTACTACTATAGACCAGGGCCCTATTCCCTATATAGTGGTACTACTATAGACCAGGGCCCTATTCCCTATATAGTGGTACTACTATAGACCAGGGCCCTGTTCCCTATATAGTGGTACTACTATAGACCAGGGCCCTGTTCCCTATATAGTGGTACTACTATAGACCAGGGCCCTATTCCCTATATAGTGGTACTACTATAGACCAGGGCCCTATTCCCTATATAGTGGTACTACTATAGACCAGGGCCCTATTCCCTATATAGTGGTACTACTATAGACCAGGGCCCTATTCCCTATATAGTGGTACTACTATAGACCAGGGCCCTATTCCCTATATAGTGGTACTACTATAGACCAGGGCCCTATTCCCTATATAGTGGTACTACTATAGACCAGGGCCCTATTCCCTATATAGTGGTACTACTATAGACCAGGGCCCTATTCCCTATATAGTGGTACTACTATAGACCAGGGCCCTATTCCCTATATAGTGCACTGCTATAGACCAGGGCCCTATTCCCTATATAGTGGTACTACTATAGACCAGGGCCCTATTCCCTATATAGTGGTACTACTTTAGACCAGAGCCCTATTCCCTATATAGTGGTACTACTATAGACCAGGGCCCTATTCCCTATATAGTGGTACTACTATAGACCAGGGCCCTATTCCCTATATAGTGTACTACTATAGACCAGGGCCCTATTCCCTATATAGTGGTACTACTATAGACCAGGGCCCTATTCCCTATATAGTGGTACTACTATAGACCAGGGCCCTATTCCCTATATAGTGGTACTACTATAGACCAGGGCCCTATTCCCTATATAGTGGTACTACTATAGACCAGAGCCCTATTCCCTATATAGTGGTACTACTATAGACCAGGGCCCTATTCCCTATATAGTGGTACTACTATAGACCAGGGCCCTGTTCCCTATATAGTGGTACTACTATAGACCAGGGCCCTATTCCCTATATAGTGGTACTACTATAGACCAGGGCCCTATTCCCTATATAGTGGTACTACTATAGACCAGGGCCCTATTCCCTATATAGTGGTACTACTATAGACCAGGGCCCTATTCCCTATATAGTGGTACTACTATAGACCAGGGCCCTATTCCCTATATAGTGGTACTACTATAGACCAGGGCCCTATTCCCTATATAGTGGTACTACTATAGACCAGAGCCCTATTCCCTATATAGTGGTACTACTATAGACCAGGGCCCTATTCCCTATATAGTGGTACTACTATAGACCAGGGCCCTGTTCCCTATATAGTGGTACTACTATAGACCAGGGCCCTATTCCCTATATAGTGGTACTACTATAGACCAGGGCCCTATTCCCTATATAGTGGTACTACTATAGACCAGGGCCCTATTCCCTATATGTAGCCCGTGGAAAGGCGAAACGGTTCTGCTGGGAAGCAGATATTATGATGACATTGTGTTTTGTTCATTTTGGACTTGGTTGAGGGTTTTTTCTGTTGTTCAAGGCAAGCCGAAGTCTGTGATTGGTCAATAGTAGGGATTCTACACCGCTTCGTCTGTGATTGGTCAATAGTAGGGATTCTACACCGCTTCGTCTGTGATTGGTCAATAGTCGGGATTCTACACCGCTTCGTCTGTGATTGGTCAATAGTAGGGATTCTACACCGCTTCGTCTGTGATTGGTCAATAGTAGGGATTCTACACCGCTTCGTCTGTGATTGGTCAATAGTAGGAATTCTACACCGCTTCGTCTGTGATTGGTCAATAGTCGGGATTCTTCGGTGAAGTCTTTTTTTTAAATCAACGCAAGACGACTTGTTTTCATTGAGAAATACTGCACCAGACATCTGAGTTGGATGTAATGTTGCTAAAACGCCCAGACAGATTTCTGGAGTCATCTGACTATTTTGAGAAAGTGTATACTGGCTATGGAAGTTTCAAAATGGACAAATATTACTATTGGTGCTTTTTCTCTTCTTTACAAGCTTCTAAGGCAGTATTTATTTAACCTTTATTTCACTAAGTCAGTTAAGAACAAATTCTCATTTTCAATGACTGACTAGGAACAGTGGGTTAACTGCCTGTTCAGGGGCAGAACAACAGATTTGTACCTTGTCAGCTCAGGGATTCGATCCAGCATCCTTTCGGTTACTAGTCCAACGCTCTAGCTACTAGGTCACCTCTAACACCTGCCTCCCCTAATATGTGAGCAGACTCGTTGGCCGAGATGAAGCATGCTGATGCCTTAAGAGGCTCCAGTGTTAAAGGCCAGTGAGTTCCTCTGCTATTCTGTGTGTGTGTGTGTGTGTTGGGGGGGGGGGCTGTTGGGGGTGTTTATTTTCAGACTTTTTCAATGCTCCTGACTGCTGGTGCTGCCGTATTAATAGAACCGGCGTCCCCATTTAAGTCAATGATGACATCATGGCTGGACCGCCGGACATTGTGAGTGTACCCATAGGAGCAAAGCAGGAAGTGTACCCGTAGGAGCAAAGCAGAAAGTGTACCCATAGGAGCAAAGCAGGAAGTGTACCCATAGGAGCAAAGCAGGAAGTGTACCCATAGGAGCAAAGCAGGAAGTGTACCCATAGGAGCAAAGCAGGAAGTGTACCCGTAGGAGCACAGCAGGAAGTGTACCCATAGGAGCAAAGCAGGAAGTGTACCCATAGGAGCACAGCAGGAAGTGTACCCATAGGAGCACAGCAGGAAGTGTACCCATAGGAGCACAGCAGGAAGTGTACCCATAGGAGCACAGCAGGAAGTGTACCCATAGGAGCACAGCAGGAAGTAGTATGTGCTAAAATATGAGCTGTTTTTTGTTTGATTCAACTCATCTGACATTCCCAAAAAATCCAATCCATTAAATGAGCCACATCAGTTTACATAATTTGAATAATTTAAATGTAAACATTCTACATTACCATGGGTTCATCAGTATCTCTCTCTGGGATGGTCTGGTGTTGAATAGCTAGGCTCTGTCAGGTCGTAGTTCATCAGTATCTCACTCTGGGATGGTCTGCATATTGCACTACTTTGGACCAGAGCCCTATGGGTCAAAAGTAGTGCACTATGTACGGAATAGGGTGCCATTTAGGTGGTGTAGGGTTAATGGTGATCTATATCATCCCTGATTCCCTGGCCCAGTTTACTGACGACAATCTTCTCGCTCTCTATTGATGGGCAGTTTGGGAGATAGAATGAGGAATTGGCGACTTCAATAGTTTGTAATAAAAGGTGTTAGAGTGCGGGGTTTAAAAGAGCCACACTGGAAAAGGGAACTCGCTGTAAATCACTACCAGTTTGGGTTCCTTAATAGCTTCTACCCCCAAGGCTTAAGACTGCTGAACAATTAATCAAATGGCCACCTGCTGCTACTCACTGTTTATTATCTATGCATAGAGAATATACCCCTAGCTACATGCGCACATTATCTTGGCTAACCTGCACCCGCACACTGACTCTGCTGCTCCTTTAAATAGCCTGCTGCTACTCACTGTTTATTATCTATGCATAGAGAATATACCCCTAGCTACATGCACACATTATCTTGGCTAACCTGCACCCGCACACTGACTCTGCTGGTCCTTTAAATAGCCTGCTGCTACTCACTGTTTATTATCTATGCATAGAGAATATACCCCTAGCTACATGCACACTGACTCTGCTGCTCCTTTAAATAGCCTGCTGCTACTCACTGTTTATTATCTATGCATAGAGAATATACCCCTAGCTACATGCACACTGACTCTGCTGGTCCTTTAAATAGCCTGCTGCTACTCACTGTTTATTATCTATGCATAGAGAATATACCCCTAGCTACATGCGCACATTATCTTGGCTAACCTGCACCCGCACACTGACTCTGCTGCTCCTTTAAATAGCCTGCTGCTACTCACTGTTTATTATCTATGCATAGAGAATATACCCCTAGCTACATGCACACATTATCTTGGCTAACCTGCACCCGCACACTGACTCTGCTGGTCCTTTAAATAGCCTGCTGCTACTCACTGTTTATTATCTATGCATAGAGAATATACCCCTAGCTACATGCACACATTATCTTGGCTAACCTGCACCCGCACACTGACTCTGCTGGTCCTTTAAATAGCCTGCTGCTACTCACTGTTTATTATCTATGCATAGAGAATATACCCCTAGCTACATGCACACTGACTCTGCTGCTCCTTTAAATAGCCTGCTGCTACTCACTGTTTATTATCTATGCATAGAGAATATACCCCTAGCTACATGCACACTGACTCTGCTGGTCCTTTAAATAGCCTGCTGCTACTCACTGTTTATTATCTATGCATAGAGAATATACCCCTAGCTACATGCACACTGACTCTGCTGGTCCTTTAAATAGCCTGCTGCTACTCACTGTTTATTATCTATGCATAGAGAATATACCCCTAGCTACATGCACACTGACTCTGCTGCTCCTTTAAATAGCCTGCTGCTACTCACTGTTTATTATCTATGCATAGAGAATATACCCCTAGCTACATGCACACTGACTCTGCTGGTCCTTTAAATAGCCTGCTGCTACTCACTGTTTATTATCTATGCATAGAGAATATACCCCTAGCTACATGCACACTGACTCTGCTGGTCCTTTAAATAGCCTGCTGCTACTCACTGTTTATTATCTATGCATAGAGAATATACCCCTAGCTACATGCGCACTGACTCTGCTGGTCCTTTAAATAGCCTGCTGCTACTCACTGTTTATTATCTATGCATAGAGAATATACCCCTAGCTACATGCACACTGACTCTGCTGGTCCTTTAAATAGCCTGCTGCTACTCACTGTTTATTATCTATGCATAGAGAATATACCCCTAGCTACATGCACACTGACTCTGCTGGTCCTTTAAATAGCCTGCTGCTACTCACTGTTTATTATCTATGCATAGAGAATATACCCCTAGCTACATGCACACTGACTCTGCTGGTCCTTTAAATAGCCTGCTGCTACTCACTGTTTATTATCTATGCATAGAGAATATACCCCTAGCTACATGCACACTGACTCTGCTGGTCCTTTAAATAGCCTGCTGCTACTCACTGTTTATTATCTATGCATAGAGAATATACCCCTAGCTACATGCACACTGACTCTGCTGGTCCTTTAAATAGCCTGCTGCTACTCACTGTTTATTATCTATGCATAGAGAATATACCCCTAGCTACATGCACACTGACTCTGCTGGTCCTTTAAATAGCCTGCTGCTACTCACTGTTTATTATCTATGCATAGAGAATATACCCCTAGCTACATGCACACTGACTCTGCTGGTCCTTTAAATAGCCTGCTGCTACTCACTGTTTATTATCTATGCATAGAGAATATACCCCTAGCTACATGCACACTGACTCTGCTGGCCCTTTAAATAGCCTGCTGCTACTCACTGTTTATTATCTATGCATAGAGAATATACCCCTAGCTACATGCACACTGACTCTGCTGGTCCTTTAAATAGCCTGCTGCTACTCACTGTTTATTATCTATGCATAGAGAATATACCCCTAGCTACATGCACACTGACTCTGCTGGTCCTTTAAATAGCCTGCTGCTACTCACTGTTTATTATCTATGCATAGAGAATATACCCCTAGCTACATGCACACTGACTCTGCTGGTCCTTTAAATAGCCTGCTGCTACTCACTGTTTATTATCTATGCATAGAGAATATACCCCTAGCTACATGCACACTGACTCTGCTGGTCCTTTAAATAGCCTGCTGCTACTCACTGTTTATTATCTATGCATAGAGAATATACCCCTAGCTACATGCACACTGACTCTGCTGCTCCTTTAAATAGCCTGCTGCTACTCACTGTTTATTATCTATGCATAGAGAATATACCCCTAGCTACATGCACACTGACTCTGCTGCTCCTTTAAATGTATAATATTGTTATTTTGTGTATAATGTTTTTGCTTTAGTTTATTTAGTAAATATTTTCTCTATTTATTGAACTGTATTGTTGGTTATTAAGGTATTCGGCGAATGTGACAAATAAAATTTGATTTGATATAGAAAGCTCTCACTGTCTCTCTCTCTCTCTCGCTGTCTCTCTCTCGCTGTCTCTCTCTCGCTGTCTCTCTCTCGCTGTCTCTCTCTCGCTGTCTCTCTCTCGCTGTCTCTCTCTCGCTCTCTCGCTCTCTCGCTCTCTCGCTCTCTCGCTCTCTCGCTCTCTCGCTCTCTCGCTCTCTCGCTCTCTCGCTCTCTCGCTCTCTCGCTCTCTCGCTCTCTCTCGCTCTCTCGCTCTCTCTCTCTCTCGCTCTCTCTCTCGCTCTCTCTCTCGCTCTCTCTCTCGCTCTCTCTCTCGCTGTCGCGCTGTCGCTCTCTCTCTCGCTGTCGCTGTCGCTCTCTCTCTCGCTGTCGCTCTCTCTCTCGCTCTCTCTCTCGCTCTCTCTCTCGCTCGCGCTCTCGCTCGCGCTCTCGCTCTCTCGCGCTCGCGCTCTCGCTCTCTCTCGCTGTTCATCCTCAAGACCATATCTCTTATCTAGCCTGTTAAGACCAGGCCAGGCCAGACCAGGCCAGACCAGGCTAACAGTGAAGCTCAGTCTTACACCAGTAACAGGCCAGTAAAATAAAGGGAGAATCTTTGAACAGTGGTGACATTCTCTTTGGATGCTATTGATGTAATGTTGGAATTGGTGCATGGAAAATGTAAACTCACTCTTCTATTTTCCCCTGGCTGGCTGGCTGGTTGCAGTGGGCCAATGGTCTGACTGTACACACAATGGGCCAAGTCTCTAAGCACATCCTGATGTGGTGGTCTGGGGGAAGAGTGTGACACGAAACCAGCATCTGACTTTATCTCTCACACACACACACCACTGATTAAAGATCAGCTGTTTATTTTACCAACTAAATATCACAAAACAAACATTGCGTGTCTCGTTTACATTCCAGGCATGGAAAGAGAGGAAAAATATCTAGCAGTCATGTCATTTAATATCTAGGATCCTGACTGGCAGTCATGTCATTTAATATCTAGGATCCTGACTGGCAGTCATGTCATTTAATATCTAGGATCCTGACAGTCATGTCATTTAATATCTAGGATCCGTCTTTGCTACATAGTCAGTATCTGAGTGCCAAATGACTCCCTCCCTAGGAGATCGGGGGAAGTGAAGGCAGCCTCACACAGAAAATCCACTGGTCCTCGGAGCTCATTTAGACCCAGTCAACACTGAATGAAACACCAATTAGATCAAGATTTTATGATGGTTGTGTCTTTTTATTTCACCAGTTGAAAACAAGTATTACTTGCATTTAAGAGCAGTTGGAGGCCACGGAAGGAGTGTTGTATGGCATTGAAGCTCGTTTGGAGGTTAGTTAACACAGTGTCCAAAGAAGGGCCAGAAGTATACAGAATGGATCAAGGAAACACACGCAGCAAGAGTGACATCATTGATGTATACAGAGAAAAGTGTCGGCCCGAGAATTGAACCCTGTGGCACCCCCATAGACTGCCATAGGTCCGGACAACAGGCCCTCCGATTTGACACACTGAACTCTATCTGAGAAGAAGTTGGTGAACCAGGCGAGGTAATCATTTGAGAAACCAAGGCTGTCGAGTCTGCCGATAAGAATGTGGTGATTGACAGAGTCGAAAGCCTTAGCCAGGTCGATGAATACGGCTGCACAGTAATGTCTCTGGCCACCCCTCATAGCCTGGTTCCTCTCCACCCGGCACAGCCAGAAGAGGACTGGCCCACCCCTCATAGCCTGGTTCCTCTCCACCCGGCACAGCCAGAAGAGGACTGGCCCACCCCTCATAGCCTGGTTCCTCTCCACCCAGCACAGCCAGAAGAGGACTGGCAGCCCCTTGGTTCCGCTCTAGGTTTCTTTCTAGGTTCTGGCCTTTCTAGGGAGTTTTTCCTAGACACCGTGCTTCTACACCTGCATTGCTTGCTGTTTGGGGTTTTAGGCTGGGTTTCTGTACAGCACTTTGAGATATCAGCTGATGTAAGAAGGACTTTATAAATACATTTGATTTGGTGCGGAGTTGGGGCAGCCAGGAGGATAGCATGGCCAGCCGTAGAGGGATGCTTATTGATATTATCGTGGATTTATCGGTGGTGACAGTATTTTCTAGCCTCAGTGCAGTGGGCAGCTGGGAGGAAGTGCTCTTATTCTCCATGGACTTTACAGTGTCCCAGAACTTTTGCAGTTAGAAAAAGCTAGCCTTTACTTTCCTAATTGACTGTGTGTATTGGTTCCTGACTTCCCCGAAAAGTTGCATATCGCGGAGACTATTTGATGCCAGTGCAGTACTGGGGGCTCAGGCATGGCTGGGTGTGTCTTTGGGGGCTCAGGCATGGCTGTGTGTGTCTTTGGGGGCTCAGGCATGGCTGTGTGTGTCTTTGGGGGCTCAGGCATGGCTGTGTGTGTCTTTGGGGGCTCAGGCATGGCTGTGTGTGTCTTTGGGGGCTCAGGCATGGCTGTGTGTGTCTTTGGGGGCTCAGGCATGGCTGTGTGTGTCTTTGGGGGCTCAGGCATGGCTGGGTGTGTCTTTGGGGGCTCAGGCATGGCTGGGTGTGTCTTTGGGGGCTCAGGCATGGCTGGGTGTGTCTTTGGGGGCTCAGGCATGGCTGGGTGTGTCTTTGGGGGCTCAGGCATGGCTGGGTGTGTCTTTGGGGGCTCAGGCATGGCTGGGTGTGTCTTTGGGGGATCAGGCATGGCTGGGTGTGTCTTAGGGGGATCAGGCATGGCTGGGTGTGTCTTACAGTGACAGTGTTGTTATCACACACCATGTTTCAGGTGCTGCAGTGACTATGCTGAATCATGTGATGAACAGTCCTATTAGACGGGAAAAAAAGTCTGAATTCGCTAGAAACCTTATTGTACTTTAGGCAAATGTCTCAACATGTCAGCTCAGCTGAAGTGGATAGAAGCAGGTTGTAATTAAAGGTTGTAATCTGTTAACAGTACTGTTAGTGGAGTGTAGTCCAGTCAGAGTACTGGGATATACTGTGGAGTAAAACCAGTGAAACGAGGTATTTGACGCTACATGGCAGGAGAGGTGGTAGTGGAAATGATTGTGGGCAGTAATCAGTTCATCTCATGAATCAACCCAAATACGTGATGACAGAAAGGTGTCGACACAACATGGTGCTCCCAGTCAGAGAGGGAAGGTTAATGAGGTGGTAGAGGGAGTTGTGTTGTGCTCCCAGTCAGAGAGGGAAGGTTAATATGAGGTGGTAGAGGGAGTTGTGTTGTGAAAGACCGACAGACGTGTCAAAACAGGAGCGACTGAGGAGGAGGAGGTGTAGTCAAGATGATGACACCCAACCCTGTTGCTGACAGTGCAGAGAACACCTTAACCATTTAAATCTTTAAGGTTACCATGGGGCTAGGAGACTCTCCCCCTCGCTCTCTCTCTCACGTCCGCAGGGCAAGATGGAGCCTCAGTGGCGCTTTACATCAGTTGAAGGGTTTTATTGACCTGGGAAACATATGTTATCATTGCCAAAGCAAGTGACATGGATAAACAAAAGTGAAATAAACAATAAAAATGAACAGTAAACATTACACATACAGAAGTTCCAAAAGAATAAAGACATTACAAATGTCATATTATGTCTATATACAGTGTTGTAACGATGTGCAAATAGTTAAAGTACAAAAGATAAAATAAATAAGCATAAATATGGGTTCTATTTACAATGGTGTTTGTTCTTCACTGGTTGCCCTTTTCTCGTGGCAACAGGTCACAAATCTTGCTGCTGTGATGGCACACTGTGGAATTTCACCCAGTAGATATGGGAGTTTATCAAATTTGGGTTTGTTTTTGAATTCTTTGTGGATCTGTGTAATCTGAGGGAAATATGTCTAATATGGTCATATTTAATTTAATCATATTTAAAAATATAACCTTTTTATTTAAATAGGCAAGTCAGTTAAGAACTCATTCTTATCTAAACCGGCCAAACCCGGACGTCGCTGGGCCAATTGTACGCCGCCCTATGGGACTCCCAGTCACGGCCGGTTGTGATACAGCCTGGATTCGAACCAGGGTGTCTGTAGTGACACCTCTAGCACTGAGATGCAGTGCCTTAGACCGCTGATAAATTACAACCGTCAGGAGGTTAGGAAGTGCAGCTCAGTTTCCACCTCATTTTGTGGCAGTGTGCACATAGCCAGTCTTCTCTTGAGAGCCAGGTCTGCCTACGGCGGCTTTTCTCAATAGCAAGTCTATGCTCACTGAGTCTGTACATGGTCAAAGCTTTCCTTAAGTTTGGATCAGTCACAGTGGTCAGATATTCTGCCACTGTGTACTCTCTGTTTAGGACCAAATAGCATTCTAGTTTGCTCTGTTTTTTTGTTAATTCTTTCCAATGTGTTAAGTAGTTTTCTCATGATTTGGTTGGGTCTAATTGTGCTGCTGTCCTGGGGCTCTGTGGGGTGTGTTTGTGAACAGAGCCCCAGGACCAGCTTGCTAAGGCGACTCTTATCCAGGTTCATCTCTCTGTAGGTGATGGCTTTGTTATGGAAGGTTTGGGAATCGCTTCCTTTTTTGTGGTTGTAGAATTTAACTGCTCTTTTCTGGATTTTGATCATTAGTGGGTATCGGCCTAATTCTGCTCTGCATGCATTATTTGGTGTTCTACGTTGTACACGGAGGATATTTTTGCAGAATTCTGCATTTTTCAGTTTGGTGTTCTTCCATTTTGTGAATTCTTGGTTGGTGAGCGGACCCCAGACCTCACAACCATAACGGGCAATGGGTTCTATAACTGATTCAAATATTTTTTGGAAGATCCTAATTGGTATGTCAAATTTTATGTTCCCTTTGATGGCATAGAATGCCCTTCTTGCCTTGTCTCTCAGATCGTTCACAGCTTCGTGAAAGTTACCTGTGGTGCTGATGTTTAGGCCGAGGTACGTATCATTTTTGTGTGCTCTAGAGCAACGGTGTCTAGATAGAATTTGTATTTGTGGTCCTGGTGACTGGACCTTTTTTGGAACACCATTATTTTGGTCTTACTGCGATTTATTGTCAGGACCCAGGTCTGGCAGAATCTGTACAGAATATCTAGGTGCTGCTGTAGGCCCTCCTTGGTTGGTGACAGAAGCACCAGATCATCAGCAAACAGTAGACATTTGACTTCAGATTCTTGTAGGGTGATGCCGGGGGCTGCAGACTGTTATAGTGCCCGCGCCAATTCGTTGATATATATGTTGAAGATGGTGGGGCTCAAGCTGCATCCCTGTCTCGCCCCACGGCCCTGTGGGAAGTAAGGTGTTTTTTGCCTGTTTCAACTGCACACTTGTTATTTGATAACACAGATTTTATAATGTCGTATGTTTTTCCCTCAACACCACTGTCCATCAACTTGTATAGCAGATCCTCATGCCAAATTGAGTCAAAAGCATTTTTCAAATCAACAAGCATGAGAAGACTTTGCCTTTGTTTTGTTTGTCAATTAGGTGAATACGTGGTCTGTCGTACGGTTATTTGGTAAAAAGCCAATTTGATATTTGCTCAGTACATTGTTTTCATTGAGGAAATGTACGAGTCTGCTGTTAATGATAATGCAGAGGATTTTCTCAAGGTTACTGTTGACGCATATTCCACGGTAGTTATTGGGGTCAAATTTGTCTCCACTTTTGTGGATTGGGGTGATCAGTCCTTGGTTCCAAATATTGGGGAAGATGCCAGAGCTGAGGATGATGTTAAAGAGTTTTAGTATAGCCATTTAAAATTTGTTGTCTGTATATTTTATTTCATTCATCAACACCACCTCTCGGTCGGTCGGTCTGCCTGGGTCTCTCGGTCGGCCGGTCGGTCGGTCTGCCTGGGTCTCTCGGTCGGCCGGTCGGTCGGTCGGCCTGGGTCTCTCGGTCGGTCTGCCTGGGTCTCTCGGTCGGTCTGCTTGGGTCTCTCGGTCGGTCGGTCTGCCTGGGTCTCTCGGTCGGTCTGCTTGGGTCTCTCGGTCGGTCGGTCTGCCTGGGTCTCTCGGTCAGTCTGTCGGTCGGCCTGCCTGGGTCTCTCGGTCAGTCTGCCTGGGTCTCTCGGTCGGTCTGCCTGGGTCTCTCGGTCGGTCTGCCTGGGTCTCTCGGTCGGTCTGCCTGGGTCTCTCGGTCGGTCGGTCTGCCTGGGTCTCTCGGTCGGTCGGTCTGCCTGGGTCTCTCGGTCGGTCGGTCTGCCTGGGTCTCTCGGTCGGTCGGTCTGCCTGGGTCTCTCGGTCGGTCGGTCTGCCTGGGTCTCTCGGTCGGTCGGTCTGCCTGGGTCTCTCGGTCGGTCGGTCTGCCTGGGTCGGTCGGTCTGCCTGGGTCGGTCGGTCGGTCGGTCGGTCTGCCTGGGTCGGTCGGTCGGTCGGTCGGTCTGCCTGGGTCTCTCGGTCGGTCGGTCTGCCTGGGTCTCTCGGTCGGTCTGCCTGGGTCTCTCGGTCGGTCTGTCTGCCTGGGTCTCTCGGTCGGTCTGTCTGCCTGGGTCTCTCGGTCGGTCGGTCTGCCTGGGTCTCTCGGTCGGTCTGTCTGCCTGGGTCTCTCGGTCGGTCTGTCTGCCTGGGTCTCTCGGTCGGTCTGTCTGCCTGGGTCTCTCGGTCGGTCTGTCTGCCTGGGTCTCTCGGTCGGTCTGTCTGCCTGGGTCTCTCGGTCGGTCTGTCTGCCTGGGTCTCTCGGTCGGTCTGTCTGCCTGGGTCTCTCGGTCGGTCTGTCTGCCTGGGTCTCTCGGTCGGTCTGTCTGCCTGGGTCTCTCGGTCGGTCTGTCTGCCTGGGTCTCTCGGTCGGTCGGTCTGTCTGCCTGGGTCTCTCGGTCGGTCTGTCTGTCTGCCTGGGTCTCTCGGTCGGTCTGTCTGTCTGCCTGGGTCTCTCGGTCGGTCTGTCTGTCTGCCTGGGTCTCTCGGTCGGTCTGTCTGTCTGCCTGGGTCTCTCGGTCTGTCTGCCTGGGTCTCTCTGTCTGTCTGTCTGTCTGTCTGCCTGGGTCTCTCGGTCTGTCTGTCTGCCTGTCTGCCTGGGTCTCTCGGTCTGTCTGTCTGCCTGGGTCTCTCGGTCTGTCTGCCTGGGTCTCTCGGTCTGTCTGTCTGTCTGTCTGCCTGGGTCTCTCGGTCTGTCTGCCTGGGTCTCTCGGTCTGTCTGCCTGGGTCTCTCGGTCTGTCTGCCTGGGTCTCTCGGTCTGTCTGTCTGTCTGTCTGCCTGGGTCTCTCGGTCTGTCTGTCTGTCTGCCTGGGTCTCTCGGTCTGTCTGTCTGTCTGCCTGGGTCTCTCGGTCTGTCTGTCTGTCTGTCTGCCTGGGTCTCTCGGTCTGTCTGTCTGTCTGTCTGCCTGGGTCTCTCGGTCTGTCTGTCTGTCTGTCTGTCTGTCTGTCTGTCTGCCTGGGTCTCTCGGTCTGTCTGTCTGTCTGTCTGTCTGTCTGTCTGTCTGCCTGGGTCTCTCGGTCTGTCTGTCTGTCTGCCTGGGTCTCTCGGTCTGTCTGTCTGTCTGCCTGGGTCTCTCGGTCTGTCTGTCTGTCTGCCTGGGTCTCTCGGTCTGTCTGTCTGTCTGCCTGGGTCTCTCGGTCTGTCTGTCTGTCTGCCTGGGTCTCTCGGTCTGTCTGTCTGTCTGCCTGGGTCTCTCGGTCTGTCTGTCTGTCTGCCTGGGTCTCTCGGTCTGTCTGTCTGTCTGCTGGGTCTCTCGGTCTGTCTGTCTGTCTGCCTGGGTCTCTCGGTCTGTCTGTCTGTCTGCCTGGGTCTCTCGGTCTGTCTGTCTGTCTGCCTGGGTCTCTCGGTCTGTCTGTCTGTCTGCCTGGGTCTCTCGGTCTGTCTGTCTGTCTGCCTGGGTCTCTCGGTCTGTCTGTCTGTCTGTCTGCCTGGGTCTCTCGGTCGGTCGGTCGGTCAGTCGGTCGGTCGGCCTGCCTGGGTCTCTCGGTCGGTCGGTCGGCCTGCCTGGGTCTCTCGGTCTCTCGGTCAGTCTGCCTGGGTCTCTCGGTCGGTCGGCCTGCCTGGGTCTCTCGGTCTGTCTCTCTATCGCTCACTCTCTCTCTTAATTCAATTCAATTTGCTTTATTGGCGTGACAATGTACATATTGCCAAAGTTTACTTTGGAGATTAAGTGAAAAATGTACAATATTAATATAATTATAATCAAGATTGTCAATGGGACAGTCAGTAACATCAAGGGTCAAAATAACCATACAATGGACAATCACAATAAGCATAGACGACATGTGCAGGTTGATTGGTCTGTCAGACACTGTTCCTCAACTTATGGCAGGCAGCAATGTAGTGCTCTGCCAACCCACAGCTCTCTGCCAACCCACAGCTCTCTGCCAACCCACAGCTCTCTGCGTCCTCCCACAACAGGATGGGTAGCCTCATCAGAAAAGTCTTTCTCTTGATCTCTCTGCCTCTCTCTCTTTCCATTCCTTTTCAACCTCTCAAATCAACTTGTTTTAGGAAAGAACAAATGTGGTCAGTTGTTTGCTTCTGCTGATGTTTTCACTGGCAGGGGCATTTCTCTGAGACCGAGGCTTGAGGTGGAAAGATTTGCTCCTTCCCATTTCATCAGAAATTGGGAGTGGGTGTCTGGTCTAGTCTACAAGCCCTTGCTGTAAGAATAACAGTTTAAATCTAAATGGAAATACTACTTCATAATGAATGTTTATAACCACTGTCTCATGTCTCCGTCTACTATATTAAACAACGGCCAGGCAGGAAGTGACGTGAAATGGACAGGGAGGAGTGACTGTAACAGATACACACTGTACCACCAGACCAGACAACATTCAAATGTACTGCACAATGGCTCTGGTCTAAAGTAGTGCACTACTATATAGGGAAAGAGGAGCCTTTCTGAGACGCAAACAATGTCTGGCATCTCTAGTGGGTGGATAGTGTGGATATCTCTAGTGGGTGGATATCTCTAGTGGGTGGATATCTCTAGTGGGTGGATATCTCTAGTGGGTGGATATCTCTAGTGGGTGGATATCTCTAGTGGGTGGATATCTCTAGTGGGTGGATATCTCTAGTGGGTGGATATCTCTAGTGGGTGGATATCTCTAGTGGGTGGATATCTCTAGTGGGTGGATAGTGTGGATATCTCTAGTGTGTGGATAGTGTGGATATCTCTAGTGGGTGGATAGTGTGGATATCTCTAGTGGGTGGATAGTGTGGAATGCTGAATACAACAGGTGTAGTAGACCTTACAATGAAATGCTGAATACAACAGGTGTAGTAGACCTCACAGTGAAATGCTGAATACAACAGGTGTAGTAGACCTCACAGTGAAATGCTGAATACAACAGGTGTAGTAGACCTCACAGTGAAATGATGACTACAACAGGTGTAGTAGACCTCACAGTGAAATGCTGAATACAACATGACCTCACAGTGAAATGCTGAATACAACAGGTGTAGTAGACCTTACAGTGAAATGCTGAATACAACAGGTGTAGTAGACCTCACAGTGAAATGCTGAATACAACAGGTGTAGTAGACCTCACAGTGAAATGCTGAATACAACAGGACCTCACAGTGAAATGCTTAAATCATGAGTTCTTCCATGACCTTACTTTTCGGAAGCTGAACAGTTTTGAAATACACTGTTGGATCGATGTTTCATGAGCTGAAATATAGGATCCCAGAAATGTTCCATACACACACAAAAAGCTTATTTCTCTAAAATGTTGTGCACAAATGTGTTTACATCCCTGTTAGTGAGTATTTTTCACAAGGTATGCTGCACCTGTCAGGTGGCTGGATTATCATGAAGCTTTAACTTTATGAGCATTACACAGGTGCACCTTGTGCTGGGGACAGTAAAAGGCCACTCTAAAATGCACAGTTTTATCACACAACACAATGCCACAGATGTCTCAAGTTTTGAGGGAGCGTGTAATTGGCATGCTGACTGCAGGAATGTCCACCAGAGATGTTCTCTACCAAAGTTGCCTCCACAGTCATTTTAGAGAATTTGGCACTACATCCAACCGGCCTCATAACCGCAGACCACGTGTAATCACAGCCAGCTCAGGACGTCCACAGCCAGCTTCTTCACCTGCGACCAGCCACCTGGACAGCTTCTTCACCTGTGGGATCGTCTGAGACCAGCCACCCGGACAGCTTCTTCACCTGTGGGATCGTCTGAGACCAGCCACCCGGACAGCTTCTTCACCTGTGGGATCGTCTGAGACCAGCCACCCGGACAGCTGATGAAACTGGGTTTACACAACCGAAGAATTTCTGCAGAAACATTTTTCAGAGAAGCTAAACATGTACCACCTCACGTTTCAGCATGATAATGCACAGCCCCATGTAGCAAGGATCTGAACACAATTCCTAGAAGCTGAACATGTACCAGTTCTTCCATGGCCATTGAGCATACGGTGCATTCGGAAAGTATTCAGACCCCGGGATTTGTTCCACATTGTTTTACGTTACAGCCTCATTCTAAAAGGGATTAAATGCTTTTTCCCCTCATCAGTCTACCCACAATACCCCATAATGACAAATCAAAAACAGGTTTTTAGACATTTTTGCAAACATTCCAAACTCAATGTCCCCAAGGACAGAGTGGCCTCTATTCTTAAATGGAAGAAGTTTGGAACCACCAAGACTCTTCCTAGAGTTCGCTGCTTGGCCAAACTGAGCAATCAGGGGAGAAGGGCCTTGGTCAGGGAGGTGATGCCTCAGTAATGCTACTCTGTTGGTGTGGCTCCCGTGGGCTCAGTAATGCTATTCTGTTGGTGTGGCTCCCATGGGCTCAGTAATGCTATTCTGTTGGTGTGGCTCCCGTGGGCTCAGTAATGCTATTCTGTTGGTGTGGCTCCCATGGGCTCAGTAATGCTATTCTGTTGGTGTGGCTCCCGTGGGCTCAGTAATGCTATTCTGTTGGTGTGGCTCCCGTGGGCTTCCGGGAAGTCAATGGGCGTGTCCCAAATGGCTCCTATTCCCTACTTTGGACCAGGGCCTGGATAGGATTCATCTGTTCAAAAGCAGTGCACTATATTGGTGATAGGCTGCCATTACATTCTACAGTAACAGTCACAATTAGCTGAGTCTGCAGAAAGCAGAGGGTTTATGTGGATTGATATTCAGCGTTACTTTGAATCCACGTGAATTATCGTTCTGCACTCTCTGCTCTGAATAAAGGCCTCTCTCTCTCTCTCCTTCCTTCAAGGTGATTTTAACCATCAGGGTTTTCCTGACAGACTGAGGGCCGTGAGCTTGGCTGCCCAGCTAAACTACACCAAAGGTAAGAATTGCGTTAGGACATTATAATGTACATATCTTATGCTGTTCACACACACACACACACACACACACACCACACACCACACACCACACACACCACACACCAACCACACACACAACCAACCACACACCAACCACCACCACATACACCAACCACACACCACACACCACACACACCACACACACCACACACACACCACACACACCACACACCACACACACACCACACACCACACACCACACACCACACACCACACACCACACACCACACACACACACCACACACACCACACACACCAACCACACACCACACACACCAAACACACACCACACACCACACACACACACCACACACCACACACACCAACCACACACCACACACCACACACCACACACACCAACCACACCCCACACACAACCAACCACACCACACACACCACACACACCACACACACCACACACACCACACACACCACACACACACACACCACACACACACCACACACACACACACACCACACACACACCACACACCACACACACACCACACACCACACACCACACACCACACACCACACCACACACCACACACCACACACCCCACACACACCAACCCACACACCACACACCACACACCACACACACACCACACACCACACACACCAACCACACACCACCACACACACCAACCACACACCACACACACACCAACCACACCACACACCCACACACACCAACACACACCACACACCACACCACACCACACACCACACACCACACACACCACACACACACCACACACCACACACCACACACACACCACACACCACACACCACACACACACCACACACCACACACCACACACACCAACCACACACACCAACCACACACCACACACCACACACCACACACCACACACACCACACACCACACCACACACCACACCACACCACACCACACACACCACACACGCACTCACCAACCACACACCACACACACCACACACGCACTCACCAACCACACACCACACACCACACACCACACACACCACACACGCACTCACCAACCACACACCACACACACACACACCACACACACACACCACACCACAGCACACCACACCACCACACACACCACACACACCACACACACCACACACACACACACACCACACACCACACACCACACACACCACACCACACACACCACACACACCACACACACCACACCACACACACACCACACACACACCACACACACCACACCACACCACCCACACCACACACACCACACACACCACACCACACACCACACACCACACACACCACACACCACACACACCACACACACCACACACACACCACACACCACACCACACCACACACCACACACCACACACACCAACCACACACCAACCACACACCAACCACACACCACACACACCAACCACACACCACACACCACACACACCACACACCACACACACCACACACCACACCACACACCACACCACACCACACCACACACACCACACACCCACACACGCACTCACCAACCACACACCACACACACCACACACGCACTCACCAACCACACACCACACACACCACACACCACACACACCACACACCACTCACCACCACACACCACACACACACACCACACACACCACAACACACCACACACCACACCACAACACACCACACACACCACACACACCACACACACCACACACACACACACCACACACCACACACACCACCCACACCACCCACACCACCCACACCACACACACCACACACACCACACACCACACACACCACACACCACACACACACCACACCACACCACCCACACCACCCACACCACACACACCACACACACCACACACACCACACACACCACACACACCACACACACCACACACACCACACACCACAACACCACACACACCACACACACACCACACACACACCACACACCACACACCACACACCACACACACCAACCACACACACCAACCACACACCACACACACACACCACACACCACACACCACACACACCAACCACACACCACACACCACCAACCACACCACCACACCACACACCACACCACACACCACACCACACACACACCACACACACACCACACACCACACCACACACCACACACCACACACACCACACACACACACACCACACACCACACACCACACACACCACACACCACACACACCACACACACCACACACCACACCACACACCACACACACCACACACACCACACACCACACACCACACCACACACACACACCACACACACACCACACACACCACACACACACCACACACCACACCACACACCACACACCACACACACCACACACCACACACACCACACACCACACACACCACACACACCACACACACCACACCACACACACCACACACCACACACACCACACACCACACCACACACACACACCACAACACCACACCACACACACCACACACCACACCACACACACCACACACCACACCACACCACACACACCACACACACCACACACGCACTCACCAACCACACACCACACACACCACACACGCACTCACCAACCACACACCACACACCACACACCACACACACCACACACGCACTCACCAACCACACACCACACACCACACACCACACACACACACACACACACACCACACCACACCACACCACACACCAACCACACACACCACACACCACACACACACACCACACACACCACACACCACACACCACACACCACACACCACACACCACACACACACCACACACACACCACACACACCACACCACACACCACACCACACACACCACACACACCACACCACACACCACACCACACACACCACACACGCACTCACCACACACACCACACCACACCACACACCACACACCACACACCACACACACCACACACACACCAACCACACACCACACACACACCAACCACACACCACACACCACACACACCACACACACCACACACCACACCACACACACACACCACACACACCACACACACCACACACACCACACCACACACACACACACACACCACACACCACACCACACACACACACCACACACCACACACCACACCACACACCACACCACACACACCACACACCACACCACACCACACACACCACACACACCACACACGCACTCACCAACCACACACCACACACACCACACACGCACTCACCAACCACACACCACACACCACACACCACACACACCACACACGCACTCACCAACCACACACCACACACCACACACCACACACCACACACACACACACACCACACCACACCACACACCAACCACACACACCACACACCACACACACACACCACACACACCACACACCACACACCACACACCACACACCACACACACCACACACCACACCACACACACCACACCACACCACACACCACACCACACCACACACCACACACCACACCACACACCACACACCACACACCACACACCACACACCACACACCACACACCACACACACACCACACACCACACACCACACACACCACACCACACACCACACCACACACACCACACACGCACTCACCACACACACCACACCACACCACACACCACACCACACACCCACACACGCACTCACCACACCACACCACACGCACCACACACACCACACACGCACTCACCACACACACCACACACCACACACACACCACACACACACCACACACACACACCACACGCACACACCACACACACACACCCCACACCACACACACACACCCCACACCACACACACACACCACACGCACACACACACACCACACACCACACACACACACCACACGCACACACACACACCACACACCACACACACACACACACCACACACCACACACACCACACACACCCCACACACACACACCACACACACACACCACACACACACACACACCACACACCACACACACCACACACACCCCACACACACACACACCACACACACACACCACACACACACTCACCACACACACCACACACACACACACACACACACACACACCACACACACACACACACACCACACACACACACACACACACACACACACACACACCACACACACACCACACACACACACACCACACACACACACACACACACACACCACACACACACACACACACACACACACACACACACACACACACACCACACACACACACACCACACACACACACACACACACACACTCACCACACACACCACACACACACACACACACACACCACACACCACACACACCACACACACCCACACACACACACACCACACACACACACCACACACACACACACACCACACACCACACACACCACACACACCCACACACACACACACCACACACACACACCACACACACACTCACCACACACACCACACACACACACACACACACACCACACACCACACACACCACACACACACCACACACACACACACACCACACACCACACACACCACACACACCCCACACACACACACACCACACACACACACCACACACACACTCACCACACACACCACACACACCACACACCACACACACCACACACACCCCACACACACACACACCCACACACACACACCACACACACACCACACACACACACGTGTTGCACATTACACCAAAACGTTGGTACTTTCTTTATAGTATTTTATCAAATGTGTCTCTTATTTACTATTATTGCGACCAACAGATGCATGTCTGTGTTCCCAGTCATGTGAAATCTATAGATTAAGGCCAAATGAATTTATTTACATTTATTTACTGATTTCTGTAACTATGTTGCATTTCTATATTTTTATTCAAGATTGTCCAAAGCATCAAGGCAAAGGGTGGCTACTAAAATTAAAGTTACAATGTAGAAAATAGTAAAACTAAAGATAAACCCTGGAATGTGTAGGTGTTCTTCAACTGGTGATTGATACTGTATTTATACAGGGTAGTTGTGCAGTATGAGTTGGGGAGGTGGAGGCCTTGGTTGATGGCTGTCTCTATGGTTGGGTCGATGGCTGGCTCTATGGTTGGGTCGATGGCTGGCTCTATGGTTGGGTCGATGGCTGGCTCTATGGTTGGGTCGATGGCTGGCTCTATGGTTGGGTCGATGGCTGGCTCTATGGTTGGGTCGATGGCTGGCTCTATGGTTGGGTCGATGGCTGGCTCTATGGTTGGGTCGATGGCTGGCTCTATGGTTGGGTCGATGGCTGGCTCTATGGTTGGGTCGATGGCTGGCTCTATGGTTGGGTCGATGGCTGGCTCTATGGTTGGGTCGATGGCTGGCTCTATGGTTGGGTCGATGGCTGGCTCTATGGTTGGGTCGATGGCTGGCTCTATGGTTGGGTCGATGGCTGGCTCTATGGTTGGGTCGGCGGTGCTTTCATGTTTCCCACCAGAAGTGTCTGTTGTTGGTGGGTATTATATATGCTAATTTATGAACATTTAAGTAGTTATACTTTCTAGTACAGACCAGAGCAGTGGCTGTGTGGGTCCGTGGGTCCCTGGCTGCGTAGGTCCCTGGCTGCGTGGGTCTGCACTGCGGTCAGTAGTAATCCTATGCGAAGGCTGTCTCCAAGGCACATGTAGCTAGGCAACCCCCTGCATTTGCCTTGGCAGGCCTGCTCCATCCATGGCTTAAGCCAGTGTGTGAGAGAAACACGCTATCAAACGTTAGTTTTATGAAACTAAATAAATATTGCACTCTGACCCACAAAATGTATTTGCTAGATTTATGATAGTGTTAGACAAATCAATGAAAGTGAACTTCAAAATGTGATTGTACTTGGAATTTGCAGCTGTTGCTGGTGAGTAATGAATCTGCTTCTGCCATGACTTACTGCATCGCTATTGAAAGCAGTTGATTGGTTGCTAAAATCCCTCTACCTTTTGATTGGTTAGAAGCTATTGTTCTGATTTTCAGATTTGAATAGCAGAGAAGTAGAGGAAGATGTTGTACCCTCTAACATGTTGGCAAAGTGGTCAAAGTTGCTAATCTGTGTCAAAAGTTGTTTACAGCAAATGGAATGTTAGAGGTGATTTCACAATGGGACCTTTTTAGAAAGTTGTGGAAATCCCATGAAAGTGAAGGAAGGAATAAAACGTATATAAGATGCACTACATGACCAACAACGTTATGTGGACAACTGCTCTTTGAACGTCTCATTCCAAAATTATGAGTGTTAATTATAGAGTTGGTCCCCCCCTTTTGCTGCTATAACAGCCTCTACTCTTCTGGGAAGGCTTTCCACTAGATGTTGGAACATTGCTGCTATAACAGTCTCTACTCTTCTGGGAAGGCTTTCCACTAGATGTTGGAACATTGCTGCTATAACAGCCTCTACTCTTCTGGGAAGGCTTTCCACTAGATGTTGGAACATTGCTTCAGGGACTTGCTTCCATTCAGTCACAAAAGCATTAGTGAGGTCAGACACTGAGGCAGTTTGGGACTCGGTGCAACAAAGTACAGACAATTTTGACATGCTACACACTTCAGCACTCGGCGGTCCTGTTGTGTGGCCTTCCTCTTCACGGTTGAGCCGTTGATGCTCCTAGACATTTCC
Organism: Oncorhynchus kisutch; assembly: GCF_002021735.2. NCBI lineage: Eukaryota > Metazoa > Chordata > Actinopteri > Salmoniformes > Salmonidae > Oncorhynchus > Oncorhynchus kisutch. Next base: position 77,953,413 of record NC_034175.2, on the reverse strand, counting down.
ACTTAACAATAACACTGACAGATGACCTGGGGCAGCTCTAGCAGGGCAGAAATGCGACGAACTGACTTGTTGGAAAGGTGGCATCCTCTGACGGTGCCACGTTGAGCGTCACTGAGCTCTTCAGTAAGGCCATTCTACTGCCAATGTTTGTCTATGGAGATTGCATGGCCGTGTACTCGATTTTATAAACCTGTCAGCAACCTGTGTGGCTGAAATAGAATCCACTCATTTGAAGGGGTGTCCGATGTCGTGTTTGTATACAAACTATTCCAGACCGGTCTGCACGGTTTAAAGTTTGAATTATGTTTCTATCTTCAACAGTTTAGAAGGAGGAACTCTCCAAATAATCAAAGTATGTTGAAGATTTAAAGTGAGGGACTCTTGCTTCACAAGTAACAGTTTAATAATATCATTAGTCATATTATTGATAATTAGAAAATACTTTATTTCTCAAAACTAGGACCCTTCATGTTAAACACTATCATCAATTGAACTATCTTGAAGTATTGTTCAGGAGTGTGGCGGCTAGTTGGGATATTCGGCATAGCTCCATCCATCATCCTTTCTTCTATTGGTGTCCCAGGCTGAACAGGCTCTCAGCAGGGATAGGACATCGCTCTCGCTCTCTCTCTCTCTCGCGTGCTCAGCTCCTGCTGCTGTGGAAGTTGAGAATAGCCTCCACGAGCTCTGTGCCTCAACAACCTGCCCTGGGCCTGTCTCTCAGTCTCTGAAGCACTCTGAAGCACAGAGGGGGCCTGAGATTTACACCATTCGCTCCAGAAGCTAACTACGCAGGAATCACAGTGGGCTAGATTATACCCGGAGACGAGAGAGAGAGATACCTCGGCAGGGACGAAGCAGCAGTTCTGGACAAAAACAGTTAGGGGTACAGGACACAGATGAGCTAGAAAACAAGGCTCCAGTCAGAGGCCTGCTGTAAGATACAGTAGGGACCTTGATGTACTGAAACCCCCTGATGTACTGAAACCCCCTGATGTACTGAAACCCCCTGATGTACTGTAAGATACAGTAGGAAACCCCCTGATGTACTGAAACCCCCTGATGTACTGAAACCCCCTGATGTACTGAAACCCCCTGATGTACTGAAACCCCCTGATGTACTGAAACCCCCTGATGTACTGAAACCCCCTGATGTACTGTAAGATACAGTAGGAAACCCCCTGATGTACTGAAACCCCCTGATGTACTGTAAGATACAGTAGGAAACCCCCTGATGTACTGAAACCCCCTGATGTACTGAAACCCCCTGATGTACTGAAACCCCCTGATGTACTGTAAGCTACAGTAGGAAACCCACTGATGTACTGAAACCCCCTGAAATACTGTAAGATACAGTAGGAAACCCCCTGATGTACTGAAACCCCCTGATGTACTGAAACCCCCTGAAGTACTGTAAGATACAGTAGGAAACCCCCTGATGTACTGAAACCCCCTGATATACTGAAACCCCCTGATGTACTGTAACCCCCTGATGTACTGTAAGGTAACCCCCTGATGTACTGTAAGGTAACCCCCTGATGTACTGAAACCCCCTGATATACTGTAAGCTACAGTAGGAAACCCCCTGATGTACTGAAACCCCCTGATGTACTGTAAGCTACAGTAGGTAACCCCCTGATGTACTGTAAGATAAATTAGGGACCCCTGATGTACTGTACCCCCCTGATATACTGTAACCCCCTGATGTACTGTAAGCTACAGTAGGAAACCCCCTGATGTACTGAAACCCCCTGATGTACTGTAAGATACAGTAGGTAACCCCCTGATGTACTGAAACCCCCTGATGTACTGTAACCCCCTGATGTACTGTAAACTACAGTAGGAAAACCCCTGATGTACTGTAAGATATAGTAGGTAACCCCCTGATGTACTGTAACCCCCGATGTACTGTAAGATATAGTAGGTAAACCCCTGATGTACTGTAAGATATAGTAGGTAACCCCCTGACGTACTGTAAGATACAGTAGGAAACCCCCTGACGTACTGTAGGTCTGTCATATAGAACACTGGAGCAGCATCCTGTTAGGCCTGTCATATAGAACACTGGAGCAGCATCATGTTAGGTCTGTCATATAGAACACTGGAGCAGCATCATGTTAGGTCTGTCATATAGAACACTGGAGCAGCAGCAGCATCCTGTTAGGTCTGTCATATAGAACACTGGAGCAGCAGCAGCATCCTGTTAGGTCTGTCATATAGAACACTGCAGCAGCATCCTGTTAGGTCTGTCATATAGAACACTGGAGCAGCATCCTGTTAGGTCTGTCATATAGAACACTGGAGCAGCATCATGTTAGGTCTGTCATATAGAACACTGGAGCAGCATCATGTTAGGCCTGTCATATAGAACACTGGAGCAGCATCATGTTAGGTCTGTCATATAGAACACTGGAGCAGCATCCTGTTAGGTCTGTCATATAGAACACTGGAGCAGCATCCTGTTAGGTCTGTCATATAGAACACTGGAGCAGCATCATGTTAGGTCTGTCATATAGAACACTGGAGCAGCATCATGTTAGGTCTGTCATATAGAACACTGGAGCAGCATCATGTTAGGTCTGTCATATAGAACACTGGAGCAGCATCATGTTAGGTCTGTCATATAGAACACTGGAGCAGCATAATGTTAGGCCTGTCATATAGAACACTGGAGCAGCATCATGTTAGGTCTGTCATATAGAACACTGGAGCAGCAGCAGCATCCTGTTAGGTCTGTCATATAGAACACTGGAGCAGCATCCTGTTAGGTCTGTCATATAGAACACTGGAGCAGCATCCTGTTAGGCCTGTCATATAGAACACTGGAGCAGCATCATGTTAGGTCTGTCATATAGAACACTGGAGCAGCATCATGTTAGGTCTGTCATATAGAACACTGGAGCAGCATCATGTTAGGCCTGTCATATAGAACACTGGAGCAGCATCATGTTAGGTCTGTCATATAGAACACTGGAGCAGCAGCAGCATCCTGTTAGGTCTGTCATATAGAACACTGGAGCAGCATCCTGTTAGGTCTGTCATATAGAACACTGGAGCAGCATCCTGTTAGGCCTGTCATATAGAACACTGGAGCAGCATCATGTTAGGTCTGTCATATAGAACACTGGAGCAGCATCATGTTAGGTCTGTCATATAGAACACTGGAGCAGCAGCAGCATCCTGTTAGGTCTGTCATATAGAACACTGGAGCAGCATCCTGTTAGGTCTGTCATATAGAACACTGGAGCAGCATCCTGTTAGGTCTGTCATATAGAACACTGGAGCAGCATCCTGTTAGGTCTGTCATATAGAACACTGGAGCAGCATCATGTTAGGCCTGTCATATAGAACACTGGAGCAGCATCCTGTTAGGTCTGTCATATAGAACACTGGAGCAGCATCCTGTTAGGTCTGTCATATAGAACACTGGAGCAGCATCATGTTAGGTCTGTCATATAGAACACTGGAGCAGCATCATGTTAGGTCTGTCATATAGAACACTGGAGCAGCAGCAGCATCCTGTTAGGTCTGTCATATAGAACACTGGAGCAGCATCCTGTTAGGTCTGTCATAGAACACTGGAGCAGCATCCTGTTAGGTCTGTCATATAGAACACTGGAGCAGCATCCTGTTAGGTCTGTCATATAGAACACTGGAGCAGCATCATCCTGTTAGGCCTTCTATATTGTGGTTAGGGAGAATAATAGGTTTTCTATAACTCCTACTCTAAGGATCTGTCAGAAATGGCAACCTCTTCCCATGGGGCGCTGGTCAAAAGTAGTGCACTTTATAGGGGATAAGGCGCCATTTGGGACTGTTCAGTGGCCATATCAGACAGTGTTGTTCAGCAATTATGTCCACATCTGACCTTTTTTGGAGGTCGGAGTCAGATGTATAGAATACCATTAATGCACACAGAGAGACTGGCAGCTGTAGCTTCTCTCTGGGATGACTATGGGCTGATGGAGGGTGGGATTCCCAGTGTTTCTCCTCCTGTTAACTCCTCCTTCTCATCCCCTGACTGGCTGGGGATAGAGCTTTGGGATGCATTTCACTCTGCTGTGCTCTGTTGTTGAGGTCATCATTGTAGAGTAGAATGTGTTCTCAATGACTAGTTAAAGAAATGCAAATATATCAATAAAATGCTGTTGTGGAGGGCAAGGGAGAGAGGGTACCCTGGCAGAGAGCGGGTACCCTGGCAGAGAGAGGATACCTGTGGAGGCCAAAGCAGAGAGGATACCCTGGCAGTGAGAGGATACCTTGGCAGAGAGAGGATAGCTGTGGAGGCCAAGGAAGAGAGGGAACCCTGGTGGAGAGAGGATAGCTGTGGAGGCCAAGGGAGAGAGGGTACCCTGGCAGAGAGAGGATAGCTGTGGAGGCCAAGGGAGAGAGGGTAGCTGTGGAGGCCAAGGGAGAGAGGGTACCCTGGCAGAGAGAGGATACCTGTGGAGGCCAAAGCAGAGAGGATACCTTGGCAGAGAGAGGATAGCTGTGGAGGCCAAGGAAGAGAGGGAACCCTGGTGGAGAGAGGATAGCTGTGGAGGCCAAGGGAGAGAGGGTACCCTGGCAGAGAGAGGATACTCTGGCAGAGAGAGGATAGCTGTGGAGACCAAGGGAGAGAGGGTACCATGTCAGAGCGAGGATAGCTGTGGAGGCCAAGGGAGAGAGAGCACCCTGGACGGAGAGAGGATACCTGTGGAGGCAGGATACCCTGGCGGAGAGAGGATAGCTGTGGAGGCCAAGGAGGAGAGGGTACCCTGGCAGAGAGAGGATAGCTGTGTAGGCCAAGGGAGAGAGGGTACCCTGGACAGAGAGAGGATAGCTGTGGAGGCCAAGGGAGAGAGGATACCCTGGCGGAGAGAGGATAGCTGTGGAGGCCAAGGGAGAGAGGGTACCCTGGCAGAGAGAGGATACTCTGGCAGAGAGAGGATAGCTGTGGAGACCAAGGGAGAGAGGGTACCATGGCAGAGCGAGGATAGCTGTGGAGGCCAAGGGAGAGAGAGCACCCTGGACGGAGAGAGGATACCTGTGGAGGCAGGATACCCTGGCGGAGAGAGGATAGCTGTGGAGGCCAAGGAGGAGAGGGTACCCTGGCAGAGAGAGGATAGCTGTGTAGGCCAAGGGAGAGAGGGTACCCTGGACAGAGAGAGGATAGCTGTGGAGGCCAAGGGAGAGAGGATACCCTGGCGGAGAGAGGATAGCTGTGGAGGCCAAGGGAGAGAGGGTACCCTGGCAGAGAGAGGATAGCTGTGGAGGCCAAGGAAGAGAGGCAACCCTGGTGGAGAGAGGATAGCTGTGGAGGCCAAGGGAGAGAGGATAACCTGGTGGAGAGAGGATAGCTGTGGAGGCCAAGGAAGAAAGGGTACCTTGGCGGTTAGAGGATTCCCTGGCAGAGAGAGGATAGCTGTGGAGGCCAAGGGAGAGAGAGGGTACCCTGGCGGAGAGAGGATACCCTGGCAGAGAGAGGATAGCTGTGGAGGCCAAGGAAGAGAGTGTACCCCGGTGGAGAGAGGATAGCTGTGGAGGCCAAGGAAGAAAGGGTACCTTGGTGGTTAGAGGATACCCTGGCAGAGAGAGGATAGCTGTGGAGGCCAAGGGAGAGAGGATACCCTGGCAGAGAGAGGATAGCTGTGGAGGCCAAGGGAGAGAGGATACCCTGGCAGAGAGAGGATAGCTGTGGAGGCCAAGGGAGAGAGGATACCCTGGCAGAGAGAGGATAGCTGTGGAGGCCAAGGGAGAGAGGATACCCTGGCAGAGAGAGGATAGCTGTGGAGGCCAAGGGAGAGAGGATACCCTGGCGGAGAGAGGGTACCCTGGCAGAGAGAGGAAAGCTGTGGAGGCCAAGGAGGAGAGGGTACCCTGGCAGAGAGAGGATAGCTGTGTAGGCCAAGGGAGAGAGGGTACCCTGGACAGAGAGAGGATAGCTGTGGAGGCCAAGGGAGAGAGGATACCCTGGCGGAGAGAGGATAGCTGTGGAGGCCAAGGGAGAGAGGGTACCCTGGCAGAGAGAGGATACTCTGGCAGAGAGAGGATAGCTGTGGAGACCAAGGGAGAGAGGGTACCATGGCAGAGCGAGGATAGCTGTGGAGGCCAAGGGAGAGAGAGCACCCTGGACGGAGAGAGGATACCTGTGGAGGCAGGATACCCTGGCGGAGAGAGGATAGCTGTGGAGGCCAAGGAGGAGAGGGTACCCTGGCAGAGAGAGGATAGCTGTGTAGGCCAAGGGAGAGAGGGTACCCTGGACAGAGAGAGGATAGCTGTGGAGGCCAAGGGAGAGAGGATACCCTGGCGGAGAGAGGATAGCTGTGGAGGCCAAGGGAGAGAGGGTACCCTGGCAGAGAGAGGATACCTGTGGAGGCCAAGGAAGAGAGGCAACCCTGGTGGAGAGAGGATAGCTGTGGAGGCCAAGGGAGAGAGGATAACCTGGTGGAGAGAGGATAGCTGTGGAGGCCAAGGAAGAAAGGGTACCTTGGCGGTTAGAGGATTCCCTGGCAGAGAGAGGATAGCTGTGGAGGCCAAGGGAGAGAGAGGGTACCCTGGCGGAGAGAGGATACCCTGGCAGAGAGAGGATAGCTGTGGAGGCCAAGGAAGAGGGTGTACCCCGGTGGAGAGAGGATAGCTGTGGAGGCCAAGGAAGAAAGGGTACCTTGGTGGTTAGAGGATACCCTGGCAGAGAGAGGATAGCTGTGGAGGCCAAGGGAGAGAGGATACCCTGGCAGAGAGAGGATAGCTGTGGAGGCCAAGGGAGAGAGGATACCCTGGCAGAGAGAGGATAGCTGTGGAGGCCAAGGGAGAGAGGATACCCTGGCAGAGAGAGGATAGCTGTGGAGGCCAAGGGAGAGAGGATACCCTGGCGGAGAGAGGGTACCCTGGCAGAGAGAGGAAAGCTGTGTAGGCCAAGGGAGAGAGGGTACCCTGGCAGAGAGAGGATAGCTGTGGAGGCCAAGGGAGAGAGGGTACCCTGGCAGAGAGAGGATAGCTGTGGAGGCCAAGGAAGAGAGGATACCCTGGCGGAGAGAGGATACCTGTGGAGGCCAAGGAAGAGAGGGAACCCTGGCGGAGAGAGGATAGCTGTGGAGGCCACGGGAGAGAGGATACCCTGGCGGAGAGAGGATACCTGTGGAGGCCAAGGAAGAGAGGGAACCCTGGCGGAGAGAGGATAGCTGTGGAGGCCAAGGGAGAGAGGGTACCCTGGCAGAGAGGGGGTACCCTGGCAGAGAGAGGGTACCCTGGCAGAGAGAGGATAGCTGTGGAGGCCAAGGGAGAGAGGGTACCCTGGCGGAGAGAGGTTACCTGTGGAGGCCAAGGGAGAGAGGGTACAATGGCAGAGAGAGGATACCCTGGCAGAGATAGGATGGCTAGATTGGGGGAAAACCATTTGTCTAGTGATTGACTGGATGGGATACAGCTCAGAGATATATTTCACTGTGCTGAAATGCCCTGGATCTGCTGAGGGATGGAGAGGGAGAGAACAATATCCTGGCAGAGAGTGGCTAGCAGAGACTAGGGGGGCCTCCCAACCGGCACCCTTTTCCCTACATAGTGCACTGCTTTTGACCAGATCCTTGGCTTAAAGTAGTGCTCTTTATGGGGAATAGGGTGCAATTTGGGACACCTTCTTTTGGTTGGAGAGGCCTCAGTTTCACCAGGCCATTAAAATCCTTCATTTGGTTGGAGAGGCTTCAGCTCCACCAGGCCATTAAAATCCTTCATTTGGTTGGAGAGGCCTCAGCTCCACCAGGCCATTAAAATCCTTCATTTGGTTGGAGAGGCCTCAGCTCCACCAGGCCATTAAAATCCTAGATTGTGTAACTAGTCCAGAGACCAACCCCAGGGTTCAGCAGTCTGATTGGCTCTGGAGTGCTGACTGCTGGTGGGCTTTTGTGGTCCATTACTGTGTGAACGTCGTGTATTAGTGTTTACTCCTGCTAGGGAGAGCACCACCACGTCCTGCTAGGGAGAGCACCGCCACGTCCTGCTAGGGAGAGCACCGCCACGTCCTGCTAGGGAGAGCACCACCACGTCCTGCTAGGGAGAGCACCGCCACGTCCTGCTAGGGAGAGCACCGCCACCAAGTCAGGCTAGGGAGAGCACCGCCACCAAGTCAGGCTAGGGAGAGCACCGCCACCACGTCCTGCTAGGGAGAGCACCGCCACCACGTCCTGCTAGGGAGCGCACCGCCACGTCCTGCTAGGGAGAGCACCGCCACGTCCTGCTAGGGAGAGCACCGCCACGTCCTGCTAGGGAGAGCACCGCCACGTCCTGCTAGGGAGAGCACCGCCACGTCCTGCTAGGGAGAGCACCGCCACGTCCTGCTAGGGAGAGCACCGCCACCACGTCAGGCTAGGGAGAGCACCGCCACCACGTCAGGCTAGGGAGAGCACCGCCACCACGTCAGGCTAGGGAGAGCACCGCCACCACGTCAGGCTAGGGAGAGCACCGCCACGTCCTGCTAGGGAGAGCACCGCCACGTCCTGCTAGGGAGAGCACCGCCACGTCCTGCTAGGGAGAGCACCGCCACGTCCTGCTAGGGAGAGCACCGCCACGTCCTGCTAGGGAGAGCACCGCCACGTCCTGCTAGGGAGAGCACCGCCACGTCCTGCTAGGGAGAGCACCGCCACGTCCTGCTAGGGAGAGCACCGCCACGTCCTGCTAGGGAGAGCACCGCCACGTCCTGCTAGGGAGAGCACCGCCACGTCCTGCTAGGGAGAGCACCGCCACGTCCTGCTAGGGAGAGCACCGCCACCAAGTCAGGCTAGGGAGAGCACCGCCACCAAGTCAGGCTAGGGAGAGCACCGCCACCACGTCAGGCTAGGGAGAGTACCGCCACCACGTCAGGCTAGGGAGAGCACCGCCACGTCCTGCTAGGGAGAGCACCGCCACGTCCTGCTAGGGAGAGCACCGCCACCAAGTCAGGCTAGGGAGAGCACCGCCACCACGTCAGGCTAGGGAGAGTACCGCCACCACGTCAGGCTAGGGAGAGCACCGCCACTACGTCAGGCTAGGGAGAGCACCGCCACCACGTCAGGCTAGGGAGAGCACCGCCACCACGTCAGGCTAGGTAGAGCACCGCCGCCACGTCAGGCTAGGGAGAGCACCACCACGTCAGGCTAGGGAGAGCTTCTTCCTTCTAGAAGGACAACCATCTCTGCAGCACTCCACCAATCAAGCCTGTATGGTAGAGTGGCCAGACTGAAGCCACTCCTCAGTAAAAGGTACATGACAGCCTGCTTGGAGTTTGTCAAAAGGCACCTAAAGACTCTCAGACCATGAGAAACAAGGTTCTCTGGGCTGATGAAACCATGATTGAACTCTTTGGCCTGAATGCCAAACGTCACGTCTGGAGGAAACCAGGCACCATCCCTATGGTGAAGCATGGTGGTGTCAGCATCATGCTGTGGGGATATTTTTCAGAGGCAGGATCGAGGGAAAGATTCATAGGACGTTGGTTGAGAGAGTGTGTGTTGTACTCCAGTGTGCCTGATCTGAAGGCTACCTCAGGTAGAGGTTGAGAGAGTGTGTGTTGTACTCCAGTATGCCTGATCTGTAGGCTACCTCAGGTAGAGGTTGAGAGAGTGTGTGTTGTACTCCAGTGTGCCTGATCTGTAGGCTACCTCAGGCAGAGGTTGAGAGGATTGATTTATGGCCTGGTGTCTTTGAGACAGTTCAGGAGACAGAAAACCCTCTAGTCTAGTGTGTCCTGCTGCAGTGTGGAGGAGCCTCTACTGGTCGGTCTCTAAAAGCACCTTATTCCCGATATAGTGCACTCCCTATGGGCCCTGGTCTAAAGTAGTGCAGTACATTTAAAAAAATGCAACTGGGCCCTGGCCAAAAGTAGTGCACTACATAGGGAATAGGGTGCCACTTGGGATGCACTCACTGACTCTAGTGCATGATAAAGCTAGTGTATACTGTACACTGCTCACTACATTCCCTGCTTTATTACACCGTTTCCAGTCCGTCGGCTACTCTGCTAGGACATGTCTGGAGAGTCATCTCTCTCTCGGTTATCGGAACCACGTCTGACTCATTGGTTTAAGTGTATTACGGCCTGTCAATATTAAACTCCTTTCCTTTACGTCTCACAGCTAGACTGCCTCAGCTTCAGTGCTGTTTACGTCTCACAGCTAGACTGCCTCAGCTTCAGTGCTGTTTACGTCTCACAGCTAGACTGCCTCGGTTTCAGTGCTGTTTACGTCTCACAGCTAGACAGCCTCTGTTTCAGTGCTGTTTACGTCTCACAGCTAGACTGCCTCGGTTTCAGTGCTGTTTACGTCTCAGCTAGACTGCCTCTGTGTCGCTGTTTTTACGTCTCCCAGCTAGACTGCCTCTGTTTCAGTGCTGTTTACGTCTCACAGCTAGACTGCCTCGGTTTCAGTGCTGTTTACGTCTCACAGCTAGACTGCCTCGGTTTCAGTGCTGTTTACGTCTCACAGCTAGACTGCCTCTGTTTCAGTGCTGTTTACGTCTCACAGCTAGACTGCCTCGGTTTCAGTGCTGTTTACGTCTCAGCTAGACTGCCTCTGTGTCGCTGTTTTTACGTCTCCCAGCTAGACTGCCTCAGCTTCAGTGCTGTTTACGTCTCATAGCTAGACTGCCTCAGCGGTGTCAGTGCTGTTTACGTCTCACAGCTAGACTGCCTCAGCTGTTTCGGTGCTGTTTACATCTCACAACTAAACTTCCTCGGTGTCGGTTCTGTTTACTTCTCACATCTAAACCTCCTCGGTGTCGGTATTGTTTGTGCCTCTCAGATGTATATGATACACAGAGCCTTCAGAAAGTATTCAGACCCATTCACTTTTCCCACGTTGTTATGCTACAGACATACTTTGTGTCACTGGTTTACACACAATGCACAATAATATAATAACAATAATTATGTCAAACTGGAAATATGTTTTTAGACACGTTCATTAAAAATGGAAAGCTGACATGTCTTGACTCCAAGTTTTCAACCCCTTTGGCTATGGGCTAAATAGGTTCAGGAGGAAAAATGTGCTGAAGTTGCATGGACTCTCTGTGCAATAATAGTGTTTAACATGATTTTTGAATGACTACCTCATCTCTTTACACCACACATACAATTATCTTTAAGGTCCCTCAGTCGAGCAGTGAATTTCAAACACAAATTAAACCACAAAGACCAGGGAGGTTTTCCAATGCCTCGCAAAGAAAGGCACCTATAAGCAGACATTCAATATCCCTTTGAGCATGGTGAAGTTATTAATTACACTTTGGATGGTGTATCAATACACCCAGTCACTACAAAGATACAGGCGTCCTTCCTAACTCAGTTGCCGGAGAGGAAGGAAACCCTTCAGGGATTTCACCATGAGGCCAATGGTGACTTTAAAACAGTTACAGAGTTTAACGGCTGTGATAGAAGAGAACTGAGGATGGATCAACAACATTGTAGTTACTCCACAATACTAACCTAATTGACAGAGTGAAAAGGAAGCCAGTACAGACAAATCTATTCTAAAACATCCTGTTTGTAACAAGGCACTAAAGTAAAACTGGAAAAAACATGTGGCAAAGAAATGAACTTTGTCCTGAATAGAAAGTGTTATGTTTGTTTTAACACATCACTGAGGACCGCTCTTCATATTTTCAATCATGGTGGTGGCTGCATCATGTTATGAGTATGCTTGTCATCGGCAAGGGCTAGGGATTCAAAGAAACGGAAGAGAGCTAAGCACAGGCAAAATCCTTGAGTAAAACCTGGTTCAATCTGCTTCTCAACAGACACTGGGAGATGAATTCACCTTTTTAGCAGGACAATAACACTGGAGTTGCTTACCAAGACGACATTGAATGTTCCTGAGTGGCCTAGTTACAGTTTTGACTTAAATCGGCTTGAAAATCTCTGACGAGACTTGAAAATGTCTGTCTAGCAATGATCAGCAACTAACCTGACAGAGCTTGAAGAATTGTTAAAAGAATCATGTGCAAATATTGTACAATCCAGATGTGATGAATTTGAAGATACTGACTCTCAGCTGTAATCCCTGCTAAAGGTCATGCTAAAGGTCATTCTAACATGCATTGACTTAGTCGTGTGAATACTTATGTAAATAGGATATTTCTGTATTTCAGTTTCAAATACATTTTCAATTAATAAACAACATGTTTTTATGGCGTATTGTGTGTAGGTGGGTGAGGGGGGACAAACTATTGATCCATTTTTAATTCCGGATGTAACTAAATGTATAATAAGTCAAGGAGGTTGAATACTCTGAGGGCCGGACCTGTATTTGTAGGGGTTCAAGCAGCGAATTTGGTGAAACCCAGTTGTATTTCTTGGTGTTTATTATTATTATTATTATTATTATTAGGGGTTCAGCAGCGAAGCCTCAAGGACCTGTAAGGTCCGACATTTTATAATTTTGTTAAAAACACCAAAAAACGGTACTCCTCTGGCACCGAGTGACCGGTCTGTGAAACTTGATATGTGGTATCTATGGACCTAGGTGTCTCAATGCAATATTCTCCAGATTAGTACGTCAATGAAGTGGACATGGCCTGTCACTAAATGCATGTAAATCAGAAAAAGCTACACACAGGTAGATCAGGAGAGGAGAAACCACACAGGTAGATCAGGAGAAACCACACAGGTAGATCAGGAGAGGAGAAACCACACAGGTAGATCAGGAGAGGAGAAACCACACAGGTAGATCAGGAGAGGAGAAACCACACAGGTAGATCAGGAGAGGAGAAACCGCACAGGGAGATGCTCCTCATTCCTCACAGAGAGGGGGAGATGCTCCTCATTCCTCACAGAGAGGGGGAGATGCTCCTCATTCCTCACAGAGAGGGGGAGATGCTCCTCATTCCTCACAGAGAGGGGGAGATGCTCCTCATTCCTCACAGAGAGGGGGAGATGCTCCTCATTCCTCACAGAGAGGGGGAGATGCTCCTCATTCCTCACAGAGAGGGGGAGATGCTCCTCATTCCTCACAGAGAGGGGGAGACTAAGCAGTAATAAGGGGAGATGCTCCTCATTCCTCATAGAGAGGGGGAGATGCTCCTCATTCCTCATAGAGAGGGGGAGATGCTCCTCATTCCTCACAGAGAGGGGAGACTGTAAGCAGTAATAAGGGGAGATGCTCCTCATTCCTCATAGAGAGGGGGAGATGCTCCTCATTCCTCATAGAGAGGGGGAGATGCTCCTCATTCCTCATAGAGAGGGGGAGATGCTCCTCATTCCTCACAGAGAGGGGGAGATGCTCCTCATTCCTCACAGAGAGGGGGAGATGCTCCTCATTCCTCACAGAGAGGGGGAGATGCTCCTCATTCCTCACAGAGAGGGGGAGATGCTCCTCATTCCTCACAGAGAGGGGGAGATGCTCCTCATTCCTCACAGAGAGGGGGAGATGCTCCTCATTCCTCACAGAGGGGGAGAGATGCTCCTCATTCCTCACAGAGGGGGAGAGATGCTCCTCATTCCTCACAGAGGGGGAGAGATGCTCCTCATTCCTCACAGAGGGGGAGAGATGCTCCTCATTCCTCACAGAGGGGGAGAGATGCTCCTCATTCCTCACAGAGGGGGAGAGATGCTCCTCATTCCTCACAGAGGGGGAGAGATGCTCCTCATTCCTCACAGAGGGGGAGAGATGCTCCTCATTCCTCACAGAGGGGGAGAGATGCTCCTCATTCCTCACAGAGGGGGAGAGATGCTCCTCATTCCTCACAGAGAGGGGGAGATGCTCCTCATTCCTCACAGAGAGGGGGAGATGCTCCTCATTCCTCACAGAGAGGGGGAGATGCTCCTCATTCCTCACAGAGAGGGGAGACTGTAAACAGTAATAAGGGGAGATGCTCCTCATTCCTCACAGAGAGGGGGAGATGCTCCTCATTCCTCACAGAGAGGGGAGACTGTAAGCAGTAATAAGGGGAGATGCTCCTCATTCCTCACAGAGAGGGGGAGATGCTCCTCATTTCTCACAGAGAGGGGGAGATGCTCCTCATTGCTCACAGAGAGGGGAGACTGTAAGCAGTAATAAGGGGAGATGCTCCTCATTGCTCACAGAGAGGGGAGATGCTCCTCATTTCTCACAGAGAGGGGAGACTGTAAGCAGTAATAAGGGGAGATGCTCCTCATTGCTCACAGAGAGGGGAGATGCTCCTCATTGCTCACAGAGAGGGGAGATGCTCCTCATTGCTCACAGAGAGGGGAGACTGTAAGCAGTGCCGGTAAGGTTGGTAGACTAATAAAGCAAGCAATAACTAAATGTACTGAATAAGACTCACATTCCTTTCAGTATGTTACCCAGATGTTGTCAGGAGGATACAGACGGCTTCTTTTTACATATAATTAAGCATAATAATTATGGCTCTAGATTGCATGAAAAAGCTTTCAGGTGTTTGAAAAATGCAATATTCTCCCACTTCCAGGCAGGGAGACTATCCACCATCCTCATGTACTTTGTGCCCAGTGTCTAAAAGGTTGAAAATATAGATGGATGATTATATACCTGGAGCAAGGGATTTGATCGGTTCTGGAGACACAAAGACATCGATTGAAGTCAATGGTCAGGGGTTTGTCAGTTAGGTGGACTTGGGATGACCCATATGCTGTGATGACCAGGGGTTTGTCAGTTAGGTGGACTTGGGATGACCCATATGCTATGATGACCAGGGGTTTGTCAGTTAGGTGGACTTGGGATGACCCATATGCTGTGATGACCAGGGGTTTGTCAGTTAGGTGGGCTTGGGATGACCCATATGCTGTGATGACCAGGGGTTTGTCAGTTAGGTGGACTTGGGATGACCCATATGCTGTGATGACCAGGGGTTCGTCAGTTAGGTGGACTTGGGATGACCCATATGCTGTGATGACCAGGGGTTCGTCAGTCAGGTTGACTTGCTCCAGGGATGTTACCATGGAGATGCTGGGTTCCCATTGGAGATGAATGAGAGGGACTGACAAGCTCGTCAACCGGTAGTGAACTTTACCCTGTGTGTTTCAGATGGAGCAGCTGTCAGATGAAGACCTGGACCACACAGATGGAGGAGAGGAGGACAGTGATAAAGAAGATCAGGATCTAGACAAGATGTTTGGAGCCTGGCTGGGAGAGCTGGATAAACTCACACAGGTAACTAACCCTAACAGGTAACTAACCCTAACAGGTAACTAACCCTAACTCACACAGGTAACTAACCCTAACTGACACAGGTAACTAACCCTCACAGGCAACTAACCCTAACAGGTAACTAACCCTAACGCACACAGGTAACTAACCCTCACAGGTAACTCACACAGGTAACTAACCCCAACTCACACAGATAACTAACCCCAACTCACACAGGTAACTAACCCCAACTCACACAGGTAACTAACCCCAACTCACACAGGTAACTAACCCCAACTCACACAGGTAACTAACCCCAACTCACACAGGTAACTAACCCCAAATCACACAGGTAACTAACCCCAACTCACACAGGTAACTAACCCCAACTCACACAGGTAACTAACCCCAACTCACACAGGTAAATAACCCCAACTCACACAGGTAACTAACCCCAACTCACACAGGTAACTAACCCCAACTCACACAGGTAACTAACCCCAACTCACACAGGTAACTAACCCTAACTGGTAACTAACCCTAACTCACACAGGTAACTAACCCCAACTCACACAGGTAACTAACCCCAACTCACACAGATAACTAACCCCAACTCACACAGATAACTAACCCCAACTCACACAGATAACTAACCCCAACTCACACAGGTAACTAACCCCAACTCACACAGGTAACTAACCCCAACTCACACAGGTAACTAACCCCAACTCACACAGGTAACTAACCCCAACTCACACAGATAACTAACCCCAACTCACACAGGTAACTAACCCCAACTCACACAGGTAACTAACCCCAACTCACACAGGTAACTAACCCCAACTCACACAGGTAACTAACCCTAACTGGTAACTAACCCTAACTCACACAGGTAACTAACCCCAACTCACACAGGTAACTAACCCCAACTCACACAGGTAACTAACCCCAACTCACACAGGTAACTAACCCCAACTCACACAGGTAACTAACCCTAACTGGTAACTAACCCTAACTCACACAGGTAACTAACCCCAACTCACACAGGTAACTAACCCCAACTCACACAGGTAACTAACCCCAACTCACACAGGTAACTAACCCCAACTCACACAGGTAACTAACCCCAACTCACACAGATAACTAACCCCAACTCACACAGGTAACTAACCCTAACTGGTAACTAACCCTAACTCACACAGGTAACTAACCCCAACTCACACAGGTAACTAACCCCAACTCACACAGGTAACTAACCCTAACTGGTAACTAACCCTAACTCACACAGGTAACTAACCCCAACTCACACAGGTAACTAACCCCAACTCACACAGATAACTAACCCCAACTCACACAGGTAACTAACCCTAACTGGCAACTAACCCTAACCCACAGATAACTAACCCCCACAGATAACTAACCCTAACCCCCACAGATAACTAACCCTAACCCCCACAGATAACTAACCCCACAGATAACTAACCCCCACAGATAACTAACCCCCACAGATAACTAACCCTAACCCACAGATAACTAACCCCCACAGATAACTAACCCTAACCCCCACAGATAACTAACCCTAACCCCCACAGATAACTAACCCCCACAGATAACTAACCCCCACAGATAACTAACCCCCACAGATAACTAACCCCCACAGATAACTAACCCCCACAGATAACTAACCCTAACCCCCACAGATAACTAACCCCCACAGATAACTAACCCTAACCCCCACAGATAACTAACCCCCACAGATAACTAACCCCCACAGATAACTAACCCTATCGGGTAACTAACTAATACATTTAGTGATGTTATATGGATTGTTTTGTTACCATGTATTTTCAGCATTATAACTACCTTAGTTAGTATTTTCATATGCTTGTGGTGTATACTGTGTCTGTGTCCTCTGTACAGAGTCTGGATGATGGGAGACCAGAGACAGTCCAGAAGGCCCCTCAGAAAGCCCCTCTCAGACAGGAGACCAACATGGCTAACTTCTGCAACCGCTTCTCCATGTACAACATCAACGGTATAAATAAAATGTACATAATATAGCTGCAATCAGCCATGGCGTGGTTCAAGCTAGAGCAGAGCAGGGCTCGGACTCCTCGCCCCAGGGCAGGGCAGGGCTGGGACTCCTCGCCCCAGGGCAGGGCAGGGCTCGGACTCCTCGCCTTAGGGCAGGGCTGGGACTCCTCGCCCCAGGGCAGGGCTGGGACTCCTCGCCTTAGGGCAGGGCTCGGCCTCCTCGCCCCAGGGCAGGGCAGGGCTCGGACTCCTCGCCCCAGGGCAGGGCTGGGACTCCTCGCCTTAGGGCAGGGCAGGGACTCCTCGCCTTAGGGCAGGGCTGGGACTCCTCGCCTTAGGGCAGGGCTGGGACTCCTCGCCTTAGGGCAGGGCTGGGACTCCTCGCCTTAGGGCAGGGCTCGGACTCCTCGCCTTAGGGCAGGGCTGGGACTCCTCGCCTTAGGGCAGGGCTGGGACTCCTCGCCTTAGGGCAGGGCTGGGACTCCTCGCCTTAGGGCAGGGCTGGGACTCCTAACCCCAGGGCAGGGCTGGGACTCCTCGCCCCAGGGCAGGGCTGGGACTCCTCGCCTTAGGGCAGGGCTGGGACTCCTCGCCCCAGGGCAGGGCTGGGACTCCTCGCCTTAGGGCAGGGCTGGGACTCCTCGCCTTAGGGCAGGGCTGGGACTCCTAACCCCAGGGCAGGGCTGGGACTCCTCGCCCCAGGGCAGGGCTGGGACTCCTCGCCTTAGGGCAGGGCTGGGACTCCTCGCCCCAGGGCAGGGCTGGGACTCCTCGCCTTAGGGCAGGGCAGGGCTCGGACTCCTCGCCCTAGGGCAGGGCTGGGACTCCTCGCCTTAGGGCAGGGCTGGGACTCCTCGCCTTAGGGCAGGGCTGGGACTCCTCGCCTTAGGGCAGGGCTGGGACTCCTAACCCCAGGGCAGGGCTGGGACTCCTCGCCCCAGGGCAGGGCTGGGACTCCTCGCCTTAGGGCAGGGCTGGGACTCCTAGCCCCAGGGCAGGGCAGAGCAGGGCAGGGCTGGGACTCCTCGCCTTAGGGCAGGGCTGGGACTCCTCGCCTTAGGGCAGGGCTCGGACTCCTCACCCCAGGGCAGGGCTGGGACTCCTAGCCCCAGGGCAGGGCTGGGACTCCTCGCCTTAGGGCAGGGCTGGGACTCCTCGCCTTAGGGCAGGGCTCGGACTCCTCACCCCAGGGCAGGGCTGGGACTCCTAGCCTTAGGGCAGGGCTGGGACTCCTCGCCTTAGGGCAGGGCTGGGACTCCTCGCCTTAGGGCAGGGCTGGGACTCCTCGCCTTAGGGCAGGGCTGGGACTCCTCGCCCCAGGGCAGGGCAGGGCTCAGACTCCTCGCTCTAGGGCAGGGCATGGCAGGGCTGGGACTCCTCTCCTTAGGGCAGGGCTGGGACTCCTCGCCCTAGGGCAGGGCAGGGCTCAGACTCCTCGCTCTAGGGCAGGGCAGGGCTCAGACTCCTCGCTCTAGGGCAGGGCAGGGCTCGGACTCCTCGCCCTGTGCGGTGGACACAGTGGCTGTCTGATGGAGTTTCAGGGAGAATATTGTGAACATAGATAGACATTTTAGGAGTCATCATAGACATTTTAGGAGTGATGTTGCTTTCTGATTTAAAAATCGTCAGTTTTGGGAAGCTGATGTTCACCATAAAAATGCACCTTTATAATGACCCATTCCATTCATCATCACATTTGCATATGTGTGTAAGAGCCTGGTATTCCCAATGTGATGAGTAGATTGGAAAGTCATAATTTAGGCTAATAAGAATAATCAATAACTGTTTGTGAAAAAGACAGTTCACTGCATGGCTGAGCGTGTCGAGTGTGGAGAAGTTCCCTCTTTCTTTCTTCAACACATTTCATGCAATTCTACTACATTTTATATGACTGGAGACATTAGCAGAATCTGTTTTAATACAACAAATGACAGGGTATCCTACACTGCTGACACTGACAAACAGACCAATAGAAACGATGTTGTCCATATAATCGACCTATGAGAACGGAGCGGCACTAATAGAGAATTATGTCTATTTTATCATTTTTTAAATGTAACCTTTATTTGACTAGGCAAGTCTACACCCTAGACCCGGCCTGGTTTCCTTGATATTTCATAGTATTCTATTGTTTCCAGTACTTGTCTTATATAATCTCCAATGTAAAAAAACTGTCTGATTAGGTTGAATCGGCGCTCAGAATTTGTTTTAAATTCTCCGCCATGTTGGAGTCAACAGAAATCATAAATAACATTATAAATATTCCCTTACCTTTGATGATCTTCATCAGAATGCACTCCCAGGAATCCTAGTTCCACAATAAATGCTTGATTTGTTCGATAATGTCCATTATTTATGAAAAGTAGCTACTTTTGTTAGGGCGTTTAGTACACAAATCCGCTCGTGCAGGTCATAAATCATATCATAAATCTTCAATAACGTTCCAACCGGAGAATTACATTGTGTGTAGAGAAGCCATGGAACACAGGTCGCTATCATGTGATCAGCCCTTGGCTCTCTGCCAGACATCTGGCTCATTCAGCTCTCATTCAGCCCCACATCACAGTAGAAGCCTCATTCAAGTTTCTAAAGACGGTTGACATCTAGTGGAAGCCCTAGGAAGTGGACCTTCATCCATATCCCACTGTGAATTCAATAGGGGCTGGGTTGAAAATCGACCAACCTCAGATTTCTCACTTCCTGTTTGGATTTCTTCTCAGGTTTTTGCCTGCCATATGAGTTCTGTTTTACTCACAGACATCATTCAAACAGTTTTAGAAACGTCAGAGTGTTTTCTATCCAATACTACTAATAATATGCATATATTAGCATCTGGGACTGAGGAGCAGGCCATTTACTCTGGGTACCTTTCATCCAAGCTACTCAGTACTGCCCCTGCAGCAATAAGAAGTTAACAGAATGTGACCGACAGAACGGGGGTTGTATGTGGAGGATGAGGTACTTTACTTCCTCTTTCAACATATTGTTTGGTGAATCATACGTGACTCCATCATTTGTAACAAGTTTTAATAAAAAAAATGTTGGTAGCATTTCTATATTGAAGATTGAAAAAAGAATGTGATACATTTTTCCCCATATTCCATCCAGTTCGCTTTATTTTTATAATCTATTACACTGGATCTTTCTGGAATAAGTTCCTCCAATTCCTTTTCCTCTAACGTATTCTGAGCCTCCAGTTTTTATTGCTGTCTAACTGTACTGTCCTTCAATTCCCTTTGTTAAGACTCTTTTGATCTAAATTGCTTTTGTTTTATAGATGAGTACTGAATTGCATGGCCTCTAAAAGGCACAATTAAAAGTGTCCCATACAATAAGGGGATCTGCTATACCTTTTATTATGTCTGAAAAAGTCAGTTATAAATACCTCTGTCCTGGTTAAAAACCAGTTATCATCCAATAGGCTTGGATTAAATTTCCAATATCCTCGCCCACGTGGAAATTCTGTAAGAGTAATGTATATGGTAATTATCTAATGGTCCGACCTCATTCTGTCCACTATCAACACTTTTTAAACTGTTGGTGCCAGAGAGAATGGCATAAGAAAGTAGTCAAGGCGACTAGCTTGATTAAGCCTCCCCCATGTATATCTCACTAGGTCAGGATATTAAACCTCCTCCATGTATATCTCACTAGGACAGGATATTAAACCTCCATGTATATCTCACTAGGTCAGGATATTAAACCTCCTCCATGTATATCTCACTAGGTCAGGATATTAAACCTCCTCCATGTATATCTCACTAGGTCAGGATATTAAACCTCCATGCATATCTCACTAGGTCAGGGTATTTAAGTCTCCATATATCCACTAATTCCAATATATCCATGACATTCATGATTTCCTTTAAGAGCATGAGGGTGATCATTTGTAGTGTGATTTTCAACCTCTCCCTGACCCAGTCTGTAATTCCTAAGTTTCAAGCAGACCACCATCCCTATGCCCAAGAGCGCCAAGGTAACCTGTCTAAACGACTATCGCCCCGTAGCACTCACATCTGTAGCTTTGAAATGCTTTCAAAGGCTGGTCATGGCTCACAGAACTTGATACATGGCATTTATGGACCAAGGTCTCACAACGCAATATTTCCCATGCTAGCAACTCAAACAACATGGTACTGACCAATGAACATTCAAGTGGGCGTGACTTGGCGCATAAATGCATATACATCAGACACGGATGTTCATATTTTACATGACGGCGGTATATCTATCTATATATCTATATCTATCTATCTCTCTGTATCTATCTCTCTGTATCTATCTCTCTGTATCTATATATCTCTCTATCTTTATATATATCTATATACAGTGCCTTGCGAAAGTAAGGCACTGCCCCCTTGAACTTTGCGACCTTTTGCCACATTTCAGGCTTCAAACATAAAGATATAAAACTATTTTTTTGTGAAGAATCAACAACAAGTGGGACACAATCATGAAGTGGAACGACATTTATTGGATATTTCAAACTTTTTAACAAATCAAAAACTGAAAAATTGGGCGTGCAAAATTATTCAGCCCCCTTAAGTTAATACTTTGTAGCGCCACCTTTTGCTGCGATTACAGCTGTAAGTCACTTGGGGTATGTCTCTATCAGTTTTGCACATCGAGAGACTGAAATGTTTTCCCATTCCTCCTTGCAAAACAGCTCGAGCTCAGTGAGGTTGGATGGAGAGCATTTGTGAACAGCAGTTTTCAGTTCTTTCCACAGATTCTCGATTGGATTCAGGTCTGGACTTTGACTTGGCCATTCTAACACCTGGATATGTTTATTTTTGAACCATTCCATTGTAGATTTTGCTTTATGTTTTGGATCATTGTCTTGTTGGAAGACAAATCTCCGTCCCAGTCTCAGGTCTTTTGCAGACTCCATCAGGTTTTCTTCCAGAATGGTCCTGTATTTGGCTCCATCCATCTTCCCATCAATTTTAACCATCTTCCCTGTCCCTGCTGAAGAAAAGCAGGCCCAAACCATGATGCTGCCACCACCATGTTTGACAGTGGGGATGGTGTGTTCAGGGTGATGAGCTGTGTTGCTTTTACGCCAAACATAACGGTTTGCATTGTTGCCAAAAAGTTCAATTTTGGTTTCATCTGACCAGAGCACCTTCTTCCACATGTTTGGTGTGTCTCCCAGGTGGCTTGTGGCAAACTTTAAACGCCACTTTTTATGGATATCTTTAAGAAATGGCTTTCTTCTTGCCACTCTTCCATAAAGGCCAGATTTGTGCAATATACGACTGATTGTTGTCCTATGGACAGAGTCTCCCACCTCAGCTGTAGATCTCTGCAGTTCATCCAGAGTGATCATGGGCCTCTTGGCTGCATCTCTGATCAGTCTTCTCCTTGTATGAGCTGAAAGTTTAGAGGGACGGCCAGGTGTTGGTAGATTTGCAGTGGTCTGATACTCCTTCCATTTCAATATTATCGCTTGCACAGTGCTCCTTGGGATGTTTAAAGCTTGGGAAATCTTTTTGTATCCAAATCCGGCTTTAAACTTCTTCACAACAGTATCTCGGACCTGCCTGGTGTGTTCCTTGTTCTTCATGATGCTCTCTGCGCTTTTAACGGAACTCTGAGACTATCACAGTGCAGGTGCATTTATACGGAGACTTGATTACACACAGGTGGATTGTATTTATCATCATTAGTCATTTAGGTCAACATTGGATCATTCAGAGATCCTCACTGAACTTCTGGAGAGAGTTTGCTGCACTGAAAGTAAAGGGGCTGAATAATTTTGCACGCCCAATTTTTCAGTTTTTGATTTGTTAAAAATGTTTGAAATATCCAATAAATGTCGTTCCACTTCATGATTGTGTCCCACTTGTTGTTGATTCTTCACAAAAAAATACAGTTTTATATCTTTATGTTTGAAGCCTGAAATGTGGCAGAAGGTCGCAAAGTTCAAGCGGGCCGAATACTTTCGCAAGGCACTGTATATCTATATATCTCTATATCTATCTATATCTATATATCTCTCTATATCTATATCTAAGGCACTGCATCTCAGTGCTTGAGGTGTCACTTCAGTCCCTGGTTCGAATCCAGGCTGTATCACATCCAGCCGTGATTGGGAGTCCCATAGGGTGGCGCACAATTGGCCCAGCATCGTCCGGGTTTGGCCGTCATTGTAAATAAGAATTTGTTCTCAACTGACTTGACTACTTCAATAAAGGTAAATAAATGTAAAAAGATTGGCTCGGAGTGATGGAATTTGGCAAACATGCTCAGGGATGTCAGTCTAGCTGACCTGTAGAGTATGTTTGTTTGCTAGCACGGTGGCGCTGTTGGACAGGAAAAACAATTATCACAAGCCCATTGGCTTATAGCAGCCATATTGTTTTGCACTAGAATCTTGGGAAAATATTTATTTTGATCCCAAGATTCTTCTGGAGAAAAAAGGCATATAAAATAGTCAACATTATTGAAAATGGTCCAAAATACATCAAAAGCATATTGTTCTGTTTGATTTTGAGTTCTGATATTTGTCAAGTGTGGTAAAGAGTACAGAAGTAGCTCATCCTAAGGAAATGTGTACAATTTGTCCTGGTGGTGGTGCTATGGTTCCAAAGCTTGAACCCCGACATGGCTGCTTGAAGCTATATGTTTTGTTTTTGTTGTTAATGCTGTTGTTTATGTTGTTGTTTATGTTGTTTATGTTCTTCTTCCAGAGGCTTTGAACAAGGGTGGAGAAGGTGTAGACCTGGATTCCCTGATGGCAGACCTGTGTTCCATAGAGCAGGAGCTCAGCACCATCGGCAAGCCCAATAGTGGCAAGAACAGGCTGGGTGTGCCAGGTGATGCCAAGCTGCGCCAGAAACCCCCCGCGGGCCGTGGCACCAAGGGGCATGGTGGAGCGGGGGGCAGTGGAGGAGGCACCTCCAGCAGTGGGGGCAGTGGAGGAGGCACCTCCAGCAGTGGGGGCAGTGGAGGAGGCACCTCCAGCAGTGGGGGCAGTGCCTCTAGTAGGTAAGGTTACTGAACTGTGGATATATTTATGTTGAAGACGTCTTTGATGTCACTGTTGTGTTGTGGTATTTATGTTTTTTATTTATTGATTATTTTTCAATTCAGCAAATTTATTGATTGATCTCCGATCAGACGTAGCTTTTTTTATTGTCCTGTACAGTGTATGTATTTATTTTGCTGCTCTGTTTGACATTAGATAAAGTAAAGTACCTCTCTATGTATCTACCAGTACCCGGGCCTCGCCAGCCTCCACGGTGGCAGCTCGCCGTCCCTTGGCCTCCAACCTGGATGACATCACGGCCCAGCTGGAGCAGGCGTCTCTCAGTATGGACGAGGCTGGCAGACAGAGCTCCCACTCCCTGGCTAGTGGCTCCACCTCCTCCTCCTCCACCATGCGGAGGCCCGCCTCCCATCACCACACCCACCGTAGGACAGGCTCCGTGGGGACGGTCAGCGAACACGCGGTCCGCTCCATCTCCCAGTCCTCGTGGTCGTCGGTGAACTCTGCGTCGGCCAGCAGCATGGATTCCCTGGATAGTTATCTCCGGCCCTCGGAGCAGGACGGGGCAACGCCCACACCACAGGGGTCCAATCAGGGCCCCCCGGGCAGTACAGAGGTAGGCTATCTCTCGATACACACACCCACACCACAGGGTCCAATCAGGGCCCCCCGGGCAGTACAGAGGTAGGCTACCTCTCGATACACACACCCACACCACAGGGGTCCAATCAGGGCCCCCCGGGCAGTACAGAGGTAGGCTACCTCTCGATACACACACACACACAAACACACACACGAATACATGCACTGTTCAACCTTCCCTACATTCCTCTACAGCGATTCAGACTGTACCAACTGATCGGCTGGCAGAACCGGATTGAAGGACCATTAAATAAATTAAACTAGTTTATCTCTTAACATTAGAACCGACTGCTCCTGAGTTTAATTTATTACATTGCCATTTTTTAAGTCATGCCCCCTCTGTTCTTCACCTTTCCTAAATACATCTATATACCACACTACCCGTGTTAGAATCTTAATATCAAATTGTATTTGTCACATGTTTCGATTATAACAGCTGTAGACCTTACAGTGAAATGCTTACTTACAAGCCCTTAACCAACAACGATTTAAGAAGTTAGGGAGAAAAATATGTTAAGTAAAAAATGGATAAGTAGAGAGAGAGAGAGGGATGGTTTGTTAGTGTAGGTGGAGAGAGAGAGGGATGGTTTGTTAGTGTAGGTGGAGAGAGAGAGAGAGAGGGATGGTTTGTTAGTGTAGGTGGAGAGAGAGAGAGGGATGGTTTGTTAGTGTAGGTGGAGAGAGAGAGATGGATGGATGGTTTGTTCGTGTAGGTGGAGAGAGAGAGAGATGGATGATTGGTTTGTTAGTGTAGGTGGGGAGAGGGATGGTTTGTTAGTGTAGGTGGAGAGAGAGAGAGGGATGGTTTGTTAGTGTAGGTGGAGAGAGAGAGAGGGATGGTTTGTTAGTGTAGGTGGAGAGAGAGAGAGGGATGGTTTGTTAGTGTAGGTGGAGAGAGAGAGGGATGGTTTGTTAGTGTAGGTGGAGAGAGAGGGATGGTTTGTTAGTGTAGGTGGAGAGAGAGAGAGAGGGATGGTTTGTTAGTTTAGGTAGAGAGAGAGAGAGAGAGGGATGGTTTGTTAGTGTAGGTAGAGAGAGAGGGATGGTTTGTTAGTGTAGGTGGAGAGAGAGAGAGAGAGAGAGAGAGATGGATGATTGAATATGAACATTACATCCAGACCACAGTACACCCAGACACATCCACACCCCCACCCCAACCAATCAACACCCCCCCACGTCAACCATGCCCACACTCCATTTAGGCCCCCTCAGATCAGACCTATGCCACTCCTGCCCACCCCATGCACCCCACCCCCGCAAAGAGGGCCTCAACATGGAAGCCACACATACGCCCAGGTAGTGAGCGGGCAAACAGTCCCAACCCCCACTCTCACACTCGCCTAAGCCAATGGCATGTACCAGATGCTCAGCAGGCTTTGCTCACACTTACTGGCCTGAGGCTAAACCACGACCAACAACATTGGACACTCTATGGAACAAAAAGCCTTCACTATATTATCCTGGAATATCCAAGGCCTGAGGTCATCTGCCTTTGGCCTAAAGAGCAGAAACCCGGACTTCACCAAAGAAATCGGTAATACAGACATTGTCATCCTGCAAGAAACCTGGTATAGAGGAGATGGACCCACTGGTTGCCCTCTAGGTTACAGAGAGCTGGTAGTCCCATCCACCAAACTACCA
This sequence comes from Oncorhynchus kisutch, assembly GCF_002021735.2. NCBI lineage: Eukaryota > Metazoa > Chordata > Actinopteri > Salmoniformes > Salmonidae > Oncorhynchus > Oncorhynchus kisutch. Next base: position 77,927,034 of record NC_034175.2, on the reverse strand, counting down.
GGTGTGAAACAGGGAAGGGATTCAGGGGGTATGCTAATTTGGTATAGAGCAGACCTAACTCACTCCATTAAATTAATCAAAACAGGAACATTCTACATTTGGCTAGAAATTCAAAAAGAAATGATCCTAACAGAGAAAAATGTCCTCCTGTGTGCTACCTATATCCCCCCACTAGAATCCCCATATTTTAATGAAGACAGCTTCTCCATCCTGGAGGGGGAAATCAATCATTTCCAGGCCCAGGGACATGTACTAGTCTGTGGTGACCTAAATGCCAGAACCGGACAAGAACCTGACACCCTCAGCACACAGGGGGACAAACACCTGCCTGGAGGTGACAGCATTCCCTCCCCCATATGCCCCCCTAGGCACAACTATGACAACATAACCAACAAAAACGGGTCACAACTCCTGCAGCTCTGTCGCACGCTGAGTATGTACATAGTCAACGGTAGGCTTCGAGGGGACTCCTATGGTAGGTACACCTATAGCACATCTCTTGGCAGTAGTACTGTAGACTACTTTATCACTGACCTCAACCCAGAGTCTCTCAGAGCGTTCACAGTCAGCCCACTGACACCCCTATCAGACCACAGCAAAATCACAGTCTACTTAAACAGAGCAATACTCAATCATGAGGCATCAAAGCCAAAGGAACTGAGTAACATTAAGAAATGCTATAGATGGAAGGAATGCAGTTTGGAAACCTACCAAAAAACAATTAGGCAACAACAAATTCAATCCCTCTTAGACAATTTCCTTGGGTAAAACGTTCCACTGTAATAGTGAAGGTGTAAACTTGGCAGTAGAAAATCTTAACAGTATATTTGACCTCTCAGCTTCCCTATCAAATCTAAAAATCTCAAATAGAAAACCGAAGAAAATTAACAATAATGAGAAATGGTTTGATGAAGAATGCAAAAATCTAAGAAAGAAATTGAGAAACCTGTCCAACCAAAAACATAGAGACCCGGAAAACCTGAGTCTACGACTTCACTATGGTGAATCACTAAAACAATACACAAATACACTACGGAAAAAGAAGGAACAGCATGTCAGAAATCAGCTCAATGCAATTGAAGAATCCATAGACTAACCACTTCTGGGAAAATTGGAAAACACTAAACAAACAACAACACGAAGAATTATCTATCCAAAATGGAGATGTATGGGTAAACCACTTCTCCAATCTTTTTGGCTCTATAACAAAGAATAAAGAGCAAAAACATATACATGATCAAACACAGATCTTAGAATCAACTATTAAAGACGACCAGAACCCACTGGATTCTCCAATTACATTGAAAGAGTTACAGGACAAAATAAAAACCCTCCAACCCAAAAAGGCCTGTGGTGTTGATGGTATCCTCAATGAAATGATCAAATATACAGACAACAAATTCCAATTGGCTATACTAAAACTCTTTAACATCATACTTAGCTCTGGCATCTTCCCCAATATTTGGAACCAAGGACTGATCACCCCAATCCACAAAAGTGGAGACAAATTTGACCCCAATAACTACCGTGGAATATGTGTCAACAGTAACCTTGGGAAAATCCTCTGCATTATTATTAACAGCAGACTCGTACATTTCCTCAATGAAAACAATGTACTGAGCAAATGTCAAATTGGCTTTTTACCAAATTACCGTACAACAGACCATGTATTCACCCTGCACACCCTAATTGACAATCAAACAAACCAAAACAAAGGCAAAGTCTTCTCATGCTTTGTTGATTTCAAAAAAGCCTTCGACTCAATCTGGCATGAGGGTCTGCTATACAAACTGATGGAAAGTGGTGTTGGGGGTAAAACATACGACATTATAAAATCCATGTACACAAACAACAAGTGTGCGGTTAAAATTGGCAAAAAACACACACATTTCTTCACACAGGGTCGTGGGGTTAGACAGGGATGCAGCTTAAGCCCCACCCTCTTCAACATATATATCAACGAATTGGCGAGGGCACTAGAAAAGTCTGCAGCACCCGGCCTCCCCCTGCTAGAATCCGAAGTCAAATGTCTGCTGTTTGCTGATGATCTGGTGCTTCTGTCACCAACCAAGGAGGGCCTACAGCAGCACCTAGATCTTCTGCACAGATTCTGTCAGACCTGGGCCCTGACAGTAAATCTCAGTAAGACCAAAATAATGGTGTTCCAAAAAAGGTCCAGTCCCCAGGACCACAAATACAAATTCCATCTAGACACTGTTGCCCTAGAGCACACAAAAAACTATACATACCTTGGCCTAAACATCAGCACCACAGGTAACTTCCACAAAGCTGTGAACGATCTGAGAGACAAGGCAAGAAGGGCATTCTATGCCATCAAAAGAAACATAAATTTCAACATACCAATTAGGATCTGGCTAAAAATACTTGAATCAGTCATAGAGCCCATTGCCCTTTATGGTTGTGAGGTCTGGGGTCCGCTCACCAACCAAGACTTCACAAAATGGGACAAACACCAAATTGAGACTCTGCACGCAGAATTCTGCAAAAATATCCTCCGTGTACAACGTAGAACACCAAATAATGCATGCAGAGCAGAATTAGGCCGATACCCACTAATTATCAAAATCCAGAAAAGAGCTGTTAAATTCTACAACCACCTAAAAGGAAGCGATTCCAAAACCTTCCATAACAAAGCCATCACCTACAGAGAGATGAACCTGGAGAAGAGTCCCCTAAGCAAGCTGGTCCTGGGGCTCTGTTCACAAACACACACTACAGAGCCCCAGGACAGCAGCACAATTAGACCCAACCAAATCATGAGAAAACAAAAAGATAACTACTTAACACATTGGAAAGAATTAACAAAAAAAAACAGCAAACTAGAATGCTATTTGGCCCTACACAGAGAGTACACAGCGGCAGAATACCTGACCACTGTGACTGACCCAAAATTAAGGAAAGCCTTGACTATGTACAGACTCAGTGAGCATAGCCTTGCTATTGAGAAAGGCCGCCGTAGGCAGACTTGGCTCTCAAGAGAAGACAGGCTATGTGCTCACTGCCCACAAAATGAGGTGGAAACTGAGCTGCACTTCCTAACCTCCTGCCCAATGTATGACCATATTAGAGAGACATATTTCCCTCAGATTACACAGATCCACAAAGAATTCGAAAACAAATCCAATTTTGAAAAACTCCCATATCTACTGGGTGAAATTCCAGTGTGCCATCACAGCAGCAAGATTTGTGACCTGTTGCCACGAGAAAAGGGCAACCAGTGAAGAACAAACACCATTGTAAATACAACCCAGAGAGAGAGAGAGAGAGAGAGAGAGAGATGGTTTGTTAGTGTAGGTGGAGAGAGAGAGGGATGGTTTGTTAGTGTAGGTGGAGAGAGGGATGGTTTGTTCGTGTAGGTGGAGAGAGAGAGGGATGGTTTGTTAGTGTAGGTGGAGAGAGAGAGGGATGGTTTGTTAGTGTAGGTGGAGAGAGGGATGGTTTGTTAGTGTAGGTGGAGAGAGAGGGAGAGAGAGAGGGATGGTTTGTTAGTGTAGGTGGAGAGAGAGAGAGGGAGAGAGAGAGAGAGAGATGGTTTGTTAGTGTAGGTGGAGAGAGAGAGAGAGAGAGAGAGAGAGGGGGATGGTTTGTTAATGTAGGTGGAGAGAGAGGGAGAGAGAGGGATGGTTTGTTAGTGTAGGTGGAGAGAGGGAGAGAGAGGGATGGTTTGTTAGTGTAGGTGGAGAGAGAGAGGGATGGTTTGTTAGTAGAGAGAGAGAGAGAGAGAGAGAGAGATGGTTTGTTAGTAGAGAGAGAGAGAGAGAGAGAGAGAGAGATGGTTTGTTAGTAGGGAGAGAGATGGTTTGTTAGTAGAGAGAGAGGGAGAGAGATGGTTTGTTAGTAGAGGGAGAGATGGTTTGTTAGTAGAGAGAGGGAGAGAGATGGTTTGTTAGTAGAGAGAGAGGGAGAGATGGTTTGTTAGTAGAGAGAGAGAGAGAGATGGTTTGTTAGTAGAGAGAGAGAGAGAGATGGTTTGTTAGTAGAGAGAGAGAGAGAGATGGTTTGTTAGTAGAGAGAGAGAGAGAGAGATGGTTTGTTAGTAGAGAGAGAGGGATAGAGATGGTTTGTTAGTAGAGAGAGAGGGAGAGAGATGGTTTGTTAGTAGAGAGAGAGGGAGAGAGATGGTTTGTTAGTAGAGAGAGAGGGAGAGATGGTTTGTTAGTAGAGAGAGAGAGAGAGAGAGATGGTTTGTTAGTAGAGAGAGAGGGAGAGAGAGATGGTTTGTTAGTAGAGAGAGAGGGAGAGATGGTTTGTTAGTAGAGAGAGAGGGAGAGATGGTTTGTTAGTAGAGAGAGGGAGAGATGGTTTGTTAGTAGAGAGAGAGGGAGAGATGGTTTGTTAGTAGAGAGAGAGGGAGAGATGGTTTGTTAGTAGAGAGAGAGAGAGAGAGAGATGGTTTGTTAGTAGAGAGAGAGAGAGAGAGAGAGAGAGAGAGATGGTTTGTTAGTAGAGGGAGAGATGGTTTGTTAGTAGAGAGAGAGGGAGAGATGGTTTGTTAGTAGAGAGAGAGAGAGAGAGGGTTTGTTAGTAGAGAGAGAGAGGGAGAGATGGTTTGTTAGTAGAGAGAGAGGGAGAGATGGTTTGTTAGTAGAGAGAGAGGGAGAGATGGTTTGTTAGTAGAGAGAGAGGGAGAGATGGTTTGTTAGTAGAGGGAGAGAGAGATGTCTGGGGTCCGCTCACCAACCAAGACTTCACAAAATGGGACAAACACCAAATTGAGACTCTGCACGCAGAATTCTGCAAAAATATCCTCCGTGTACAACGTAGAACACCAAATAATGCCTGCAGAGCAGAATTAGGCCGATACCCACTAATTATCAAAATCCAGAAAAGAGCTGTTAAATTCTACAACCACCTAAAAGGAAGCGATTCACAAACCTTCCATAACAAAGCCATCACCTACAGAGAGATGAACCTGGAGAAGAGTCCCCTAAGCAAGCTGGTCCTGGGGCTCTGTTCACAAACACAAACACCCACTACAGAGCCCCAGGACAGCAGCACAATTAGACCCAACCAAATCATGAGAAAACAAAAAGATAACTACTTAACACATTGGAAAGAATTAACAAAAAAACAGAGCAAACTAGAATGCTATTTGGCCCTACACAGAGAGTACACAGCGGCAGAATACCTGACCACTGTGACTGACCCAAAATTAAGGAAAGCCTTGACTATGTACAGACTCAGTGAGCATAGCCTTGCTATTGAGAAAGGCCGCCGTAGGCAGACTTGGCTCTCAAGAGAAGACAGGCTATGTGCTCACTGCCCACAAAATGAGGTGGAAACTGAGCTGCACTTCCTAACCTCCTGCCCAATGTATGACCATATTAGAGAGACATATTTCCCTCAGATTACACAGATCCACAAAGAATTCGAAAACAAATCCAATTTTGAAAAACTCCCATATCTACTGGGTGAAATGCCACAGTGTGACATCACAGCAGCAAGATTTGTGACCTGTTGCCACGAGAAAAGGGCAACCAGTGAAGAACAAACACCATTGTAAATACAACCCATATTTATGCTTATTTATTTTATCTTGTGTCCTTTAGCCATTTGTACATTGTTAGAACACTGTATATATATATATAATATGACATTTGTAATGTCTTTACTGTTTTGAAACTTCTGTATGTGTAATGTTTACAGTTAATTTTTGTTGTTTTTCACTTTATATATTCACTTTGTATGTTGTCTACCTCACTTGCTTTGGCAATGTTAACACATGTTTCCCATGCCAATAAAGCCCTTGAATTGAATTGAATTGAATTGAGAGGGAGAGAGATGGTTTGTTAGTAGAGAGAGGGAGAGAGATGGTTTGTTAGTAGAGAGAGGGAGAGATGGTTTGTTAGTAGAGAGAGAGGGAGAGATGGTTTGTTAGTAGAGAGAGAGGGAGAGATGGTTTGTTAGTAGAGAGAGGAAGAGAGAGGGAGAGATGGTTTGTTAGTAGAGAGAGAGGGAGAGATGGTTTGTTAGTAGAGAGAGGGAGAGAGAGGGAGAGATGGTTTGTTAGTAGAGAGAGAGGGAGAGATGGTTTGTTAGTAGAGAGAGAGGGAGAGATGGTTTGTTAGTAGAGAGAGAGGGAGAGATGGTTTGTTAGTAGAGAGAGGGAGAGAGAGGGAGAGATGGTTTGTTAGTAGAGAGAGGGAGAGAGAGATGGTTTGTTAGTAGAGAGAGAGGGAGAGATGGTTTGTTAGTAGAGAGGGAGAGAGAGGGAGAGATGGTTTGTTAGTAGAGAGGGAGAGAGAGAGATGGTTTGTTAGTAGAGAGAGGGTGGGAGAGATGGTTTGTTAGTAGAGAGAGGGAGAGAGAGGGAGAGAGAGGGAGAGAGAGAGAGAGATGGTTTGTTAGTAGAGAGAGAGAGAGAGATGGTTTGTTAGTAGAGAGAGAGGGAGAGATGGTTTGTTAGTAGAGAGAGGGTGGGAGAGATGGTTTGTTAGTAGAGAGAGAGAGAGGGAGAGAGAGGGAGAGAGAGGGAGAGAGAGGGAGAGAGCACCAGATGTGCAGATTAAACAGAGGGAGGTCACAGACAGATTTGATTTGAAGCAGGCAGACAGACAGGCAGACAGACAGACAGACAGGCAGACAGGCAGACAGGCAGACAGACAGGCAGACAGGCAGACAGGCAGACAGGCAGGCAGGCAGGCAGACAGACAGACAGACAGACAGACAGACAGGCAGACAGGCAGGCAGGCAGGCAGGCAGGCAGGCAGGCAGGCAGACAGACTTGCTGAGGGAGAGAGGATGGAGGGAGGCAGAGTAGGGAGAGAGAATGCTTCCCAATTGGAACCGTATTACCAATATAGTCCACTACATTTGACTAGGGCCTGTTAGAGCTCTGGTCACATGTAGTGGACTATATAAGTTTGGCACCCTAAGAGCGAGAGCTCTGCAGTAACCCTGGTGTAAAGCTGCTTTCTGCTTGCTGGTTTAGTTCTCCTAACGTTCAGGGATCAACGGTTAGTTTAGCTGTTCCTGTATTAGTGATGATGGGGTGGTTTATAAATGTATTGGCACCAGGGATGACTGTAATCGTTAGTAATCTAGTCATTGTATTAAATAATAAATCAACATGATTTGGTAGAGTTCCAGATGACAGCCTAGGGTCCTGGTCAACAGTAGTGCACTACATAGGGAATAGGGTTCCATAGGGCGCTGGTCAACAGTAGTGCACTATATAGGGAATAGGGTGCCATAGGGCTCTGGTCTAAAGTAGTGCACTATATAGGGAATAGGGTGTCATAGGGTCCTGGTCTAAAGTAGTGCACTATATAGGGAATAGGGTGCCATTTCAGATGCAGACCAGGTATTGCAGAAGTCATTGAAGTGTATCCTGAGGAATCTATTGACCCACTCATGTGTCAGTCTAAGTAACTAAGAAATTCACAAACAAATCTGTCAGTTTAAGATAGAGATATCAGTCTCAATCTACCACATCAGCCCACATCAGCCCACATCAGCCTTCTGCATCTGTGGTGGACGGTGGCTGAGATACAGCAGTGTTTGAGAGATATCAGAGTCTCAATCCACCACATCAGCCCATATCAGCCCACATCAGCCCACATCAGCCTGCATCTGTGGTGGACGGTGGCTGAGATACAGCAGTGTTTGTCAGACCAAGACACGTCCAAAAACTCTTCTCACAAAAACGTCTGTAGCGTCTGAACGGTTAGCCTATTATCCAATGACCACTATGGGAAGATGAGACTCTAACAAACACGATGGTGTTGTCTGTTTTGCACTACGACCCCCCACAAGTGTCACGGGACTCGTCTCGGTAACAATATTAAGGTAACCCATATAAACTAATGGTAGGATGGAGATATATATAGATATTAAACCTTCATCTGAAGGTAACCCATATAAACTAATGGTAGGATGGAGATATATAGAGATATTAAACCTTCATCTGAAGGTAACCCATATAAACTAATGGTAGGATGGAGATATATAGAGATATTAAACCTTCATCTGAAGGTAACCCATATAAACTAATGGTAGGATGTAGATATATATAGATATTAAACCTTCATCTGAAGGTAACCCATATAAACTAATGGTAGGATGGAGATATATATAGATATTAAACCTTCAACTGAAGGTAACCCATATAAACTAATGGTAGGATGGAGATATATAGAGATATTAAACCTTCATCTGAAGGTAACCCATACAAATGAATGGTAGTATGAAGGTAGTTTTGTGCCAACAAAAATAAGGGGTTAAATATGTGTCCAAAAATACTAAAATAATCCTGTTCTTTATTATGTCTCCTAGACACTTTAAAACCTTATTCCTAATGGTTTTACTGTCTTTATTGCCATTTGTGAAAGTGTTATTTAATGTGTTTCTATGGGCTAGTAAGTCGTAAATACCAATTTCAATATGTTATCTAATATTTGTTTTGTACACCTAAAGGGGTAAATGATTCCTCCCCCAACGGCTTAGACTTTTAGAGGTTAAACACTGCAGGAAGGTCTATTATGCTTCACCAGCTCCCAAGGTTCAACACGGAGGACCTCGTTGGAGAGGGAAGTTATTTCTCTAGGAAAACAAACTGCTGCAGCACAAGTTCTCCTTGAAATGACAGTGTCCTGTTCTGTTGTGGTTATGAGGAAGTTAAGGGGTTTAAATGATTCCTCCCCCAACGGCTTTAGGTTTTAGGTCAGATGTACTTCACTCTGAGTCTCTTGTCTACCAGTGTGTGTGACAGTGAATATGACCAGCTAGTGAGTGACTGGGACCAGCTAGTGAGTGACTGGGACCAGCTAGTGAATGAATGTGACCAGCTAGTGAATGAATGTGACCAGCTACATAGTGACTGACCAGCTAGTGACTGACTGGGACCAGCTAGTGAGGACCAGCTAGTGAGGGACTGGGACCAGCTAGTGAGTGACTGGGACCAGCTAGTGAGTGACTGGGACCAGCTAGTGAGTGACTGGGACCAGCTAGTGAGTGACTGGGACTGCTAGTGAATGAATGTGACCAGCTACATAGTGACTGTGACCAGCTAGTGAGTGACTGGGACCAGCTAGTGAGTGACTGGGACCAGCTAGTGAGTGACTGGGACCAGCTAGTGAGTGACTTGGACCAGCTAGTGAGTGACTGGGACCAGCTAGTGAGTGACTGGGACCAGCTAGTGAGTGACTGGGACCAGCTAGTGAGGACCAGCTAGTGAGTGACTGGGACCAGCTAGTGAGTGACTGGGACCAGCTAGTGAGTGACTGGGACCAGCTAGTGAGTGACTGGGACCAGCTAGTGAGTGACTGGGACCAGCTAGTGAGTGACTGGGACCAGCTAGTGAGGGACTGGAACCAACTAGTGAATGACTGTGACCAGCGATGGCTGGTTTCCCACCCTCTGCCTGATAAACTACTCACTGCATGGCAGCTCAGTGTGCAGATGACTGAAAGGACTTGTGCTTTGTCTGCTTATAACAACAATGCATGTATAAAGACAACAGCTCCCGTTCCATTCTGGCACTCCACAGTCATGGCCAGCCAGCCAGCCAGACACTCCCTACCAAGTTGATTGCTGGCTGGCTTCAGTATCTACCAGAAGTTTGAGCTGAGAGGATGAATCTCCTCTGGATGAGTCAGGGAGATTGAGATGAGGAGATTTCATTTGGCAGACAGGCACTAGGTCAGAACATGGGAGGACAGGAGAGGAGATCTCACAGGAGAGGAGATCTCACAGGAGAGGAGATCTCACAGGAGAGGAGATCTCACAGGAGAGGAGATCTCACAGGAGAGGGGATCTCACAGGAGAGGGGATCTCACAGGAGAGGGGATCTCACAGGAGAGGGGATCTCACAGGAGAGGGGATCTCACAGGAGAGGGGATCTCAGAGGAGAGGGGATCTCAGAGGAGAGGGGATCTCAGAGGAGAGGGGATCTCAGAGGAGAGGGGATCTCAGAGGAGAGGGGATCTCAGAGGAGAGGGGATCTCAGAGGAGAGGGGATCTCAGAGGAGAGGGGATCTCACAGGAGAGGGGATCTCACAGGAGAGGGGATCTCACAGGGGGGGATCTCACAGGAGAGGGGATCTCACAGGGGGGGATCTCACAGGAGAGGGGATCTCACAGGGGGGGGGATCTCACAGGAGAGGGGATCTCACAGGGGGGGGGGGATCTCACAGGAGAGGGGATCTCACAGGGGGGGGGATCTCACAGGAGAGGAGATCTCACAGGAGAGGAGATCTCACAGGGGGGGGATCTCACAGGAGAGGGGATCTCACAGGAGAGTGGATCTCAGAGGAGAGGAGATCTCAGAGGAGAGGAGATCTCAGAGGAGAGGGGATCTCAGAGGAGAGGGGATCTCAGAGGGGGGGGGGATCTCACAGGAGAGGGGATCTCAGAGGGGGGGTGATCCCACAGGAGAGGGGATCCCACAGGAGAGGGGATCTCACAGGAGAGGGGATCTCACAGGAGAGGGAATCTCACAGCGTCCTCGCTGGCTCTAGCTTACTGATATTATCCTTGGTTTGGGTCCTTCTACTCGTTTGCATGTTTTGCCACCAAATCCTTTCTCCTCTTTCTCTTTCTGCTCGTTCATGTGCTTATTAATGCAACTGCAATTATCATTAGACTCATCCATACGGGCACAATGTTGAATGACCGACATTCCAATCAAATCTCTGAGTTTAATTAGCAGTATACTATTGATTATCAGTATACTATTGATTATCAGTATACTATTGATTAGTGGTATACTATTGACACTATTGATTATCAGTATACTATTGATTATCAGTATACTATTGATTATCAGTATACTATTGATTATCAGTATACTATTGATTATCAGTATACTATTGACACTATTGATTATCAGTATACTATTGATTTATCAGTATACTATTGATTAGTGGTGTACTATAGATTATCAGTCTATGGAGGGTGAGGAGGCTACAGTAGTGTCTCTAGAGGCAGGGTCTATGGAGGGTGTGGAGGCTACAGTAGTGTCTCTAGAGGCAGGGTCTATGGAGGGTGTGGAGGCTACAGTAGCGTTAACAGTAGTGTCTCTAGAGGCAGGGTCTATGGAGGCTACAGTAGTGTCTCTAGAGGCAGGGTCTATGGAGGCTACAGTAGTGTCTCTAGAGACAGGGTCTATGGAGGGTGAGGAGGCTACAGTAGTGTCTATGGAGGGTGAGGAGGCTACAGTAGTGTCTCTAGAGGCATGGTCTATGGAGGGTGTGGAGGCTACAGTAGCGTTAACAGTAGTGTCTCTAGAGGCAGGGTCTATGGAGGCTACAGTAGTGTCTCTAGAGGCAGGGTCTATGGAGGGTGAGGAGGCTACAGTAGTGTTAACAGTAGTGTCTATGGAGGGTGAGGAGGCTACAGTAGTGTTAACAGTAGTGTCTATGGAGGGTGAGGAGGCTACAGTAGTGTTAACAGTAGTGTCTATGGAGGGTGAGGAGGCTACAGTAGTGATGACCTTCAGATCAGCTCCAGTGTGTGTGTGTGTGAATACCCCCTGTGCCAACACCACATCCCTCAACAGCCTGCTAAAGTCCTTTTAAAGGTTGAAACTAAAGTAGGTTTTCTTCCCATCTGAATGGAATTTGATGGACAGGACATTGAGGAAGGACAGGGATCAGTGTTTCCCCACAGTGTGGTCATGAGTCACCTCTCCTTCACTCTGTTTCATCTTGATCACACCAGTCTTCCTATGCTTCCACAAATGCTTCCACAGCAGGTTGAAAATGCACAAATGTATTCATTACCAATCACTGATGTAATTATGTCCCTTGTCTCTCTTCCTCTCCTTTCTGCACCAAGCACTCCTATCTGGACTGGGAAACCTCTCTGATTCTGCAAAATATAGCAGGGAAGCCCTCTCACTTGCTGACCAAGGTGAATCCTCCTTCACTCCTCTACGTCCTCCTGCATGCTGTCAGGTTCTCTGCTCCTCTACATCCTCCTCCTGCATGCTGTCAGGTTCTCCTCCTGCATGCTGTCAGGTTCTCCTCCTGCATGCTGTCAGGTTCTCTGCTCCTCTACATCCTCCTCCTGCATGCTGTCAGGTTCTCCTCCTGCATGCTGTCAGGTTCTCCTCCTGCATGCTGTCAGGTTCTCTGCTCCTCTACATCCTCCTCCTGCATGCTGCCAGGTTCTCTGCTCCTCTACATCCTCCTCCTGCATGCTGTCAGGTTCTCCTCCTGCATGCTGTCAGGTTCTCCTCCTGCATGCTGTCAGGTTCTCCTCCTGCATGCTGTCAGGTTCTCCTCCTGCATGCTGTCAGGTTCTCCTCCTGCATGCTGTCAGGTTCTCTGCTCCTCTACATCCTCCTGCATGCTGCCAGGTTCTCCTCCTGCATGCTGTCAGGTTCTCTGCTCCTCTACATCCTCCTCCCGCATGCTGTCAGGTTCTCCTCCTGCATGCTGTCAGGTTCTCCTCCTGCATGCTGTCAGGTTCTCTGCTCCTCTACATCCTCCTCCTGCATGCTGTCAGGTTCTCCTCCTGCATGCTGTCAGGTTCTGTGCTCCTCTACATCCTCCTCCTGCATGCTGTCAGGTTCTCCTCCTGCATGCTGTCAGGTTCTCCTCCTGCATGCTGTCAGGTTCTCCTCCTGCATGCTGTCAGGTTCTCCTCCTGCATGCTGTCAGGTTCTCCTCCTGCATGCTGTCAGGTTCTCCTCCTGCATGCTGTCAGGTTCTCTGCTCCTCTACATCCTCCTCCTGCATGCTGTCAGGTTCTCTGTGATTTGCATTTCCATCTCACTCCCTCCCCCTGCTCGGCCTACTTCCTACCCTCTCATCTCTCTCTCTCTCTCCCCCTACTCCTCACTCCTTCCCCCCTCCCCCTGTTCGACCTATTTCCTGTCCCCTCATCCCTCCCTCCCTACTCCTCACTCGCTCCCCCCTCTCTCTCTCCCTCCCTACTCCTCACTCCCTCCCCCTGCTCGGCCTACTTCCTGTCCCCTCATCCGTCTCTCTCTCCCTCCCTACTCCTCACTCCCTCCCCTTGCTCCTGCTGTCTACCTCTGCAGTCTCTGTACCGTTCTCCCATTCCACAGGGATGAGACCAAGGTCAACTGTAGTTCCATGTACTGAGTGGGGAGTGTTTACGACTGTACTGTGTGGTTTAACAGTACCATTAGAATGGATTGTACCTGGACTGAGCCAGCCACCCACACCATGTCAACATGTCCTGTGTGGACTGGGCCAGCCACCCACACCATGTCAACATGTCCTGTCTGGACTGACCCAGCCACCCACACCATGTCAACATGTCCTGTCTGGACTGACCCAGCCACCCACACCATGTCAACATGTCCTGTCCTGTCTGGACTGAGCCAGCCACCCACACCATGTCCTGTCCTGTCTGGACTGGGCCAGCCACTCACACCATGTCAACATGTCCTGTCCTGTCTGGACTGAGCCAGCCACCCACCCACACCATGTCCTGTCCTGTCTGGACTGGGCCAGCCACCCACACCATGTCAACATGTCCTGTCCTGTCTGGACTGAGCCAGCCACCCACCCACACCATGTTCTGTCCTGTCTGGACTGGGCCAGCCACCCACACCATGTCAACATGTCCTGTCCTGTCTGGACTGAGCCAGCCACCCACACCATGTCAACATGTCCTGTCTGGACTGGGCCAGCCACCCACACCATGTCAACATGTCCTGTCTGGACTGAGCCAGCCACGCACATCATGTCAACATGTCCTGTCTGGACTGGGCCAGCCACCCACACCATGCCAACATGTCCTGTCTGGACTGAGCCAGCCACCCACACCATGTCAACATGTCCTGTCTGGACTGAGCCAGCCACCCACACCATGTCAACATGTCCTGTCTGGACTGAGCCAGCCACCCACACCATGTCAACATGTCCTGTCTGGACTGAGCCAGCCAGCCACACCATGTCAACATGTCCTGTCTGGACTGGGCCAGCCACCCACACCATGTCAACATGTCCTGTCTGGACTGGGCCAGCCACCCACACCATGTCAACATGTCCTGTCTGGACTGAGCCAGCCACCCACACCATGTCAACATGTCCTGTCTGGACTGGGCCAGCCACCCACACCATGCCAACATGTCCTGTCCTGTCTGGACTGAGCAAGCCACCCACACCATGTCAACATGTCCTGTCCTGTCTGGACTGGGCCAGCCACCCACACCATGTCAACATGTCCTGTCTGGACTGGGCCAGCCACCCACACCATGTCAACATGTCCTGTCTGGACTGGGCCAGCCACCCACACCATGTCAACATGTCCTGTCTGGACTGAGCCAGCCACCCACACCATGTCAACATGTCCTGTCCTGTCTGGACTGGGCCAGCCACCCACACCATGTCAACATGTCCTGTCCTGTCTGGACTGAGCCAGCCACCCACACCATGTCCTGTCCTGTCTGGACTGGGCCAGCCACCCACACCATGTCAACATGTCCTGTCCTGTCTGGACTGAGCCAGTCACCCACACCATGTCAACATGTCCTGTCTGGACTGGGCCAGCCACCCACACCATGTCAACATGTCCTGTCTGTACTGGGCCAGCCACCCACACCATGTCAACATGTCCTGTCTGGACTGAGCCAGCCACCCACACCATGTCAACATGTCCTGTCCTGTCTGGACTGAGCCAGACACCCACACCATGTCAACATGTCCTGTCCTGTCTGGACTGGGCCAGCCACCCACACCATTTCAACATGTCCTGTCCTGTCTGGACTGAGCCAGCAACCCACCCACGCCATGTCCTGTCCTGTCTGGACTGGGCCAGCCACCCACACCATGTCAACATGTCCTGTCCTGTCTGGACTGGGCCAGCCACCCTCAACATGTCCTGTCTGGACTGGGCCAGCCACCCTCAACATGTCCTGTCTGGACTGAGCCAGCCACCCACACCATGTCAACATGTCCTGTCCTGTCCTGTCTGGACTGGGCAAGCCACCCACACCATGTCAACATGTCCTGTCTGGACTGGGCCAGCCACCCACACCATGCCAACATGTCCTGTCTGGACTGAGCCAGCCACCCACACCATGTCAACATGTCCTGTCTGGACTGGGCCAGCCACCCACACCATGCCAACATGTCCTGTCCTGTCCTGTCTGGACTGAGCCAGCCACCCACACCATGTCAACATGTCCTGTCTGGACTGAGCCAGCCACCCACACCATGTCAACATGTCCTGTCTGGACTGAGCCAGCCAGCCACACCATGTCAACATGTCCTGTCTGGACTGAGCCAGCCACCCACACCATGTCAACATGTCCTGTCCTGTCTGGACTGGGCCAGCCACCCACACCATGTCAACATGTCCTGTCCTGTCTGGACTGAGCCAGCCACCCACACCATGTCAACATGTCCTGTCTGGACTGGGCCAGCCACCCACACCATGTCAACATGTCCTGTCTGGACTGGGCCAGCCACCCACACCATGTCAACATGTCCTGTCTGGACTGAGCCAGCCACCCACACCATGTCAACATGTCCTGTCCTGTCTGGACTGGGCCAGCCACCCACACCATGTCAACATGTCCTGTCCTGTCTGGACTGAGCCAGCAACCCACCCACACCATGTCCTGTCCTGTCTGGACTGGGCCAGCCACCCACACCATGTCAACATGTCCTGTCTGGACTGAGCCAGCCACGCACACCATGTCAACATGTCCTGTCTGGACTGGGCCAGCCACCCACACCATGCCAACATGTCCTGTCTGGACTGAGCCAGCCACCCACACCATGTCAACATGTCCTGTCTGGACTGAGCCAGCCACCCACACCATGTCAACATGTCCAGTCCTGTCTGGACTGGGCCAGCCACCCACACCATGTCAACATGTCCTGTCCTGTCTGGACTGAGCCAGCAACCCACCCACACCATGTCCTGTCCTGTCTGGACTGGGCCAGCCACCCACACCATGTCAACATGTCCTGTCTGGACTGAGCCAGCCACGCACACCATGTCAACATGTCCTGTCTGGACTGGGCCAGCCACCCACACCATGCCAACATGTCCTGTCTGGACTGAGCCAGCCACCCACACCATGTCAACATGTCCTGTCTGGACTGAGCCAGCCACCCACACCATGTCAACATGTCCTGTCTGGACTGAGCCAGCCAGCCACACCATGTCAACATGTCCTGTCTGGACTGGGCCAGCCACCCACACCATGTCAACATGTCCTGTCCTGTCTGGACTGGGCCAGCCACCCACACCATGTCAACATGTCCTGTCTGGACTGGGCCAGCCACCCACACCATGTCAACATGTCCTGTCTGGACTGAGCCAGCCACCCACACCATGTCAACATGTCCTGTCTGGACTGGGCCAGCCACCCACACCATGCCAACATGTCCTGTCCTGTCTGGACTGAGCAAGCCACCCACACCATGTCAACATGTCCTGTCCTGTCTGGACTGGGCCAGCCACCCACACCATGTCAACATGTCCTGTCCTGTCTGGACTGAGCCAGCCACCCACACCATGTCAACATGTCCTGTCTGGACTGGGCCAGCCACCCACACCATGTCAACATGTCCTGTCTGGACTGGGCCAGCCACCCACACCATGTCAACATGTCCTGTCTGGACTGAGCCAGCCACCCACACCATGTCAACATGTCCTGTCCTGTCTGGACTGGGCCAGCCACCCACACCATGTCAACATGTCCTGTCCTGTCTGGACTGAGCCAGCCACCCACACCATGTCAACATGTCCTGTCCTGTCTGGACTGGGCCAGCCACCCACACCATGTCAACATGTCCTGTCCTGTCTGGACTGGGCCAGCCACCCTCAACATGTCCTGTCTGGACTGAGCCAGCCACCCACACCATGTCAACATGTCCTGTCCTGTCTGGACTGGGCCAGCCACCCACACCATGTCAACATGTCCTGTCTGGACTGGGCCAGCCACCCACACCATGCCAACATGTCCTGTCTGGACTGAGCCAGCCACCCACACCATGTCAACATGTCCTGTCTGGACTGGGCCAGCCACCCACACCATGCCAACATGTCCTGTCCTGTCCTGTCTGGACTGAGCCAGCCACCCACACCATGTCAACATGTCCTGTCTGGACTGAGCCAGCCACCCACACCATGTCAACATGTCCTGTCTGGACTGAGCCAGCCACCCACACCATGTCAACATGTCCTGTCTGGACTGAGCCAGCCACCCACACCATCTCAACATGTCTGTCTGGACTGAGCCAGCCACCCACACCATGTCAACATGTCCTGTCTGGACTGAGCCAGCCACCCACACCATGTCAACATGTCCTGTCTGGACTGAGCCAGCCACCCACACCATGTCAACATGTCCTGTCCTGTCTGGACTGAGCCAGCCACCCACACCATGTCAACATGTCCTGTCCTGTCTGGACTGAGCCAGCCACCCACACCATGTCAACATGTCCTGTCCTGTCTGGACTGGGCCAGCCACCCACACCATGTCAACATGTCCTGTCTGGACTGAGCCAGCAACCCACCCACACCATGTCCTGTCCTGTCTGGACTGGGCCAGCCACCCACACCATGTCAACATGTCCTGTCCTGTCTGGACTGAGCCAGCCACCCACACCATGTCAACATGTCCTGTCTGGACTGGGCCAGCCACCCACACCATGTCAACATGTCCTGTCTGGACTGAGCCAGCCACCCACACCATGTCAACATGTCCTGTCTGGACTGAGCCAGCCACCAACACCATGTCAACATGTCCTGTCCTGTCTGGACTGGGCCAGCCACCCACACCATGTCAACATGTCCTGTCTGGACTGGGCCAGCCACCCACACCATGTCAACATGTCCTGTCTGGACTGACCCAGCCACCCACACCATGTCAACATGTCCTGTCTGGACTGAGCCAGCCACCCACACCATGTCAACATGTCCTGTCTGGACTGAGCCAGCCACCCACACCATGTCCTGTCCTGTCTGGACTGGGACAGCCACCCACACCATGTCATCATGTCCTGTCCTGTCTGGACTGAGCCAGCCACCCACACCATGTCAACATGTCCTGTCTGGACTGGGCCAGCCACCCACACCATGTCAACATGTCCGGTCTGGACTGGGCCAGCCAGCCACCCACACCATGCCAACATGTCCTGTCCTGTCTGGACTGAGCCAGCCACCCACACCATGTCAACATGTCCTGTCTGGACTGAGCCAGCCACCCACACCATGTCAACATGTCCTGTCTGGACTGACCCAGCCACCCACCAGCGGAGGCTTGTGACTTGAACATTTGAGGAGGATGGGAGACCCATGGTATAGGCGTGGACCGCACGGAGACGACAGACTGTTTCAAAAATCGTCAGACTGATTAGTTTCACTTAAATCATTTAGTAGACATATATAGTACAATATAATGGGGAATGGGAATGAGAGGGCTACTTGCAGTGTTGGGAAGGGATCACATCGGTGATTAGATGAGAGTATGAGGCATGAGCTGAGGTGTTGAGGCTTCAATACAGGACAGGGGTTGAGGGGTTGAGGCTTCAATACAGGACAGGGGTTGAGGGGTTGAGGCTTCAACACAGGACAGGGGTTGAGGGGTTGAGGCTTCAATACAGGACAGGGGTTGAGGGGTTGAGGCTTCAACACAGGACAGGGGTTGAGGTCTTGAGGCTTCAACACAGGACAGGAGTTGAGGTGTTGAGGCTTCAATACAGGACAGGGGTTGTGGTCTTGAGGCTTCAACACAGGACAGGAGTTGAGGTGTTGAGGCTTCAATACAGGACAGGGGTTGAGGCTTCAACACAGGACAGGGGTTGAGGTCTTGAGGCTTCAACACAGGACAGGAGTTGAGGTGTTGAGGCTTCAGTGCAGGACAGGGGTTGAGGTGTTGAGGCTTCAATACAGGACAGGGGTTGTGGTCTTGAGGCTTCAATACAGGACAGGGGTTGAGGTCTTGAGGCTTCAACACAGGACAGGAGTTGAGGTGTTGAGGCTTCAATACAGGACAGGGGTTGAGGTCTTGAGGCTTCAACACAGGACAGGAGTTGAGGTGTTGAGGCTTCAATACAGGACAGGGGTTGAGGGGTTGAGGCTTCAATACAGGACAGGGGTTGAGGTCTTGAGGCTTCAACACAGGACAGGAGTTGAGGTGTTGAGGCTTCAGTGCAGGACAGGGGTTGAGGTGTTGAGGCTTCAGTGCAGGACAGGGGTTGAGGTGTTGAGGCTTCAGGGCAGGACAGGGGTTGAGGTGTTCAGAGGCTTCAGTGCAGGACAGGCTCATCATGGATGGATGGTGTTGGAGAAGAACTCTTCCACTGATGGCAGGATAGGATTTGACCAGGAAGACAAAAACAACACCAGACACTACACAGTCAGACAAAAGAGAAATGAGAACGAGTTCGTCCAAACAAGGAGGAAAATCAATGATGTGTAATAACGTGATTGTGTTTGTGAGTGACTACATACACTGAGAGAAAATTGACAGGTCTATTCACAGTGCTTGGAGAGGAAATGTTCAATGTGCCAGTAGATGACCGGGCTTGTCAGGAGATGTGCCAGTGGATGACCGGGCTTGTCAGGAGATGTGCCAGTGGATGACCGGGCTTGTCAGGAGATGTGCCAGTGGATGACCGGGCTTGTCAGGAGATGTGCCAGTAGATGACCGGGCTTGTCAGGAGATGTGCCAGTGGATGACCGGGCTTGTCAGGAGATGTGCCAGTGGATGACCGGGCTTGTCAGGAGATGTGCCAGTGGATGACCGGGCTTGTCAGGAGATGTGCCAGTGGATGACCGGGCTTGTCAGGAGATGTGCCAGTGGATGACCGGGCTTGTCAGGAGATGTGCCAGTGGATGACCGGGCTTGTCAGGAGATGTGCCAGTGGATGACCGGGCTTGTCAGGAGATGTGCCAGTGGATGACCGGGCTTGTCAGGAGATGTGCCAGTGGATGACCGGGCTTGTCAGGAGATGTGCCAGTGGATGACCGGGCTTGTCAGGAGATGTGCCAGTGGATGACCGGGCTTGTCAGGAGATGTGCCAGTGGATGACCGGGCTTGTCAGGGGATGTGCCAGTGTTTTGCTAGCATAGACTGGAGTATGTTTCTGGATTCATCTAATGGCATTGAGGAGTATACCACCTCAGTCACTGGCTTCATCAATAAGTGCATCGACGACGTCATCCCCACAGTGACTGTACGTACATATCCTAACCAGAAGCCATGGATCACAGGCAACATCCGCACCGAGCTAAAGCCTAGAGCTGCCGCTTTCAAGGAGTGGGACACTAATCCAGACTTTAATTAGAAATCCCACTACGCCATCTGACAAATCATCAAACAGGCAAAGCCTCAATACAGGACTCGGATTGAATCCTACTTCACTGGCTTCACTCGTCGGATGTGGCGGGGTTTGCAAACTCTTACGGACTACAAAGAAAAACCCAGCCGTGAGCTGCCCAGTGACACGAGCCTACCAGACGGGCTAAATGCCTTCTTTGCTCACTTCGAGGCAAGCAACGCTGAATCATTCCTTGAGTGCACCAGTTGTTCCGGATGACTGTGTGATCACGGTCTCTGTTGCCAATGTTAGCAAGACTTTTAAACAGGTCAACATTCACAATGCCGCTGGGCCAGACGGATTACCAGGACGTGTACTCAGAACATTGCGTGGACCAACTGGCAAGATTCTTCACTGACATTTTCAACCTCTCCTTGATCGAGTCTGTAATACCTACATGATTCAAGCAGACCACCATTGTGCCTGTGCCCAAAAATGCCAAGGTAACCTGCCTAAATGACTACCGGCCCGTAGCACTCACGTCGATAACCATGAAGTGCTTTGAAAGGCTGGTCATGGCTCACATCAACACCATCATCACAGAAACCCCTAGACCCACTCCAATTTGCATACCGCCCCAACAGATCCACAGATGATGCTATCTCTATTGCGCGCCGCACTGCCCTTTCACACCTTGTAAACATTTCTAAAAACATCATTCTACTTTGACATTATGGGGTATTGTGTGTAGGCCAGTGACACAATCTACATTTAATCCTTTTTAAATTCCGGCTGTAACATAAGAAGGGAGGGAGTGGGCGAGGGAGATCACAACAGAAAGAGAGGGAGGGATCACCGTGTGTGTGGTGTTGGCACAGCCAGCCCGTCCTCCCTCTCAACCTCCCTCGCTCTCTGCCAGGGATGTATCCTAGTGAAAGGATCCTCTCCATTCCTGTTCTCAGTTTCTATTGTGACTCTCTCTAGCTGGACACATGTTCAGGTGTCTGGTCTGAGCAGCAACCACTGGAAGAGGGATAGAGTTGTTTGTTTTGAACAGAATCATTTCATATTGTCTAGTTTACTACTAGTCTCGTACGTATCTCTGTGATTGGAAGCTCCTCGCCGGGCAGGGATGGTAATGGACTAACTGGATTGGTTTACTAACTACAGGAGATACAACAACAAAAAGTTATTTTACTGCTTTGGAGCTTCTCTCTACCTCTCTCTCTCTCCCTCTTTCTCTCACTCTCTCTCTTTCTCATCCTCTCTCTCTTACTCTCTACCTCTCTCTCTTTCCTTCTCTCTACCTCTCTCTCTTGTTCCTTACTATGAGAGATTGTGACTGTTCCTGTTTTGAGGAAGTGCTTTGGAGCTGAGAGGAATAACTGCTTTATATGGGAGAGACAACAGCTTCTCTACTGCGGAGAATTGGTTCAAAATGTAGCTTAATCCGATTACTAATCTGGGAGAATATGAAACAACGGGGGACGATTTTTAACAGTAGCCATCTCTGAAAGACAAGACACTGTTTTGACAGAGATTTTACACCAAAGACGCACTTCAATTCTATACCTTAAATTTTAAACTGGGAATATATATGTTGTGTTCCATAAAGGAACCCAGAAACGTTGCCTGGTGTAGATAGAGATCGTCACAATGGCATCTTGTTGGAGAAGCCAGGTAAGTGAGCGAGTGGAGATGGCATGAGGAAGGTGGAGGTTCCCACCTGAGGGGAGGGGGGGGCTGTGTGGACTCTTCTGTAATGGTGTGTGTGTGTGTGTGTGTGTGTGTGTGTGTGTGTGTGTGTGTGTGTGTGAGTACATATCTGTAAAGTCTTTGTATTGTGTGTGTGTGTGTGTGTGTGTGTGTGTGTGTGTGTGTGTAGGAGGAGCAGGTTGCCAAGAAGAAGGCAGAGAAGATCCGTGTGGCTTTGGAGAAGATCAAAGAGGCCCAGGTTAAAAAGGTGAGTTTACCTGACTGACTCATGCTACCAGGCAGCTGCTACTCCTACTAAATAGACAGGTTGAACAGGTGAGTTTACCTGACTGACTCCTACTAAATAGACAGGTTGAAAAGGTGAGTTTACCTGACTGACTCCTGCTACCAGGCAGCTGCTACTCCTACTAAACAGACATGTTGAACAGGTGAGTTTACCTGACTGACTCATGCTACCAGGTAGCTGCTACTCCTACTAAATAGACAGGTTGAACAGGTGAGTTTACATGACTGACTCCTACTAAATAGACAGGTTAAAAAGGTGAGTTTACCTGACTGACTCCTGCTACCAGGCAGCTGCTACTCCTACTAAACAGACATGTTGAACAGGTGAGTTTACCTGACTGACTCATGCTACCAGGTAGCTGCTACTCCTACTAAATAGACAGGTTGAACAGGTGAGTTTACCTGACTGACTCCTACTAAATAGACAGGTTGAACAGGTGAGTTTACCTGACTGACTCCTGCTACCAGGTAGCTGCTACTCCTACTAAATAGACAGGTTGAACAGGTGAGTTTACCTGACTGACTCCTACTAAATAGACAGGTTGAACAGGTGAGTTTACCTGACTGACTCCTACTAAATAGACAGGTTGAACAGGTGAGTTTACCTGACTGACTCCTGCTACCAGGTAGCTGCTACTCCTACTAAATAGACAGGTTGAACAGGTGAGTTTACCTGACTGACTCCTACTAAATAGACAGGTTGAACAGGTGAGTTTACCTGACTGACTCCTGCTACCAGGCAGCTGCTACTCCTACTAAACAGACATGTTGAACAGGTGAGTTTACCTGACTGACTCCTACTAAATAGACAGGTTGAACAGGTGAGTTTACCTGACTAACTCCTACTAAATAGACAGGTTGAACAGGTGAGTTTACCTGACTGACTCATGCTACCAGGTAGCTGCTACTCCTACTAAATAGACAGGTTGAACAGGTGAGTTTACCTGACTGACTCCTACTAAATAGACAGGTTGAACAGGTGAGTTTACCTGACTAACTCCTACTAAATAGACAGGTTGAACAGGTGAGTTTACCTGACTGACTCATGCTACCAGGTAGCTGCTACTCCTACTAAATAGACAGGTTGAACAGGTGAGTTTACCTGACTAACTCCTACTAAATAGACAGGATGAAAAGCTGAGTTTACCTGACCGACTCCTGCTACCAGGTAGCTGCTACTCCTACTAAATAGACAGGTTGAAAAGGTGAGTTTACCTGACTGACTCCTACTAGACAGATCCAGCAGCAGAGATTGACCCTCTGTCACCTGATGCACCTGAGATCCACCTGTGATGCACTTTGAATCGTGAAGCATACTTAGATTGTGTTAAAAGTGATGGCAACAGCTTTACCCAAGGGAATGGATAGACCTTGTTTGCACATAAGATGACTTCACTGGTCTGTACAGAGGATTAGTGATGAATGCCCTACTCTGTTATATGGCTCAGGTTACTGCAGCCAGGACCCCAGGCTCTCTCTCTCGCTCCTTCTCTCCCTCCCTATCTCTCTCTCTCTCCCTCACTCTCTCTCCCTCACTCTCTCTCCCTCACTCTCCCTCATTCACTCTCCCTCATTCACTCTCTCTCTCCCTCACACTCTCCCTCACTCTCTCTCTCCCTCTTTCTCTCTCTCCCTCTTTCTCTCTCTCCCTCTTTTACATGACTGACTCCTACTAAATAGACAGGTTAAAAAGGTGAGTTTACCTGACTGACTCCTGCTACCAGGCAGCTGCTACTCCTACTAAACAGACATGTTGAACAGGTGAGTTTACCTGACTGACTCATGCTACCAGGTAGCTGCTACTCCTACTAAATAGACAGGTTGAACAGGTGAGTTTACCTGACTGACTCCTACTAAATAGACAGGTTGAACAGGTGAGTTTACCTGACTGACTCCTGCTACCAGGTAGCTGCTACTCCTACTAAATAGACAGGTTGAACAGGTTGAACCCAGGGGAATGGATAGACCTTGTTTGCACATAAGATGACTTCACTGGTCTGTACAGAGGATTAGTGATGAATGCCCTACTCTGTTATATGGCTCAGGTTACTGCAGACAGGACCCCAGGCTCTCTCTCTCGCTCCTTCTCTCCCTCCCTATCTCTCTCTCTCTCCCTCACTCTCTCTCCCTCATTCACTCTCCCTCTCCCTCACACTCTCCCTCACTCTCTCTCTCCCTCTTTCTCTCTCTCCCTCTTTCTCTCTCTCCCTCTTTCTCTCTCTCCCTCTTTCTCTCACTCTCTCTCTTTCTCATCCTCTCTCTCTTACTCTCTACCTCTCTCTCTTTCCTTCTCTCTACCTCTCTCTCTTGTTCCTTACTATGAGATATTGTGACTGTTCCTGTTTCGAGGAAGTGCTTTGGAGCTGAGAGGAATAACTGCTTTATATGGGAGAGACAACAGCTTCTCGACTGCGGAGAATTGGTTCAAAATGTAGCTTAATCCGATTACTAATCTGGGAGAATATGAAACAACGGGGGACGATGGGAGTTGCAGCGATGGGACAAGACTGTAACTACCAATTAGATACCACAAAATTGGAGGGGGAAAAAAGGGGTAAAAAAAAGTATGTGACCCGTATGTGATGTAAAGTTAGCCTGCTGTCTGTGTGTGGTCCCTTCTAGCTGGTGATCAGACTGTGTATATGTTCTGTCATGCCATAATATTCATCTAACCATGTGTCTCCTCCCTTCTAGCTGGTGATCAGACTGTGTATATGTTCTGTCATGCCATAATATTCATCTAACCATGTGTCTCCTCCCTTCTAGCTGGTGATCAGACTGTGTATATGTTCTGTCATGCCATAATATTCATCTAACCATGTGTCTCCTCCCTTCTAGCTGGTGATCAGCTTTTATTGAACCATTCTACTGTATATAAGTAGTCTGATGTGAAGACTCCCTCTCTCTGTGTCTCCTCCCCTCTAGCTGGTGATCAGAGTGCACCTGTCAGATGAGAGCTCTAAAACCATGATGGTGGACGAGAGACAGACTGTCAGACAGGTTCTGGACAGCTTGTTGGACAAATCCCACTGTGGCTACAGTCCTGACTGGTCCCTGGTCGAGACCATCAACGAACTACAGATGGGTAAGGAGCAAACACACACAAATACTGTGGACACTGCTCCGACTGCAGATGGATGAGACACTGCTCCGACTGCAGATGGATGAGACACTGCTCCGACTGCAGATGGATAAGACACTTCTCCAACTTCAGATGGATAAGACACTGTTCCGACTGCAGATGGATAAGACACTTCTCCAACTGCAGATGGATAAGACACTGCTCTGACTGCAGATGGATAAGACACTGCTCTGACTGCAGATGGATAAGACACTGCTCTGACTGCAGGTAGACAAGAAACTTATCTAGCTGCAGATGGATAGGACACTTCTCCAACTGCAGATGGATAGGACACTGCTCCGACTGCAGATAGATAAGACACTGCTCCGACTGCAGGTGGATAAGACACTTCTCCGACTGCAGATGGACAAGACACTTCTCCAACTGCAGATGGATAAAACACTTCTCCGACTGCAGATGGATAGGACACTGCTCCGACTGCAGGTGGATAAGACACCGCTCCGATGCATGAGACACTGGAGCGATGACACAGACATACAATTCTTTATATAATTTCCGAGTTGCTTTTCTGAAATACCAAAGGGATTACTAGCCATCGTCATGTGGCCGTGGTCTGCTCTGAGCAGCAGAGGGGGATGGGCAGCCATCGTCATGTGGCCGTGGTCTGCTCTGAGCAGCAGAGGGTGATGGGCAGCCATCGTCATGTGGCCGTGGTCTGCTCTGAGCAGCAGAGGGGGATGGGCAGCCATCGTCATGTGGCCGTGGTCTGCTCTGAGCAGCAGAGGGTGATGGACAGCCATCGTCATGTGGCCGTGGTCTGCTCTGAGCAGCAGAGGGGGATGGGCAGCCACAACAGGGATGAAAAGATTCAATCGCTTAGAATATGAAAACACCCCAAGAGGGAGGGTATTAAAAGCCATTGACATTCTGCAGCAGAGCAGTCTGTCATCACAGTACAGCCCGTTGAGACAGTCTGTTAGTATGTGGTCTGTCATCACAGTACAGCCCGTTGAGACAGTCTGTTAGTATGTGGTCTGTCATCACAGTACAGCCCGTTGAGACGGGCCATTAGTATGTGGTCTGTCATCACAGTACAGCCCGTTGAGACAGTCTGTTAGTATGTGGTCTGTCATCACAGTACAGCCAGTTGAGACAGTCTGTTAGTATGTGGTCTGTCATCACAGTACAGCAGAGAGGATTGGTGGCCGTTGAGACAGGCCGTTAGTATGTGGTCTGTCATCACAGTCAAGGCTTTATATAGGAAGGGAGAGGAGGGCGTGTTTGAAAAGTTTTATAGCCCATGTCCCTTCACAGGGGCGGGCCAACAGCTCTGCCTCAGTATATGTAGGTTGACACAGCTCTGCCTCAGTCTATGTCGGTTGACACAGCTCTGCCTCAGTCTATGTAGGTTGACACAGCTCTGCCTCAGTCTATGTAGGTTGACACAGCTCTGCCTCAGTCTATGTAGGTTGACACAGCTCTGCCTCAGTCTATGTAGGTTGACACAGCTCTGCCTCA
This sequence comes from Oncorhynchus kisutch, assembly GCF_002021735.2. Taxonomy (NCBI): domain Eukaryota; kingdom Metazoa; phylum Chordata; class Actinopteri; order Salmoniformes; family Salmonidae; genus Oncorhynchus; species Oncorhynchus kisutch. The sequence goes on along the minus strand of NC_034175.2, from coordinate 77,900,217 downwards.
GTCTATGTAGGTTGACACAGCTCTGTTACAACATCTAGTGGAAAGCCTTCCCAGAAGAGTAGAGGCTGTTATAGCAGCAATGTTCCAACATCTAGTGGAAAGCCTTCCCAGAAGAGTGGAGGCTGTTATAGCAGCAATGTTCCAACATCTAGTGGAAAGCCTTCCCAGAAGAGTAGAGGCTGTTATAGCAGCAATGTTCCTACATCTAGTGGAAAGCCTTCCCAGAAGAGTGGAGGCTGTTATAGCAGCAAAGGTGGACTCCATATTAATGCCCGTGATTTTGGAATGACGAGCAGCTGTCCACATAGTTTTTGGTCATGTAGTGTGTGTACAGTACAGGCGTTAAGGTCGACTGTTGATCAGGAAGAGACAGATGCGTCTCTAGTCTTCAGCCCTGAGTGATGCCTGTCGGTCTGTACACTGTGTCCTTTTACTGACTTTGAGAGAGTTGACCGATCAACATGACTCAAGGCTGCTGGGAAGAGTATGGTTGGGAGTATGGTTGGACATCTGAACCAACGACCCTATAATCATTAAACTCCTAATCTAGAGCCACTTACAGAACTGTCAGCATTGACACATACTCAGAGTGTACAATTCATCAGGGCATGGACTCTACAAGATGTCAAAAGCGTTCCACAGGGATGCCGGCCCATGTTGACGCCAGTGCTTCCCACAGTTGTGTCAAGTTGGCTGGATGTCCTTTGTCCTTTTTTAGGTATCGGTGACCAACAGAAAGTGTAACTCTTTGAAATTGTTACATGTTGCGTTTACATTTCTGTTTAGTGTGTGATACCTTGTACAGTATCCAATACTCCTATTGGTTAACGTGGCGTTTCAAAACTGAACTTAAAGCAGCTATATGTTACTTTTTGGGGAACCAAATTCACATAGAAATGTATGTTATAGATCTGTCACTCTCATTGAAAGCCAGTCTGAGAAGCGGTAGATCGGTTCTACGTGCTCTATTTCTATGCTTCCCGTTAAGTTGCATCTCTTACTTTTGGTTTTGTCCACCAGCTTCAAACAGCTGAAAATACAACCTTTTTTGCTTATGGAAAATATATTTCACAGCGGTTTACAATGATTCTCTGCACAATGACTCTCGTTTTGTCACAAACTGAAATTAGACAAACTATTAGCATTTCAGCAACCAGGAAATGGTGGAGCGATTTTTGCGTATTGCACCTTTAATTGCCTAGCAACCAGTTTTATATGAATAAGCTGAATTACGCAAATGTTGTCAAAATAACACTTGTAAATTCAATACCTGTTTCTTATAATTCTACAAATGCTTTTTCACTGATAAAATAAGCCATTTAGAAGATAACCAATACCACTAGTGCAAAGTAGCTAGCATAAGTTTATGTTTCTAGTTAAATAGCTAGCTCTGTGTTTTTGAACAAATATAGACTAAAGCCTTAATGCTAAAATCATTTTTCATTTTTCAAATGTTTGGAATTCTGACTCCAAACAGCAAATTATAAGCGACCCAAATCGGATATGCTTGTGTTCAGTCAGTTGCTGACATGGCTACGCTAATTGTCATAGTAACGACGGGCGTGTGCACAGTGTAGGCTGATTGGTGGTGGTGCTCGTGCTTCCTATCGCTCAGAAGTTATGTAGCAAGCTAAGGTGACAACAAAGCCTGCCATTGACGTTTCCCAGTTGTCATAGCGTACGAACACTTTTAAAGACTGAAAGGATAAGATCATCCGAAATCCTTTTTGGCTAGCCACAGCAGTCAACTAGCTAGTTAGGTAGCTGTTTAGCTAGCCACAACAGTCAACTAGCTAGCTAGGTAGCTGTTTAGCAAGCCACAGCAGTCAACTAGCTAGCTAGGTAGCTGTTTAGCAAGCCACAGCAGTCAACTAGCTAGCTAGGTAGCTGTTTAGCAAGCCACAGCAGTCAACTGCTGTAGCTGTTTAGCATTCTAGCACATTCACTTATTTGTTTGTATACAATTAACAAGCTAGTTAGCTACCACATGTTCTTTTCAAACTGTCAACTGAGTAGCTAGCAACAATATATTCAAAATAACAGTTTAAAAAAACGTTAAGGCAAATAAATCAGGTTTGACCGTTCAGACAAGTCGCATGGTCAGGAATCAGATTTGTATCCGACTTTAAACCACTTACAAAGGTGGTTTGAATGTGGCTTGAAATATAGGATTCCATGTGTTCAGACTGCAGGGGGGGAAAAACATTTCAATCGGATATGCAAAGAAATTGGACTTGAGTCACTTCAAACTGTCAATGTGAACAAGGCTTAACCTCTAGCGATGAGCAATCCCGTATCCGGGAGCGTAATCATAGCCTCAAGCTTATTACCATAACGCAACGTTTCCTATTCATGAAAATCGCAAATGAAATAAATATATTGAAACACAAGCTTAGCCTTTTGTTAACAACACTCATCTCAGATTTTCAAAATATGCTTTTCAACCAAAGCTACACAAGCATTTGTGTAAGAGTATTGACAGCTAGCATAGCATTTAGCGTTAGCATTCAGCAGGCAACATTTTCACAAAAACAAGAAAAGCATTCAAATAAAATAATTTACCTTTGAAGAACTTCGGATGTTTTCAATGACGAGAGTCTTAGTTGGATAGCAAATGTTCATTTTTTCCAAAAATATTATTTGTGTAGACGAAATAGCTCCGTTTTGTTCATCACGTTTGGCTAAGAAAAAGACCGGAAAATGCAGTCACTTACAACGCCAAACTTTTTTCCAAATTAGCTCCATAATATCGACAGAAACATGGCAAACATTGTTAAGAATCAATCCTCAAGGTGTTTTTAACATATCTATTCGATAATCTATCAGTGGTGGCAGTTGGCTTGTCAGCAGAAGCAAACGGAAAAATACTGCAGCTGGAGATTACGCAATAATTGCGACGGAGGACACCAAGCGACCACCTGGTAGATGTAGTCTCTTATGGTCAATCTTCCAATGATATGCCTACAAATACGTCACAATGCTGTCGACACCTTGGGGAAGCGACAGAAAGCCTAAACTCATTCGTGGCCCATTCACAGCCATATAAGGAGTCATTGGCATGAGGCGGTTTAAAAAAATGCGGCACTTCCTGATTGGATTTTTATCTGGGTTTTTTCTGTAACATCAGTTGTGTGGCACTCACAGACAATATCTTTGCAGTTTTGGAAACGTCAGTGTTTTCTTTCCAAAGCTGTCAATCATATGCATAGTCGAGCATCTTTTCGTGACAAAATATCTTGTTTAAAACGGGAACGTTTGTCATCCAAAAATGTAAATAGCGCCCCCTATATCCAAGAAGTTAACTAGCTAGCATGTGATCCTTTAAATCTAATCTATAAAGATAGCTAGCAAGGTAACTACCAAGCCAGGAATACCAACTACATTTTCACAATGTAAAAACATTGTAAAAACACAATTTTGCCAGGTGCTGTCTAAATCCAATATTTTAACTGCCAACTCAAGGCTTAATGTTAATGACAATGGCTTCCACCCGCACCACGGTTCAAATCCTACCTCTGGAAAAATCATGTATAATGCATTTTTACTGTTTTTTCCCCTGACTCTCTTTTTTGTTTTATTGAACAATTGAAGTATATAAATTACTATGGCTGTTGGGTTAAGGTATATTTAGTTATAGTATATAAATTACTATGGCTGTTGGGTTAAGGTATATTTAGTTATAGTATATAAATGACTATGGCTGTTGGGTTAAGGTATATTTAGTTATAGTATATAAATTACTATGGCTGTTGGGTTAAGGTATATTTAGTTATAGTATATAAATTACTATGGCTGTTGGGTTAAGGTATATTTAGTTATAGTATATAAATTACTATGGCTGTTGGGTTAAGGTATATTTAGTTATAGTATATAAATTACTATGGCTGTTGGGTTAAGGTATATTTAGTTATAGTATATAAATTACTATGGCTGTTGGGTTAAGGTATATTTAGTTATAGTATATAAATTACTATGGCTGTTGGGTTAAGGTATATTTAGTTATAGTATATTAGACTTCTCTCTTACTCCACTGATGCCACAGGCTCTATGATTCGTACACCCTCTGCTCTTCCACTGCTAGGAACACCAACTTCATGATAGGCCTAATGTTCAGAATACTCTAACCAACTTCATGATAGGCCTAATGTTCAGAATACTCTAACCAACTTCATGATAGGCCTAATGTTCAGAATACTCTAACCAACTTCATGATAGGCCTAATGTTCAGAATACTCTAACCAACTTCATGATAGGCCTAATGTTCAGAATACTCTAACCAACTTCATGATAGGCCTAATGTTCAGAATACTCTAACCAACTTCATGATAGGCCTAATGTTCAGAATACTCTAACCAACTTCATGATAGGCCTAATGTTCAGAATACTCTAACCAACTTCATGATAGGCCTAATGTTCAGAATACTCTAACCAACTTCATGATAGGCCTAATGTTCAGAATACTCTAACCAACTTCATGATAGGCCTAATGTTCAGAATACTCTAACCAACTTCATGATAGGCCTAATGTTCAGAATACTCTAACCAACTTCATGATAGGCCTAATGTTCAGAATACTCTAACCAACTTCATGATAGGCCTAATGTTCAGAATACTCTAACCAACTTCATGATAGGCCTAATGTTCAGAATACTCTAACCAACTTCATGATAGGCCTAATGTTCAGAATACTCTAAATCAAAGACCCTGAAGAAAGCGGTTTCATACTTTATATACTTGTTAAACTAGAATATAATTAACATTTGCATAAATGGGTTTTAGTGGCCACCGTGATATTTAAAACACACCTACTGCTCTTTCGTATTTACACCAACTTTAGAATGTGCAGACTGATACCTCATAATATTTACATACAGCTTTTTCATACCTTTGATATCTTTGGAGAAACTCCCTAGAAAGGCAGGAACCTAGGAACAGTGGGTTAACTGCCTGTTCAGAGGCAGAACGACAGGCCCTGATCCGTCGTTCTGCCCCTGAACAGGCAGTTAACCCACTGTTCCTAGGCCGTCATTGACAATAAGAATTTGTTCTAAACTGACTTGCCTAGTTAAATAAAGGTAAAATATATATATATATTTTAAAGGGCCTGTCGTTCTGCCCCTGAACAGGCAGTTAACCCACTCAGCTCGGGGATATGAACTTGCAACCTTTCGGCTACTAGTCCAACGCTCTAACCACTAGGCTACCCTGCCGCCCCGCTCTGAGGGGTGGTCAGTCCTCTTCTGGTAGTGCCGGGTGGATATTATAACAGAACATGGCCAAGATGTTCAAATGTTCATAGATGACCAGCAGGGTCAAATAATAATAATCACAGTAGTTGTAGAGGTTGCAACAGGTCAGCACCTCAGGAGTAAATGTCAGTTCGCTTTTCATAGCTGAGCATTCAGAAATCGAGCCAGCAGTTGAGGGAGAGAGAGAGGGGAGTCGAAAACAGCACGTCCGGTGAACAGGTCAGGGATACATAGCCACAGGCAGAACAGCAGAAACTGGAGCAGCAGCACGACCAGGTGGACTGTGGGACATCCTGGAGTCATCAGGCCAGGAAGTCCTGAGGCATGGTCCTAGAGCTCAGATCCTCCAGTAGTGATAAGTCTATCTCTCCGTCTCCTTTCCCTCCAGAACGTATCTTTGAGGACCATGAGAACCTGGTGGACAGCCTTCTGAACTGGACCAGAGACAGCCAGAACAGACTTATGTTCATAGAACGCATAGAGAAGTACGCCCTCTTCAAGAACCCACAGGTGAGACAGACAACCACTCATTGTTATGAAGGGCTACAGGTCTAGTTGTAACATGGGTAGTTACAATCCTGTATGCTGATTAGCTGAAAATGCATTCCAACCAAGTGAATAATAATTCATTCCTGATATAGTGCAGATAGATAAACCTTCTCACCTTAGTTTACAATCAATTGATGCAGATTATACAACCGATGCATTAATGCACTGACTGAGGCTGAGCTGCCTTAAATAAAACATTGGTTGGTTTCACCAAAATGGATACCCACGGTTGTATCAGCTATGCTGTTGGTATGAACACCCCCCCCCCCCAAGCGTGTCCTTCACATCTAGGTCAGTATGTTGTAGATGATTATACTCTGACTAATAGATGAGGAATGAGATTGGGAACTGGTGAGCGCGGCTTTCTCCTTGGTGAACAGTCGGTTTTAGTTCTCTGCTAAAATGTTAAAGGGACAGTTCAGCTAAATTCCATATTTAGATATTTGTTTCTTTACTGTGACAGCAGTGTATGGACAAAGACAGACTGCAATACACATTTTTGGTTTTGTTCAACTTTATGGTCATGCCCTGATTGACCTTTCCCTCTCTCCTATACGATCATACTCTGATTGACCTTTCCCTCTCTCCTTTACGATCATACTCTGATTGACCTTTCCCTCTCTCCTTTACGATCATACTCTGATTGACCTTTCCCTCTCTCCTTTCCCTCACCTGGAAATTCACAGAACTATTTGTTGGGGCGGAAGGAGACGTGTGAGATGGCAGACCGGAACAAGGAGGCTCTACTGGAGGTATGATATGCAGCCTCATCACTTATTCACACAAAGGTTAACTTATTCAGGTCATTTCAGATTGTTATGTTGTAACTGTAACCTTGTGTTAGTATCTACTGTAGTGATGCTGAGGTGTGTTAGTATCTACTGTGGTGAGGTGTGTTAGTATCTACTATGGTGATGCTGAGGTGTGTTAGTATCTACTATGGTGATGCTGAGGTGTGTTAGTATCTACTATGGTGATGCTGAGGTGTGTTAGTATCTACTGTGGTGAGGTGTGTTAGTATCTACTGTAGTGATGCTGAGGTGTGTTAGTATCTACTGTGGTGAGGTGTGTTAGTATCTACTATGGTGAGGTGTGTTAGTATCTACTATGGTGATGCTGAGGTGTGTTAGTATCTACTATGGTGAGGTGTGTTAGTATCTACTGTGGTAATGCTGAGGTGTGTTAGTATCTACTGTAGTGATGCTGAGGTGTGTGTTAGTATCTACTGTAGTGATGCTGAGGTGTGTTAGTATCTACTGTGGTGATGCTGAGGTGTGTTAGTATCTACTGTAGTGATGATGAGGTGTGTTAGTATCTACTGTGGTGATGCTGAGGTGTGTTAGTATCTACTGTAGTGATGATGAGGTGTGTTAGTATCTACTGTGGTGATGCTGAGGTGTGTTAGTATCTACTGTAGTGATGCTGAGGTGTGTTAGTATCTACTGTGGTGATGCTGAGGTGTGTTAGTATCTACTGTAGTGATGCTGAGGTGTGTTAGTATCTACTATGGTGATGCTGGGGTGTGTTAGTTTCTACTATGGTGATGCTGAGGTGTTAGTATCTACTATGGTGATGCTGAGGTGTGTTAGTATCTACTGTAGTGATGCTGAGGTGTGTTAGTATCTACTATGGTGATGCTGAGGTGTGTTAGTATCTACTATGGTGATGTGTGTTAGTATCTACTATGGTGAGGCTGAGGTGTGTGTTAGTATCTACTATGGTGATGCTGAGGTGTGTTAGTATCTACTGTGGTGATGCTGAGGTGTGTTAGTATCTACTATGGTGATGTGTGTTAGTATCTACTATGGTGATGCTGAGGTGTGTTAGTATCTACTATGCTGAGGTGTGTTAGTATTTACTATGCTGAGGTGTGTTAGTATCTACTATGGTGATGTGTGTTAGTATCTACTATGGTGATGCTGAGGTGTGTGTTAGTATCTACTATGGTGATGCTGAGGTGTGTTAGTATCTACTATGGTGATGCTGAGGTGTGTTAGTATCTACTATGCTGAGGTGTGTTAGTATCTACTGTGGTAATGCTGAGGTGTGTTAGTATCTACTGTAGTGATGCTGAGGTGTGTGTTAGTATCTACTGTAGTGATGCTGAGGTGTGTTAGTATCTACTGTGGTGATGCTGAGGTGTGTTAGTATCTACTGTAGTGATGATGAGGTGTGTTAGTATCTACTGGTGATGCTGAGGTGTGTTAGTATCTACTATGGTGATGCTGAGGTGTGTTAGTTTCTACTATGGTGATGCTGAGGTGTTAGTATCTACTATGGTGATGCTGAGGTGTGTTAGTATCTACTGTAGTGATGCTGAGGTGTGTTAGTATCTACTATGGTGATGCTGAGGTGTGTTAGTATCTACTATGGTGATGTGTGTTAGTATCTACTATGGTGAGGCTGAGGTGTGTGTTAGTATCTACTATGGTGATGCTGAGGTGTGTTAGTATCTACTGTGGTGATGCTGAGGTGTGTTAGTATCTACTGTGGTGATGCTGGGGTGTGTTAGTATCTACTATGGTGAGGTTTGATAGTATCTACTATGGTGATGCTGAGGTGTGTTAGTATCTACTATGGTGATGTGTGTTAGTATCTACTATGGTGATGCTGAGGTGTGTTAGTATCTACTATGCTGAGGTGTGTTAGTATCTACTATGGTGATGTGTGTTAGTATCTACTATGGTGATGCTGAGGTGTGTGTTAGTATCTACTATGGTGATGCTGAGGTGTGTGTTAGTATCTACTATGGTGATGCTGAGGTGTGTTAGTATCTACTATGGTGATGCTGAGGTGTGTTAGTATCTACTATGCTGAGGTGTGTTAGTATCTACTATGGTGATGCTGAGGTGGGTTAGTATCTACTATGGTGAGGTGTGTTAGTATCTACTATGGTGATGCTGAGTTGTGTTAGTATCTACTATGGTGAGGTATGTTAGTATCTACTATGGTGATGCTGAGGTATGTTAGTATCTACTATGGTGATGCTGAGGTGTGTTAGTATCTACTATGCTGAGGTGTGTTAGTATCTACTATGGTGATGTGTGTTAGTATCTACTATGGTGATGCTGAGGTGTGTTAGTATCTACTATGGTGAGGTGTGTTAGTATCTACTATGGTGATGCTGAGGTGTGTTAGTATCTACCATGGTGAGGTGTGTTAGTATCTACTATGGTGATGCTGAGGTGTGTTAGTTTCTACTATGGTGATGCTGAGGTGTGTTAGTATCTACTATGGTGATGCTGAGGTGTGTTCGTATCTACTATGGTGATGCTGAGGTGTATTAGTATCTACTATGGTGAGGTGTGTTAGTATCTACTATGGTGATGCTGAGGTGTGTTAGTATCTACCATGGTGAGGTGTGTTAGTTTCTAATATGGTGATGCTGAGGTGTGTTTTTATCTACTATGGTGATGCTGAGGTGTGTTAGTATCTACTATGGTGATGCTGAGGTGTGTTCGTATCTACTATGGTGATGTATGTTAGTATCTACTATGGTGATGTATGTTAGTATCTACTATGGTGATGTATGTTAGTATCTACTATGGTGATGCTGAGGTGTGTTAGTATCTACTATGGTGATGCTGAGGTGTGTTAGTATCTACTATGGTGATGCTGAGGTGTGTTAGTATCTACTATGGTGATGCTGAGGTGTGTTAGTATCTACTATGGTGATGCTGAGGTGTGTTAGTATCAACTATGGTGATGCTGAGGTGTGTTAGTATCTACTATGGTGATGCTGAGGTGTGTTAGTATCTACTATGCTGAGGTGTGTTAGTATCTTCTATGGTGATGCTGAGGTGTGTTAGTATCTACTATGCTGAGGTGTGTTAGTATCTACTATGGTGATGGTGAGGTGTGTTAGTATCTACTATGGTGATGGTGAGGTGTGTTAGTATCTACTATGGTGATGCTGAGGTGTGTTAGTATCTACTATGCTGAGGTGTGTTAGTATCTACTATGGTGATGCTGAGGTATGTTAGTATCTACTATGCTGAGGTGTGTTAGTATCTACTATGCTGAGGTGTGTTAGTATCTACTATGGTGATGTGTGTTAGTATCTACTATGGTGATGCTGAGGTGTGTTAGTTTCTACTATGGTGAGGTGTGTTAGTATCTACTATGGTGATGCTGAGGTGTGTTAGTTTCTACTATGGTGATGCTGAGGTGTGTTAGTATCTACTATGGTGATGCTGAGGTGTGTTAGTATCTACTATGGTGATGCTGAGGTGTGTTCGTATCTACTATGGTGATGTATGTTAGTATCTACTATGGTGATGTATGTTAGTATCTACTATGGTGATGCTGAGGTGTGTTAGTATCTACTATGGTGATGCTGAGGTGTGTTAGTATCTACTATGGTGATGCTGAGGTGTATTAGTATCTACTATGGTGAGGTGTGTTAATATCTACTATGGTAATGCTGAGGTGTGTTAGTATCTACTATGGTGATGCTGAGGTGTGTTAGTATCTACTATGGTGAGGTGTGTTAGTATCTACTATGGTGATGCTGAGGTGTGTTAGTATCTACTATGGTGATGCTGAGGTGTGTTTATATCTACTATGGTGACGCTGAGGTGTGTTAGTATCTACTATGGTGAGGTGTGTTAGTATCTACTATGGTGAGGTGTGTTAGTATCTACTATGGTGATGCTGAGGTGTGTTAGTATCTACCATGGTGAGGTGTGTTAGTATCTACTATGGTGATGCTGAGGTGTGTTAGTATCTACTATGGTGATGCTGAGGTGTGTTCGTATCTACTATGGTGATGTATGTTAGTATCTACTATGGTGATGTATGTTAGTATCTACTATGGTGATGCTGAGGTGTGTTAGTATCTACTATGGTGATGCTGAGGTGTGTTAGTATCTACTATGGTGATGCTGAGGTGTATTAGTATCTACTATGGTGAGGTGTGTTAATATCTACTATGGTAATGCTGAGGTGTGTTAGTATCTACTATGGTGATGCTGAGGTGTGTTAGTATCTACTATGGTGAGGTGTGTTAGTATCTACTATGGTGATGCTGAGGTGTGTTAGTATCTACTATGGTGATGCTGAGGTGTGTTAGTATCTACTATGCTGAGGTGTGTTAGTATCTACTATGGTGATGCTGAGGTGTGTTAGTATCTACTATGGTGATGCTGAGGTGTGTTAGTATCTACTATGCTGAGGTGTGTTAGTATCTACTATGGTGATGCTGAGGTGTGTTAGTATCTACTATGGTGATGCTGAGGTGTGTTAGTATCTACTATGCTGGGGTGTGTTAGTATCTACTATGGTGATGCTGAGTTGTGTTAGTATCTACTATGGTGAGGTATGTTAGTATCTACTATGGTGATGCTGAGGTATGTTAGTATCTACTATGGTGATGCTGAGGTGTGTTAGTATCTACTATGCTGAGGTGTGTTAGTATCTACTATGGTGATGTGTGTTAGTATCTACTATGGTGATGCTGAGGTGTGTTTATATCTACTATGGTGAAGTGTGTTAGTATCTACTATGGTGATGCTGAGGTGTGTTAGTATCTACTATGGTGAGTTGTGTTAGTATCTACTATGGTGATGCTGAGGTGTGTTAGTATCTACCATGGTGAGGTGTGTTAGTATCTACTATGGTGATGCTGAGGTGTGTTAGTTTCTACTATGTTGATGCTGAGGTGTGTTAGTATCTACTATGGTGATGCTGAGGTGTGTTAGTATCTACTATGGTGATGCTGAGGTGTGTTCGTATCTACTATGGTGATGCTGAGGTGTATTAGTATCTACTATGGTGAGGTGTGTTAGTATCTACTATGGTGATGCTGAGGTGTGTTAGTATCTACCATGGTGAGGTGTGTTAGTTTCTAATATGGTGATGCTTAGGTGTGTTAGTATCTACTATGGTGATGCTGAGGTGTGTTCGTATCTACTATGGTGATGTATGTTAGTATCTACTATGGTGATGCTGAGGTGTGTTAGTATCTACTATGGTGATGCTGAGGTGTGTTAGTATCTACTATGGTGATGCTGAGGTGTGTTAGTATCTACTATGGTGATGTATGTTAGTATCTACTATGGTGATGCTGAGGTGTGTTAGTATCTACTATGGTGATGCTGAGGTGTGTTAGTATCTACTATGGTGATGCTGAGGTGTGTTAGTATCTACTATGGTGATGCTGAGGTGTATTAGTATCTACTATGGTGATGCTGAGGTATGTGTTAGTATCTACTGTGGTGTTACGTGTTAGTATCTACTGTGGTGATGCTGAGGTGTGTGTTAGTATCTACTATGGTGATGCTGAGGTGTGTTAGTATCTACTATGGTGAGGTGTGTTAGTATCTACTATGGTGATGCTGAGGTGTGTTAGTATCTACCATGGTGAGGTGTGTTAGTTTCTAATATGGTGATGCTTAGGTGTGTTAGTATCTACTATGGTGATGCTGAGGTGTGTTCGTATCTACTATGGTGATGTATGTTAGTATCTACTATGGTGATGCTGAGGTGTGTTAGTATCTACTATGGTGATGCTGAGGTGTGTTAGTATCTACTATGGTGATGCTGAGGTGTGTTAGTATCTACTATGGTGATGTATGTTAGTATCTACTATGGTGATGCTGAGGTGTGTTAGTATCTACTATGGTGATGCTGAGGTGTATTAGTATCTACTATGGTGAGGTGTGTTAATATCTACTATGGTAATGCTGAGGTGTGTTAGTATCTACTATGGTGATGCTGAGGTGTGTTAGTATCTACTATGGTGATGCTGAGGTGTGTTAGTATCTACTATGGTGAGGTGTGTTAGTATCTACTATGGTGATGTGTGTTAGTATCTACTATGGTGATGCTGAGTTGTGTTAGTATCTACTATGGTGAGGTATGTTAGTATCTACTATGGTGATGCTGAGGTATGTTAGTATCTACTATGGTGATGCTGAGGTGTGTTAGTATCTACTATGCTGAGGTGTGTTAGTATCTACTATGGTGATGTGTGTTAGTATCTACTATGGTGATGCTGAGGTGTGTTAGTATCTTCTATGGTGATGCTGAGGTGTGTTTATATCTACTATGGTGACGTGTGTTAGTATCTACTATGGTGATGCTGAGGTGTGTTAGTATCTACTATGGTGAGTTGTGTTAGTATCTACTATGGTGATGCTGAGGTGTGTTAGTATCTACCATGGTGAGGTGTGTTAGTATCTACTATGGTGATGCTGAGGTGTGTTAGTTTCTACTATGGTGATGCTGAGGTGTGTTAGTATCTACTATGGTGATGCTGAGGTGTGTTAGTATCTACTATGGTGATGCTGAGGTGTATTAGTATCTACTATGGTGAGGTGTGTTAGTATCTACTATGGTGATGCTGAGGTGTGTTAGTATCTACCATGGTGAGGTGTGTTAGTTTCTAATATGGTGATGCTTAGGTGTGTTAGTATCTACTATGGTGATGCTGAGGTGTGTTAGTATCTACTATGGTGATGCTGAGGTGTGTTCGTATCTACTATGGTGATGTATGTTAGTATCTACTATGGTGATGCTGAGGTGTGTTAGTATCTACTATGGTGATGCTGAGGTGTGTTAGTATCTACTATGGTGATGTATGTTAGTATCTACTATGGTGATGCTGAGGTGTGTTAGTATCTACTATGGTGATGCTGAGGTGTGTTAGTATCTACTATGGTGATGCTGAGGTGTATTAGTATCTACTATGGTGAGGTGTGTTAATATCTACTATGGTAATGCTGAGGTGTGTTAGTATCTACTATGGTGATGCTGAGGTGTGTTAGTATCTACTATGGTGAGGTGTGTTAGTATCTACTATGGTGATGTGTGTTAGTATCTACTATGGTGATGCTGAGGTATGTGTTAGTATCTACTGTGGTGTTACGTGTTAGTATCTACTGTGGTGATGCTGAGGTGTGTGTTAGTATCTACTATGGTGATGCTGAGGTGTGTTAGTATCTACTATGGTGAGGTGTGTTAGTATCTAGTATGGTGATGCTGAGGTGTGTTAGTATCTACCATGGTGAGGTGTGTTAGTTTCTACTATGGTGACGCTGAGGTGTGTTAGTATCTACTATGGTGATGCTGAGGTGTGTTAGTATCTACTATGGTGAGGTGTGTTAGTATCTACTATGGTGATGCTGAGGTGTGTTAGTATCTACCATGGTGAGGTGTGTTAGTTTCTAATATGGTGATGCTTAGGTGTGTTAGTATCTACTATGGTGATGCTGAGGTGTGTTCGTATCTACTATGGTGATGTATGTTAGTATCTACTATGGTGATGCTGAGGTGTGTTAGTATCTACTATGGTGATGCTGAGGTGTGTTAGTATCTACTATGGTGATGCTGAGGTGTGTTAGTATCTACTATGGTGATGTATGTTAGTATCTACTATGGTGATGCTGAGGTGTGTTAGTATCTACTATGGTGATGCTGAGGTGTGTTAGTATCTACTATGGTGATGCTGAGGTGTATTAGTATCTACTATGGTGAGGTGTGTTAATATCTACTATGGTAATGCTGAGGTGTGTTAGTATCTACTATGGTGAGGTGTGTTAGTATCTACTATGGTGATGTGTGTTAGTATCTACTATGGTGATGCTGAGGTATGTGTTAGTATCTACTGTGGTGTTACGTGTTAGTATCTACTGTGGTGATGCTGAGGTGTGTGTTAGTATCTACTATGGTGATGCTGAGGTGTGTTAGTATCTACTATGGTGAGGTGTGTTAGTATCTACTATGGTGATGCTGAGGTGTGTTAGTATCTACCATGGTGAGGTGTGTTAGTTTCTACTATGGTGACGCTGAGGTGTGTTAGTATCTACTATGGTGATGCTGAGGTGTGTTAGTATCTACTATGGTGATGCTGAGGTGTGTTCGTATCTACTATGGTGATGTATGTTAGTATCTACTATGGTGATGCTGAGGTGTGTTAGTATCTACTATGGTGATGCTGAGGTGTGTTAGTATCTACTATGGTGATGCTGAGGTGTGTTAGTATCTACTGTGGTGATGCTGGGATGTGTTAGTATCTACTATGGTGAGGTGTGATAGTATCTACTATGGTGATGCTGAGGTGTGTTAGTATCTACTATGGTGAGGTGTGTTAGTATCTACTATGGTGAGGTGTGTTAGTATCTACTATGGTGAGGTGTGTTAGTATCTACTATGGTGATGCTGAGGTGTGTTAGTATCTACTATGGTGATGCTGAGGGGTGTTAATATCTACTATGGTGATGCTGAGGTGTGTTAGTATCTACTATGGTGATGCTGAGGTGTGTTAGTATCTACTATGGTGATGCTGAGGTGTGTTAGTATCTACTATGGTGATGCTGAGGTGTGTTAGTATCTACTATGCTGAGGTGTGTTAGTATCTTCTATGGTGATGCTGAGGTGTGTTAGTATCTACTATGCTGAGGTGTGTTAGTATCTACTATGGTGAGGTGTGTTAGTATCTACTATGGTGATGCTGAGGTGTGTTAGTATCTACCATGGTGAGGTGTGTTAGTTTCTACTATGGTGACGCTGAGGTGTGTTAGTATCTACTATGGTGATGCTGAGGTGTGTTAGTATCTACTATGGTGAGGTGTGTTAGTATCTACTATGGTGATGCTGAGGTGTGTTAGTATCTACCATGGTGAGGTGTGTTAGTTTCTAATATGGTGATGCTTAGGTGTGTTAGTATCTACTATGGTGATGCTGAGGTGTGTTCGTATCTACTATGGTGATGTATGTTAGTATCTACTATGGTGATGCTGAGGTGTGTTAGTATCTACTATGGTGATGCTGAGGTGTGTTAGTATCTACTATGGTGATGCTGAGGTGTGTTAGTATCTACTATGGTGATGCTGAGGTGTATTAGTATCTACTATGGTGAGGTGTGTTAATATCTACTATGGTAATGCTGAGGTGTGTTAGTATCTACTATGGTGATGCTGAGGTGTGTTAGTATCTACTATGGTGATGCTGAGGTGTGTTAGTATCTACTATGGTGAGGTGTGTTAGTATCTACTATGGTGATGTGTGTTAGTATCTACTATGGTGATGCTGAGTTGTGTTAGTATCTACTATGGTGAGGTATGTTAGTATCTACTATGGTGATGCTGAGGTATGTTAGTATCTACTATGGTGATGCTGAGGTGTGTTAGTATCTACTATGCTGAGGTGTGTTAGTATCTACTATGGTGATGTGTGTTAGTATCTACTATGGTGATGCTGAGGTGTGTTAGTATCTTCTATGGTGATGCTGAGGTGTGTTTATATCTACTATGGTGACGTGTGTTAGTATCTACTATGGTGATGCTGAGGTGTGTTAGTATCTACTATGGTGAGTTGTGTTAGTATCTACTATGGTGATGCTGAGGTGTGTTAGTATCTACCATGGTGAGGTGTGTTAGTATCTACTATGGTGATGCTGAGGTGTGTTAGTTTCTACTATGGTGATGCTGAGGTGTGTTAGTATCTACTATGGTGATGCTGAGGTGTGTTAGTATCTACTATGGTGATGCTGAGGTGTGTTCGTATCTACTATGGTGATGCTGAGGTGTATTAGTATCTACTATGGTGAGGTGTGTTAGTATCTACTATGGTGATGCTGAGGTGTGTTAGTATCTACCATGGTGAGGTGTGTTAGTTTCTAATATGGTGATGCTTAGGTGTGTTAGTATCTACTATGGTGATGCTGAGGTGTGTTAGTATCTACTATGGTGATGCTGAGGTGTGTTCGTATCTACTATGGTGATGTATGTTAGTATCTACTATGGTGATGCTGAGGTGTGTTAGTATCTACTATGGTGATGCTGAGGTGTGTTAGTATCTACTATGGTGATGTATGTTAGTATCTACTATGGTGATGCTGAGGTGTGTTAGTATCTACTATGGTGATGCTGAGGTGTGTTAGTATCTACTATGGTGATGCTGAGGTGTATTAGTATCTACTATGGTGAGGTGTGTTAATATCTACTATGGTAATGCTGAGGTGTGTTAGTATCTACTATGGTGATGCTGAGGTGTGTTAGTATCTACTATGGTGAGGTGTGTTAGTATCTACTATGGTGATGTGTGTTAGTATCTACTATGGTGATGCTGAGGTATGTGTTAGTATCTACTGTGGTGTTACGTGTTAGTATCTACTGTGGTGATGCTGAGGTGTGTGTTAGTATCTACTATGGTGATGCTGAGGTGTGTTAGTATCTACTATGGTGAGGTGTGTTAGTATCTACTATGGTGATGCTGAGGTGTGTTAGTATCTACCATGGTGAGGTGTGTTAGTTTCTACTATGGTGACGCTGAGGTGTGTTAGTATCTACTATGGTGATGCTGAGGTGTGTTAGTATCTACTATGGTGAGGTGTGTTAGTATCTACTATGGTGATGCTGAGGTGTGTTAGTATCTACCATAGTGAGGTGTGTTAGTTTCTAATATGGTGATGCTTAGGTGTGTTAGTATCTACTATGGTGATGCTGAGGTGTGTTCGTATCTACTATGGTGATGTATGTTAGTATCTACTATGGTGATGCTGAGGTGTGTTAGTATCTACTATGGTGATGCTGAGGTGTGTTAGTATCTACTATGGTGATGCTGAGGTGTGTTAGTATCTACTATGGTGATGTATGTTAGTATCTACTATGGTGATGCTGAGGTGTGTTAGTATCTACTATGGTGATGCTGAGGTGTGTTAGTATCTACTATGGTGATGCTGAGGTGTATTAGTATCTACTATGGTGAGGTGTGTTAATATCTACTATGGTAATGCTGAGGTGTGTTAGTATCTACTATGGTGATGCTGAGGTGTGTTAGTATCTACTATGGTGAGGTGTGTTAGTATCTACTATGGTGATGTGTGTTAGTATCTACTATGGTGATGCTGAGGTATGTGTTAGTATCTACTGTGGTGTTACGTGTTAGTATCTACTGTGGTGATGCTGAGGTGTGTGTTAGTATCTACTATGGTGATGCTGAGGTGTGTTAGTATCTACTATGGTGAGGTGTGTTAGTATCTACTATGGTGATGCTGAGGTGTGTTAGTATCTACCATGGTGAGGTGTGTTAGTTTCTACTATGGTGACGCTGAGGTGTGTTAGTATCTACTATGGTGATGCTGAGGTGTGTTAGTATCTACTATGGTGATGCTGAGGTGTGTTCGTATCTACTATGGTGATGTATGTTAGTATCTACTATGGTGATGCTGAGGTGTGTTAGTATCTACTATGGTGATGCTGAGGTGTGTTAGTATCTACTATGGTGATGCTGAGGTGTGTTAGTATCTACTGTGGTGATGCTGGGATGTGTTAGTATCTACTATGGTGAGGTGTGATAGTATCTACTATGGTGAGGTGTGATAGTATCTACTATGGTGATGCTGAGGTGTGTTAGTATCTACTATGGTGAGGTGTGTTAGTATCTACTATGGTGAGGTGTGTTAGTATCTACTATGGTGATGCTGAGGTGTGTTAGTATCTACTATGGTGATGCTGAGGGGTGTTAGTATCTACTATGGTGATGCTGAGGTGTGTTAGTATCTACTATGGTGATGCTGAGGTGTGTTAGTATCTACTATGGTGATGCTGAGGTGTGTTAGTATCTACTATGGTGATGCTGAGGTGTGTTAGTATCTACTATGCTGAGGTGTGTTAGTATCTTCTATGGTGATGCTGAGGTGTGTTAGTATCTACTATGCTGAGGTGTGTTAGTATCTACTATGGTGATGGTGAGGTGTGTTAGTATCTACTATGGTGATGCTGAGGTGTGTTAGTATCTACTATGCTGAGGTGTGTTAGTATCTACTATGGTGATGCTGAGTTGTGTTAGTATCTACTATGGTGAGGTATGTTAGTATCTACTATGGTGATGGTGAGGTGTGTTAGTATCTACTATGGTGATGCTGAGGTGTGTTAGTATCTACTATGCTGAGGTGTGTTAGTATCTACTATGGTGATGCTGAGTTGTGTTAGTATCTACTATGGTGACGTGTGTTAGTATCTACTATGGTGATGCTGAGGTGTGTTAGTATCTACTATGCTGAGGTGTGTTAGTATCTACTATGGTGATGCTGAGGTGTGTTAGTATCTACTATGGTGATGCTGAGGTGTGTTAGTATCTACTATGGTGATGCTGAGGTGTGTTAGTTTCTACTATGGTGATGCTGAGGTGTGTTAGTATCTACTATGGTGATGCTGAGGTGTGTTCGTATCTACTATGGTGATGTATGTTAGTATCTACTATGGTGATGTATGTTAGTATCTACTATGGTGATGCTGAGGTGTATTAGTATCTACTATGGTGAGGTGTGTTAATATCTACTATGGTAATGCTGAGGTGTGTTAGTATCTACTATGGTGATGCTGAGGTGTGTTAGTATCTACTATGGTGAGGTGTGTTAGTATCTACTATGGTGATGTGTGTTAGTATCTACTATGGTGATGCTGAGGTATGTGTTAGTATCTACTGTGGTGTTACGTGTTAGTATCTACTGTGGTGATGCTGAGGTGTGTGTTAGTATCTACTATGGTGATGCTGAGGTGTGTTAGTATCTACTATGGTGAGGTGTGTTAGTATCTACTATGGTGATGCTGAGGTGTGTTAGTATCTACCATGGTGAGGTGTGTTAGTTTCTACTATGGTGATGCTGAGGTGTGTTAGTATCTACTATGGTGATGCTGAGGTGTGTTAGTATCTACTATGGTGATGCTGAGGTGTGTTCGTATCTACTATGGTGATGTATGTTAGTATCTACTATGGTGATGCTGAGGTGTGTTAGTATCTACTGTGGTGATGCTGGGATGTGTTAGTATCTACTATGGTGAGGTGTGATAGTATCTACTATGGTGATGCTGAGGTGTGTTAGTATCTACTATGGTGAGGTGTGTTAGTATCTACTATGGTGAGGTGTGTTAGTATCTACTATGGTGATGCTGAGGTGTGTTAGTATCTACTATGGTGATGCTGAGGTGTGTTAGTATCTACTATGGTGATGTGTGTTAGTATCTACTATGGTGATGTGTGTTAGTATCTACTATGGTGATGTGTGTTAGTATCTACTATGGTGATGCTGAGGTGTGTTAGTATCTACTATGGTGATGCTGAGGTGTGTTAGTATCTACTATGCTGAGGTGTGTTAGTATCTACTATGGTGATGCTGAGTTGTGTTAGTATCTACTATGCTGAGGTGTGTTAGTATCTACTATGGTGATGCTGAGGTATGTTAGTATCTACTATGGTGATGCTGAGGTGTGTTAGTATCTACTATGCTGAGGTGTGTTAGTATCTACTATGCTGAGGTGTGTTAGTATCTACTATGGTGATGTGTGTTAGTATCTACTATGGTGATGCTGAGGTGTGTTAGTATCTACTATGGTGATGCTGAGGTGTGTTAGTATCTACTATGGTGATGCTGAGGTGTGTTAGTATCTACTATGGTGACGTGTGTTAGTATCTACTATGGTGATGCTGAGGTGTGTTAGTATCTACTATGGTGAGGTGTGTTAGTATCTACTATGGTGATGCTGAGGTGTGTTAGTATCTACTATGGTGATGCTGAGGTGTGTTAGTATCTACTATGGTGATGTGTGTTAGTATCTACTATGGTGATGTGTGTTAGTATCTACTATGGTGATGCTGAGGTGTGTTAGTATCTACTATGGTGATGCTGAGGTGTGTTAGTATCTACTATGGTGATGCTGAGGTGTGTTAGTATCTACTATGGTGATGCTGAGGTGTGTTAGTATCAACTATGCTGAGGTGTGTTAGTATCTACTATGGTGATGCTGAGGTGTGTTAGTATCTACTATGCTGAGGTGTGTTAGTATCTTCTATGGTGATGCTGAGGTGTGTTAGTATCTACTATGCTGAGGTGTGTTAGTATCTACTATGCTGAGGTGTGTTAGTATCTACTATGCTGAGGTGTGTTAGTATCTACTATGGTGAGGTGTGTTAGTATCTACTATGGTGATGCTGAGGTGTGTTAGTATCTACTATGGTGAGGTGTGTTAGTATCTACTATGGTGATGCTGAGGTGTGTTAGTATCTACTATGGTGATGCTGAGGTGTGTTAGTATCTACTATGGTGATGCTGAGGTGTGTTAGTATCTACTATGGTGATGCTGAGGTGTGTTAGTATCTACTATGGTGATGCTGAGGTGTGTTAGTATCTACTATGGTGAGGTATGTTAGTATCTACTATGGTGATGCTGAGGTGTGTTAGTATCTACTATGGTGATGCTGAGGTGTGTTAGTATCTACTATGGTGAGGTGTGTTAGTATCTACTATGGTGATGCTGAGGTGTGTTAGTATCTACTATGGTGATGCTGAGGTGTGTTAGTATCTACTATGCTGAGGTGTGTTAGTATCTACTATGGTGATGCTGAGTTGTGTTAGTATCTACTATGGTGAGGTATGTTAGTATCTACTATGGTGATGCTGAGGTATGTTAGTATCTACTATGGTGATGCTGAGGTGTGTTAGTATCTACTATGCTGAGGTGTGTTAGTATCTACTATGGTGATGCTGAGGTGTGTTAGTATCTACTATGGTGATGCTGAGGTGTGTTAGTATCTACTATGGTGATGCTGAGGTGTGTTAGTATCTACTATGGTGACGTGTGTTAGTATCTACTATGGTGATGCTGAGGTGTGTTAGTATCTACTATGGTGATGCTGAGGTGTGTTTATATCTACTATGGTGACGTGTGTTAGTATCTACTATGGTGATGCTGAGGTGTGTTAGTATCTACTATGCTGAGGTGTGTTAGTATCTACTATGGTGATGCTGAGGTGTGTTAGTATCTACTATGGTGATGCTGAGGTGTGTTAGTATCTACTATGGTGATGCTGAGGTGTGTTAGTATCTACTATGGTGACGTGTGTTAGTATCTACTATGGTGATGCTGAGGTGTGTTAGTATCTACTATGGTGATGCTGAGGTGTGTTAGTATCTACTATGGTGATGCTGAGGTGTGTTAGTATCTACTATGGTGACGTGTGTTAGTATCTACTATGGTGATGCTGAGGTGTGTTAGTATCTACTATGGTGATGCTGAGGTGTGTTAGTATCTACTATGGTGATGCTGAGGTGTGTTAGTATCTACTATGGTGATGTATGTTAGTATCTACTATGGTGATGCTGAGGTGTGTTAGTATCTACTATGGTGATGCTGAGGTGTGTTAGTATCTACTATGGTGATGCTGAGGTGTATTAGTATCTACTATGGTGAGGTGTGTTAATATCTACTATGGTAATGCTGAGGTGTGTTAGTATCTACTATGGTGATGCTGAGGTGTGTTAGTATCTACTATGGTGAGGTGTGTTAGTATCTACTATGGTGATGTGTGTTAGTATCTACTGTGGTGATGCTGAGGTGTGTGTTAGTATCTACTATGGTGATGCTGAGGTGTGTTAGTATCTACTATGGTGAGGTGTGTTAGTATCTACTATGGTGATGCTGAGGTGTGTTAGTATCTACCATGGTGAGGTGTGTTAGTTTCTACTATGGTGACGCTGAGGTGTGTTAGTATCTACTATGGTGATGCTGAGGTGTGTTAGTATCTACTATGGTGATGCTGAGGTGTGTTCGTATCTACTATGGTGATGTATGTTAGTATCTACTATGGTGATGCTGAGGTGTGTTAGTATCTACTATGGTGATGCTGAGGTGTGTTAGTATCTACTATGGTGATGCTGAGGTGTGTTAGTATCTACTGTGGTGATGCTGGGATGTGTTAGTATCTACTATGGTGAGGTGTGATAGTATCTACTATGGTGATGCTGAGGTGTGTTAGTATCTACTATGGTGAGGTGTGTTAGTATCTACTATGGTGAGGTGTGTTAGTATCTACTATGGTGAGGTGTGTTAGTATCTACTATGGTGATGCTGAGGTGTGTTAGTATCTACTATGGTGATGCTGAGGGGTGTTAGTATCTACTATGGTGATGCTGAGGTGTGTTAGTATCTACTATGGTGATGCTGAGGTGTGTTAGTATCTACTATGGTGATGCTGAGGTGTGTTAGTATCTACTATGGTGATGCTGAGGTGTGTTAGTATCTACTATGCTGAGGTGTGTTAGTATCTTCTATGGTGATGCTGAGGTGTGTTAGTATCTACTATGCTGAGGTGTGTTAGTATCTACTATGGTGAGGTGTGTTAGTATCTACTATGGTGATGCTGAGGTGTATTAGTATCTACTATGGTGAGGTGTGTTAATATCTACTATGGTAATGCTGAGGTGTGTTTATATCTACTATGGTGACGTGTGTTAGTATCTACTATGGTGATGCTGAGGTGTGTTAGTATCTACTATGGTGAGGTGTGTTAGTATCTACTATGGTGATATGTGTTAGTATCTACTATGGTGATGCTGAGGTGTGTTAGTATCTACTGTGGTGTTACATGTTAGTATCTACTATGGTGATGCTGAGGTGTGTTAGTATCTACCATGGTGAGGTGTGTTAGTATCTACCATGGTGAGGTGTGTTAGTATCTACTATGGTGATGCTGAGGTGTGTTAGTTTCTACTATGGGTATGCTGAGGTGTGTTAGTATCTACTATGTTGATGCTGAGGTGTGTTAGTATCTACTATGGTGATGCTGATGTGTGTTCGTATCTACTATGGTGATGTATGTTAGTATCTACTATGGTGATGCTGAGGTGTGTTAGTATCTACTATGGTGATGCTGAGGTGTGTGTTAGTATCTACTATGGTGATGCTGAGGTGTGTTAGTATCTACTGTGGTGATGCTGAGGTGTGTTAGTATCTACTGTGGTGATGCTGGGGTGTGTTAGTATCTACTATGGTGAGGTGTGATAGTATCTACTATGGTGATGCTGAGGTGTGTTAGTATCTACTATGGTGAGGTGTGTTAGTATCTACTATGGTGAGGTGTGTTAGTATCTACTATGGTGAGGTGTGTTAGTATCTACTATGGTGAGGTGTGTTAGTATCTACTATGGTGATGCTGAGGTGTGTTAGTATCTACTATGGTTATGTGTGTTAGTATCTACTATGGTGATGCTGAGGTGTGTTAGTATCTACTATGGTGATGCTGAGGTGTGTTAGTATCTACTATGGTGATGCTGAGGTGTGTTAGTATCTACTATGGTGATGGTGAGGTTTGTTAGTATCTACTATGGTGATGCTGAGGTGTGTTAGTATCTACTATGGTGATGCTGAGGTGTGTTAGTATCTACTATGCTGAGGTGTGTTAGTATCTTCTATGGTGATGCTGAGGTGTGTTAGTATCTACTATGCTGAGGTGTGTTAGTATCCACTATGCTGAGGTGTGTTAGTATCTACTATGGTGATGCTGAGGTGTGTTAGTATCTACTATGGTGATGCTGAGGTGTGTTAGTATCTACTATGGTGATGCTGAGGTGTGTTAGTATCTACTATGGTGATGCTGAGGTGTGTTATTATCTACTATCGTGAGGTGTGTTATTATCTACTATGGTGATGCTGAGGTGTGTTAGTATCTACTATGGTGATGCTGAGGTGTGTTAGTATCTACTATGCTGAGGTGTGTTAGTATCTTCTATGGTGATGCTGAGGTGTGTTAGTATCTACTATGCTGAGGTGTGTTAGTATCCACTATGCTGAGGTGTGTTAGTATCTACTATGGTGATGCTGAGGTGTGTTAGTATCTACTATGGTGATGCTGAGGTGTGTTAGTATCTACTATGGTGATGCTGAGGTGTGTTAGTATCTACTATGGTGATGCTGAGGTGTGTTAGTATCTACTATGGTGAGGTGTGTTATTATCTACTATGGTGATGCTGAGGTGTGTTAGTATCTACTGTGGTGATGCTGAGGTGTGTTAGTATCTACTATGGTAATGCTGAGGTGTGTTAGTATCTACTATGGTGAGGTGTGTTAGTGTCTACTATGGTGATGTGTGTTAGTATCTACTATGGTGATGCTGAGGTATGTGTTAGTATCTACTGTGGTGTTACGTGTTAGTATCTACTGTGGTGATGCTGAGGTGTGTGTTAGTATCTACTATGGTGATGCTGAGGTGTGTTAGTATCTACTATGGTGAGGTGTGTTAGTATCTACTATGGTGATGCTGAGGTGTGTTAGTATCTACTATGGTGATGCTGAGGTGTGTTAGTTTCTACTATGGTGATGCTGAGGTGTGTTAGTATCTACTATGGTGATGCTGAGGTGTGTTCGTATCTACTATGGTGATGCTGAGGTGTGTTAGTATCTACTATGCTGAGGTGTGTTGGTATCTACTATGGTGATGTGTGTTAGTATCTACTATGGTGATGCTGAGGTGTGTTCGTATCTACTATGGTGATGCTGAGGTGTGTTAGTATCTACTATGCTGAGGTGTGTTAGTATCTACTATGGTGATGTGTGTTAGTATCTACTATGGTGATGCTGAGGTGTGTTAGTATCTACTATGGTGATGCTGAGGTGTGTTCGTATCTACTATGGTGATGTATGTTAGTATCTACTATGGTGATGCTGAGGTGTGTTAGTATCTACTATGGTGCTGCTGAGGTGTATTAGTATCTACTATGGTGAGGTGTGTTAATATCTACTATGGTAATACTGAGGTGTGTTAGTATCTACTATGGTGATGCTGTGGTGTGTTAGTATCTACTATGGTGAGGTGTGTTAGTATCTACTATGGTGATGCTGAGGTGTGTTTATATCTACTATGGTGACGTGTGTTAGTATCTACTATGGTGATGCTGAGGTGTGTTAGTATCTACTATGGTGAGGTGTTAGTATCTACTATGGTGATGCTGAGGTGTATTAGTATCTACTATGGTGAGGTGTGTTAATATCTACTATGGTGATGCTGAGGTGTGTTAGTATCTACTATGGTGATGCTGAGGTGTGTTAGTATCTACTATGGTGAGGTGTGTTAGTATCTGCTATGGTGAGGTGTGTTAGTATCTACTATGGTGATGCTGAGGTGTGTTAGTTTCTACTATGGTGATGCTGAGGTGTGTTAGTATCTACTATGGTGATGCTGAGGTGTGTTAGTATCTACTATGGTGATGCTGAGGTGTGTTCGTATCTACTATGGTGATGTATGTTAGTATCTACTATGATGATGCTGAGGTGTGTTAGTATCTACTATGGTGATGCTGAGGTGTGTGTTAGTATCTACTATGGTGATGCTGAGGTGTGTTAGTATCTACTGTGGTGATGCTGAGGTGTGTTAGTATCTACTGTGGTGATGCTGGGGTGTGTTAGTATCTACTATGGTGAGGTGTGTTAGTATCTACTATGATGAGGTGTGTTAGTATCTACTATGGTGAGGTGTGTTAGTATCTACTATGGTGAGGTTTGATAGTATCTACTATGGTGATGCTGAGGTGTGTTAGTATCTACTATGGTGAGGTGTGTTAGTATCTACTATGGTGATGCTGAGGTGTGTTAGTATCTACTATGGTGATGCTGAGGTGTGTTAGTATCTACTATGGTGATGCTGAGGTGTGTTAGTATCTACTATGGTGATGCTGAGGTGTGTTAGTATCTACTATGGTGAGGTGTGTTATTATCTACTATGGTGATGCTGAGGTGTGTTAGTATCTACTATGGTAATGCTGAGGTGTGTTAGTATCTACTATGGTGATGCTCAGGTGTGTTAGTATCTACTATGGTGATGCTGAGGTGTGTTAGTATCTACTATGGTGATGCTGAGGTGTGTTAGTATCTACTATGGTGATGCTGAGGTGTGTTAGTATCTACTATGGTGAGGTGTGTTATTATCTACTATGGTGATGCTGAGGTGTCTTAGTATCTACTATGGTAATGCTGAGGTGTTTTCGTATCTAGTATGGTGAGGTGTGTTAGTATCTACTATGGTGATGCTGAGGTGTGTTAGTATCTTCTATGGTGATGCTGAGGTGTGTTAGTATCTACTATGGTAATGCTGAGGTGTGTTAGTATCTACTATGGTGATGCTGAGGTGTGTTAGTATCTACTATGGTGATGCTGAGGTGTGTTAGTATCTACTATGGTGATGCTGAGGTGTGTTAGTATCTACTATGGTGATGCTGAGGTGTGTTAGTATCTACTATGGTGATGCTGAGGTGTGTTAGTATCTACTATGGTAATGCTGAGGTGTGTTAGTATCTACTATGCTGAGGTGTGTTAGTATCTACTATGGTGATGCTGAGGTGTGTTAGTATCTTCTATGGTGATGCTGAGGTGTGTTAGTATCTACTATGGTAATGCTGAGGTGTGTTAGTATCTACTATGGTGATGCTGAGGTGTGTTAGTATCTACTATGGTGAGGTGTGTTAGTATCTACTATGGTGATGCTGAGGTGTGTTAGTATCTACTATGGTGATGCTGAGGTGTTTTAGTATCTACTATGGTGATGCTGAGGTGTGTTAGTATCTACTATGCTGAGGTGTGTTAGTATCTACTATGGTGATGCTGAGGTGTGTTAGTATCTACTATGGTGATGCTGAGGTGTTTTAGTATCTACTATGGTGAGGTGTGTTATTATCTACTATGGTGATGCTGAGGTGTGTTTGTATCTACTGTGGTGATGCTGAGGTGTGTTAGTATCTACTATGGTAATGCTGAGGTGTGTTCGTATCTACTATGGTGAGGTGTGTTAGTATCTACTATGGTGATGCTGAGGTGTGTTAGTATCTACTATGGTGAGGTGTGTTAGTATCTACTATGGTGATGCTGAGGTGTTAGTATCTACTATGGTAATGCTGAGGTGTGTTAGTATCTACAATGGTGATGCTGAGGTGTGTTAGTATCTACTATGGTAACGCTGAG